>NW_006205257.1:2093647-2142378 GCF_000334495.1 Tupaia belangeri chinensis
AAAAAACAAACGAAAAAACCACAACAAAAAAAAAAAAAAAAAAAAAAAAAAGAAAAAGACTCAGTGTATCTTAATCTATGGGATCAAAAAGACTGAAGAGCCAAAACAACCCTTAGCAAAGAGAATAAATCTGGCGTTACTGTACTACCAGATTAAAACACACTATAAAGCTATAGTAAGCAAAACTGCTTGGTACTGACATAAAAACAGACACATAGACCAATGGAACAGAATAGGAAACCCAGAAATAAATCCACACACATACAGCCAAATGATTTTTTTTTTAAAGGCACTAAGAATATTGCCTGGGAAAGGATTGTCTCTTCAATAAAAGGTGCTGGGAAAACTGGCTATCCATCTGCTGAAAAATGAAACTAGGCCTCTGTCTCTCACTATATGTACAAATCAACTCAAAATGGATCAAAGACTTAACCCAAAACAATGAAACTATTAGAAGAAAACATAGGGGAAACTTTTTTCTTTTTGGAGAGGTTTTTGCTAATAGGGCATGTGCGCTCACCAGAAAGACAGAGAGAGACAGAGAGACAGAAAGCAAGAAGTGAGAAGTCAGCAAGAAATCACCGCCCCCAGGGGGATGGCCATGCTGCAATCCCTTTTCCTCCATTCTCCTCCATTCTCCTCTCAGGATCTTGGGCACACACGCACAAGTGCCCAGCATGAGTTTAAGCCACTGGGTCCAGGACTCAAACTGTGGTTGACTACATGGGAGTCCAGCAACATAGCCATTATGCCAATTGCTGGTCCTGTATAGGGGAAACATTTTAAGACATTGGTTTGGGGACAGATTTTTCTGGTTAAGACCTCAAAAGCATTGGCAGCAAAAGCAAAACTTTACAAATGGGATTATATAGAATTAAAAAATTTCCGTACAGCAAAGGAAAAATCAACAAAGTGAAGAGATAACCTACAGAGGATAAGGTATCTTCAAATTATTCATCCAACAAGTATATACAGTATATACAAAGAATTCAAGTAACTCAACTCAAACAGAAAAAATTAATCTGATATAAAAATAGGCAAACGATCTGAATAGCCTTTTCTGAAAAGACAACATACAAATGGTCGAGTATGAGAAAATGCTTAACGTTACTAAACATCAGGAAAATGCAAGTGAAAACCACAATGAGCTACATCATCGCACCCTGGTTAGAACGACTATTATCAAAAAGACAACAGCAAATGTTATTGAGGATTCAGAGAAAGGAAAAGGGAGTCTTATACGGTTTTAGTGGGAATGTAAATTAGTGCAGTTATTACAGAAATCAGTGTGAAAGTTCTCAAAAAACTAAAAATATCACCCAGTAATCCCATGGCTGGGTGATATAATCTAAAGGAAATCAGGTCAGTATGTCAAAGAGATTCCTGTATTTCCATATTTATTGCAGCCCTATTCATAATATCTGAGATATGGAATCAACCTAAGTATCCATCAAAGGATGAATGGGTAAAGAAAATGTGGTATACATGCTCAATGCAATATCATTCAGCCATTTAAAATGAATGAAATCTTGTCATTTGAGGCAACATGGATGAGTCTGGAGGACATCAGGCTAAGTCAAAGAAGCCAGGCAGAGAATAACAAACACCACATATTCTCATTTATGTTGTGAAAGCTAAAACATTTTACCTCATAAAAGTACAGAACAGTGATTACTAGCAGCTGGGGAGGCTAGTGGGGAAGAAGCGCTGGGAGATGTTGGTTAATGTGTACGAGATTACAGTTAGATAAGGGCAGTAAGTTTTGGTGTTCTACAGCACTAATCAACTCAAAATGGATCAAAGACTTAACCCAAAACAATGAAACTATTAGAAGAAAACATAGGGGAAACTTTTTTCTTTTTGGAGAGGTTTTTGCTAATAGGGCATGTGCGCTCACCAGAAAGACAGAGAGAGACAGAGAGACAGAAAGCAAGAAATCACCGCCCCCAGGGGGATGGCCATGCTGCAATCCCTTTTCCTCCATTCTCCTCCATTCTCCTCTCAGGATCTTGGGCACACACGCACAAGTGCCCAGCATGAGTTTAAGCCACTGGGTCCAGGACTCAAACTGTGGTTGACTACATGGGAGTCCAGCAACATAGCCATTATGCCAATTGCTGGTCCTGTATAGGGGAAACATTTTAAGACATTGGTTTGGGGACAGATTTTTCTGGTTAAGACCTCAAAAGCATTGGCAGCAAAAGCAAAACTTTACAAATGGGATTATATAGAATTAAAAAATTTCCGTACAGCAAAGGAAAAATCAACAAAGTGAAGAGATAACCTACAGAATGGGAGAAAGTATCTTCAAATTATTCATCCAACAAGTATATACAGTATATACAAAGAATTCAAGTAACTCAACTCAAACAGAAAAAATTAATCTGATATAAAAATAGGCAAACGATCTGAATAGCCTTTTCTGAAAAGACAACATACAAATGGTCGAGTATGAGAAAATGCTTAACGTTACTAAACATCAGGAAAATGCAAGTGAAAACCACAATGAGCTACATCATCGCACCCTGGTTAGAACGACTATTATCAAAAAGACAACAGCAAATGTTATTGAGGATTCAGAGAAAGGAAAAGGGAGTCTTATACGGTTTTAGTGGGAATGTAAATTAGTGCAGTTATTACAGAAATCAGTGTGAAAGTTCTCAAAAAACTAAAAATATCACCCAGTAATCCCATGGCTGGGTGATATAATCTAAAGGAAATCAGGTCAGTATGTCAAAGAGATTCCTGTATTTCCATATTTATTGCAGCCCTATTCATAATATCTGAGATATGGAATCAACCTAAGTATCCATCAAAGGATGAATGGGTAAAGAAAATGTGGTATACATGCTCAATGCAATATCATTCAGCCATTTAAAATGAATGAAATCTTGTCATTTGAGGCAACATGGATGAGTCTGGAGGACATCAGGCTAAGTCAAAGAAGCCAGGCAGAGAATAACAAACACCACATATTCTCATTTATGTTGTGAAAGCTAAAACATTTTACCTCATAAAAGTACAGAACAGTGATTACTAGCAGCTGGGGAGGCTAGTGGGGAAGAAGCGCTGGGAGATGTTGGTTAATGTGTACGAGATTACAGTTAGATAAGGGCAGTAAGTTTTGGTGTTCTACAGCACTATAGCACAACTCCAGTTACAGCAATGTATTGTCCATTTTAAGATGGCTAAAAGAGAAGATAAATGCTCCCAACATTAAGTAATGATAAATATTTGAGGTGATGTCTATGCCAACTACCCTGATTTAATCACTACTTACTATATTCATGTATTGAAAAACCACACTGTATCCCATAAATATGTACGATTATTTTGTCAACTAAAAATGCTTATTTGGGGAACCACAGTTTGAGTCCTGGACCTGGAGGCTTGAAACTCATGCCACACAGATGTGGGAACATGCCCAAAATCCCAAGGGGAGAACAGAGAAGGAACTGCAGTGTGGTCATTCCCCCTGGGGGATGATTCTTCACTTTCTGTCTGTCTCTTTGGTGAGTACATGCCCTATGGCAAAAACCTCTCTTAAAAAAGAAAAAAGTTTATTGGAAAAAAGCTTTTCAAAGTACTGAGGACAAGACAATAAAAACTTCACATTCTCAGCACACTTTTACCAGTTATCAGCTATTAATAATTTATCCGATCTTCTTCGTGAGCTTAATTTTCTCAACTGGAAAATGTTAAGACAATACATGACATGGCCATCTCATATGGCTGCCATAATAATTACATAAGTTAAAGCCAATGATCTCATTTTATAAACCATACACTCATCTATAAAAGCCAGCACTCTTCCTTCAGCCAATGGCCACCACTGAGGGCCCGAGGTAAGAATCAGCGTGAGAGAATCAATGAGTGGGGGAAGAGAAAGGCTACTGTCCTTACTGGATAGCTTATGCCCCGGGCAGTTTGGAAATCAAATTGAGTAATGTAACCTGAATGTTACCAGAGGTTGGGTGTACAATGACAAAATATTTCATTTATTTTGTTCTAAAACAAAATTGTTTTCAACTTACTCCGTTTCTACTCGGTAATGACTTGTAGCAGCTCCCAGTTTGCAGAATCGTAAGCACTGGTGGAAGGTACAACAAAGGGTCGTTGCCACAGTGAGAAATGACAACCACATCATAGCCACGTGCTATGGGAGGCCAGGAGTAGGATTCGGTGTGGCTAGGTCCTCGAAACTTATTTCTTTGAAGAGCCTATAAAACATCAATCACTCAAAAGTGTAATAAAGTTAGAGAAAACTCCATCTTACTGCTCACTTTATTCCAACCACTAGATATTGCCAAATCTACTATTTTCTAAACTCTAATTTGACAAGTCTCCCTAAATCTTTTCTCAGCACCAAACTCTTATTATAAGACTCTTGCTTTTCTGGGACCCAAATTTAAAAGGACCCAATAAATAGTCCCCTGGTCAGGTGCTTAAAGGTCAATGGTATATGGATGTGACCTTGGGGGACAGCAGTTGATGTAGTTATGGCACTGGACTCCCACGTGGCTGACTGTGGTATGAGTCCCAGCCTAGCAGCTTGAAACTCAAGTTGCTCGCATGTGCATGTATGCCCAAAATACCAAGAGGAGAATGGAAAATAGATTGAAGTATAGTCATCCTCCCAGGAGGTGATATCTCCCTTTTTCTCGTCTCCAGTGAGAGCACACAACTATAGCAAAAGTCTCTCTAAAAATAATAAATAAATAAGGATGTGGCCTTTTCCTCCTTACTCTAGATCTGCCAGTCCATCGACTTCACTTGTAAAGCTTTTTAAAGACATGCTTTTGGGACCAGCAGATGGTGTAATGGTTTCGTCACCAGACTCCCACAGAGTTGACTGCGGTTTGAGTCCTGGACCTGGCTTAAAACTCATGCTGGGCATGTGAGTGTGCATACCCAAAATCCTGAGAGAAGAATGGAGGAGAAGGGACTATGGTGTGGCCATCCTTCCTAGGGGAGGATTTCTCACTTTCTGTCTCTGTCTCTCTCCAGCAAGCACATGTGCCCTATACCAAAATACCACAACAACAACAACAACAAACACATGCTTTTAATTGCTTATTTTTCTATATAACTGTCACTAAATCCCAAATGTTCCAATAGAGTTTTCCAGCATTCTGATAGTATCTTCCAAAAAGCTGAATTCATGAGCACCATCACCTCTGTGTCGTCCTCCTGGATAGAGTCGTGAACCCCAGCTACAATCAAGACTGACTATTCTCAGCACCTGGTATTCAGCTGTTCACTCTGGGATTTTCCTTCAATATCACCCTTTTGTCACCAACCCTATGAGGTCATCAACCCTATGAGGTCTTCTTTCTGGGCTTATTTGTTTTGGTGGAGAACATACTTGAGTAACTTTTTTTTTTTTTTTTTTGGAGAGAGTTTCGCTATAGGGCGCGTGCGCTCGCCAGACAGACAGAGAGGGACATAGAGACAGAAAGCGAGAAATCACCCCCCAGGGGGGATGGTCACGCCGCAATCCCTTCTCCTCCATTCTCCTCTCGGGATCTTGGGTGCGCATGCACACGCGCCCAGCGTGAGTTTTAAGCCACCGGGTCCGGGACGCGAACCGCGGTCGACTACATGGGAATCCAGCGACATAGCCATTACGCTAACTGCTGGTTCCCTTTGAGTAACTTCTTGACAAGAGGTAAAGGGAAAGTACATTTTTTGAGTCTCTGAATGTCTGAAAAATACCTTCGCTCTACCCTCATGCTCACTGGTAGTTCAAGTATGGACATCTAGGTTGGAAAGAATTTCCCATCAGAATTTTGAAGTTAATACTCCTCTGGTGCTGCTGTGGAGAAATCTGAAGCCAGTCTGATTTCCGGCCCTGTATGTGGGACCAGTTTCCTTATTTTAGAGAAAGTTTTCACCATTTCTGAATCCCTCAAGTCTAGATGCTTCCCAATGACATATCAATCTTTGTTCATCACTATGAAGGCCTGCAATAGGGAGGCTCTCTTAGTTTGGAGACTTGCGTCAGTTAGGTCCAGAAAATGTTCTTATGTTACTCCCCTGAGACTTTTCTGCCCTTTCTTCATTCTTACCAGAAATCCCATTTTCAGATATTGAACCTTGTATTCAATTTTTTTACTCTTATTGCCATCTCTTTGCCTTATTCTATTTTCTGGTAAGTAGATCCTATTTTTTTTAAAGATTTATCTATTTATTCATTCATTCATTCCCTCATTTTAATTTGACCAGAGAGAGATAGAGAGAGAGAGAGAGGAAAGTGAGAAAGCAAGCCACCAGGTCCAGGACTTGAACTGTGGTTGGCCATGTGGGAGTGTCCAGTGCCTTAACCACCACACCACCTGCTGGTCCCAGTAGATTCTATTTTACATCTTGAATCTATAATTCACTTTTAATTTTTTTCAGGGGAGGAAGAGGTTTTTGATATACGGCACATGCACTCACCAGAAGGACAGAAAGAAAGACAGAAAGTGAAAAATCACCCCCCAGAGGGGATGGTCACGCCGCAATCCCTTCTCCTCCATTCTCTTCTCAGGATCTTGGGCACGCACGCACACACACCCAGCATGAGTTTAAGCCACCAGGTCCAGGACACAAACTGCAGTTGACTACATGGGAATCCAGCAACATAGCCATTACGCCAATTGCTGGTCCCTGACTTTTAATATTTTTAGTAGTATTTTCAACTTATGAGAATCCTTTCTCTCTGGCTATTCCTTCTATTTTTTTTTTTTCTTTTTACATCAGCCTGTCATGGTTAAATAGATGCAATATGTTCTCTTACCCCTTGAGGATATTTATTTTCTAACATTTTTTCTACTCTTCTTCCCTTTTTTTTTTTTTTTAAGGTGAAACCTTTCTCCAAATGTCTATGATCCCTTTACTTGTTCATGTTGAAGAGAAAGACACTAAAACCTGACATGAAGCTCTGCGAGTAGGGTAAATCTTACCATCCTGTGAGCCTCACATCACTACAGGAAGACAGAGCAGCAAGCAGGCATTTTCTTTGAGTGAATTCTAAATAGCACCATCTAAATGTCATTTTTTTTTTGAGAGAGATTTTTGCTATAGGGCGCGTGCGCTCGCCAGACAGAGAGAGACATAGAGACAGAAAGCGAGAAATCACCCCCCGGGGGGATGGTCACGCCGCAATCCCTTCTCCTCCATTCTCCTCTCGGGATCTTGGGCACGCACGCACACGCGCCCGGCGTGAGTTTTAAGCCACCGGGTCCGGGACGCGAACCGCGGTTGACTATGTGGGAGTCCAGCGACATAGCCATTACGCTAACTGCTGGTTCCCTAAATGTCATTTTTATAGAGCCATTCTCCAAAAGGATCCTCCAATTTCCCTCCCAAGAACATTTTTTTTTTTTGGAGAGGTTTTTGCTATAGGGCGCGTGCGCTCGCCAGACAGACAGAGAGAGACATAGAGATAGAAAGCGAGAAATCACCCCCCAGGGGGGATGGCCACGCTGCAATCTCTTCTCCATTCTCCTCTCAGGATCTTGGGCACGCACGCGCATGCGCCCGGCGTGAGTTTAAGCCACTGGGTCCGGGACTTGAACTGCGGTAGACTACATGGGAGTCCAGCGACATAGCCATTACGCTAACTGCTGGTTCCCCAAGAACAATTTAAACTGGCCATGGGTATTCGGAAAACAGGATAGGGAAGTTCACTATTCCTACACATCTCACTCCTTCTCTAAGTCACCATAGTCTGCTGCTGTTTTCTATCTTCTAAATGCTTATAGAAGTCTCTGGAATAACAGGTGGCATAGTGGTTAAGGTGCTGAATTCCTACATGGCAGACCATGGTTCGAGTCCCAGATTTGGCAGCTTGAAACTCATGACAGGCATGTGCGCATATATGCCCAAATCCTGAGAGGAGAAGGGAGGAGAGGGGATTGCAGCATGGCCATCACACCGATTTCTCACATTTTTTCTCTCTCTGTGTCTCCATCAAGTACACATGTCCTATAGCAAAAAGACTCTCTCTTAAAAATGAAAGCCTCTTGTCTACTAAAGACATTTCTCATCCTATTTATTTTTGTGGTTTTATCTTTATTTTTTAAATATTAAAAAATTTATTTATAAGACAGGAATTAAGTAAACATGTATGATCACTTTACCAAGTGAAACCATGGGCTTATAAAGTGATTTTGAAAAGAATGGCTAAGAAGTATATGCCCCGGGGCCGGCAGGTGGCCTGGTGGTTAAAGGTGCTGGACTCCCACATGGCTCACCACAGTTCAAGCCGTGGACCTGGTGGCTTGCTTTCTCATTTTCCCTCTCTCTCTCTGCCTGATTAAACTCAAAAATGATAATAATAATAATAAAGTTAAATATAATAATTATTTTTTAAAAAAGAAATATATTCCCTGGCAATTCCTTACTCCTTTTAAGCTCCTTTCCTGAAGTGTATTTGAAAACTTAGTTCAGGAGAGGATTTACAGTTGTACAACAGCTTTTCCACAAAAGGAAAATTCACTTGTAAGAATTTAGCTGAGGTTAAGAATAAATGAGAAATCGTTAACAAATGCTTACAAGAAAATTTCAAAAGCAAAGAAATTATATAACACAACTTTAGGACTGTAAAGTCTTCTGTGTTAGAAAAGGTCAGTATCTCTTCGTGAGTTTTTAGAGCATTTTTACCTTTTTCAGGTCTGGTGAAAGTGGTGACATGTTGATGGTTAAGCAGGGCTCGATCTTGTTTCGGAGCACCACGCCAGGCTGCTGTACGCCTGACTTCAGCTTCTGCAACTAAGTGAGTACATACCTTAGACCTCAACACATGCCCTAAGGTAGCAGCGACCGAATACGCAGAACTTTACAGAAATGAGGAAAAGATTTCAGTGTAAAAACCTAGGCAAAACCTGGTAGTGCAGTGGGTAAGGTGGCTGGATCCCACCTGGTCACTGCACTGTGTAAGTCCAAGACCTGGTAACTTGAAAAGCACACTGGGAACACGTGCGTGTGTGCCCCAAATCTCAAAAATGGAGAAGGGACTGTGGTATGACCATGCCCCAAGGAGGGGGTACTTTCTTACTGTCCCTCCCGCTCTCTGTCTCTCCCCAGCAAGTAAGTGTGCCCTCTGGCAAGTTTAAAAAACAGTAACAACAACAACAAAAAAAACCAAGAAAATTCGCCCAAACAAAATGAAACAGAGATCAACTATTACCCAAATAAAAAAAGAGCAATTTCTCAAAAGTAATAATCTACTAGTTGATTTATAAAAGGACATCTTTTTTTTTTGTCATTTTTGGAGAATTTTTTTTTTGCTATAGGGCACGTGCGCTCGCCAGACAGAGAGAGAGAGACAGAGAGACAGAAAGCGAGAAATCACCCCCCGGGGGGATGGCCACACCGCGATCCCTTCTCCTCCATTCTCCTCTCGGGATCTTGGGCACGAGCGCACACGCGCCCAGCATGAGTTTAAGCCACCAGGTCCAAGACTCGAATCACGGTCGACTACATGGGAGTCCAGCGACATAGCCATTACGCTAACTGCTGGTCCCTAAAAGGACATCTTGAGGTAACGTCCCCATTCAAGGACTTTCTCTCCTAAAGTTATCTGAAGGGAGGGCAGAGAAGGATTTAGAGTAAACAGTTTTCTCTCCTCTCCACCCCCAAAAAACTTGTAATACCTGTTGCAGATCAGAGATTCCATCAGCTCTCAAAGGATCAGGATTTAAAAACTGCAGTAACCTGTCAAATAGTGAAAAGAACAATCTGAAGAAAAAGGCATTTATGTTCCCTCAACTGAACGGTCATTCTAATTACTCCTTGACAGAGGTGGGACGGACTTATAATATATCCCAAGACACAGCTATGAAATGACTGCCCTGCTTCTGCTTCATGTATTAAGCTATAAAGGCCATGGTGGCCGTGCCAGTCACATGCTTCCTGGTTCCCACCCAGGGTTCTCGGCCTGTATCTGTGCTGCACAACTTTGCCAGCCTGGTCTTCATGCAGAAAATTTGAAAGGAGGCCCAGCCTAGCTTAAGAACCACTGGTCTACCTCATTATCTTTGTTTTATGAGTGAGAAAACAAGACCAGCTTTTCCACTCTCACATTGGCTGAGAGGAAAAGCTCTTTGAAATTGCTTTCCTCTAGACCCAGCCTCAACCCCAATGTGGGTAAGGAGTGGTAACAGCAGGAGAGAATTCGCAAACCATAGAGAGGCCAGGGACTTCAAGATAAAGATTATCAATTAAACACACACAGCAGGGTCAGCTGGTGGAATAGCGGTTAAAGCAACTAGATCCCACATGGTCAACTATGTGGTTTGTGTCCCAGACCCAGCAGCCTGAAAAACATACCAGGCGCATGTGCATGCATGCCCCAAATCTCAAAAGAATGGTGGTGAGACTATCCTCCACTGGGGGGATGCTTTCTTACTCACTCACTCTCTTTTTTTTAAAATTTTATTTATTATTAGTTTTTAATTTGACCACAGAGAGACAGAGAGAGAGAGGGAAAGTGAGAAAGCAAGGTGCCAGTTCCAGGACTCAAACCATGGTTAGCATTTGGGAGTTCAGTGCCTTAACCACCATGCCACCTTCTAGCTCCTTTCTTTCTTCCTTCCTTTCTTTTCTTTTCTTTCTCTCTCTGTTGAGTGCACACACCTTATACCAAAATATAATAAACAAACACACATCGGCCAGCAGGTGGTATGGCAATTAAAGTGTGTGCTGGATCCTACACAGCCAACAGCATGGTTTGAATCCTAGACCCAGCAGCTTGAATAACATGCCAGATGCATGTATGTACATGCCCAAAGAACCCAGAAGTGGGAAGAAGGGATTGCAGGGCGGTCATTTCCATGGGGGATGATTTCTTACTTTCCCTCTCAGTTTCTCTCCTCCAGCAAGTACATGTGCCCTATGGCAAAAATCTAAAAAATGGGGGCCAGCAGGTGGCACGACGGTGAAGGTGCTGGACTCTCACATGGCCAACTGCAGCTCAAGCCCTGGACCCAGTGACTTAAAAATCATGCCAGGCACGTGTGTGTGCAAGTACAAAATCACACGAGAAGAATGGAGTTCAGAGAAGCAATTGCAACGTGGCCATTCCTCTGGGAGGTGATTTATCATTTTCCCTCTCACTGTCTCTCTCTCTCTGTCTCTCTGAGAAGCACAAGTACCCTATCACTAAATCTTAAAAATAAATAGATAAAAATAACACACACACACACACATCAAATTGCATTCATTCATTCTTTTTTTTTTTTGGAGAGGTTTTTGCTATAGGGTGTGTGCACTTGCCAGAAAGACAGAGACAAAGAGACAGAAAGTGAGAAATCACCCCCCGGGGGATGGTCACGCCCGCAATCCCTCCTCCTCCTTTCTCCTCTAAGGATCTTGGGCACACACACACACGCGTGAGTTTAAGCCACTGGGTCCAGGACTTGAACCGCAGTTGACTACATGGGAGTCCAGCAACATAGCCATTACGCTAACTGCTGGTTCCAAATTACATTCTTTCTTGAACCCCTCTTTGTTTCTTTTTTTCTTAAGAGAGATTTTTGCTACAGGATGTGTGCACTCACCAGAGAGAGAAAGAAAGACAGAGAAACAGAAAGTGAGAAATCGCTCCCTAAAGGGGATGGCTGCACTGCAATCCTTTCTACTCCATTCTCCTGTCAGGATTTTGGGCACGCACACACACATGCCTGGCGTGAACTTTAAGCCACCAGGTCCAGGTCTCAAACCATGGTCTACTACATGGGAATCCAGAGATGTTACCATTGTGCCATCTGCTGGTCCCTTGAAGCTCCATTTATGTAAGTGGATTTTTTTAGTGCAAAAACTACAAAATTCAAATGGCTATCACCTGAGGAATGAAAAAATTAATCGTTTCAACCATGCAACAGGATATTATTGAGTCATAAAAAGAAGTGAAGTACTCACTTGTGCTACAACCAAGATGAATTTTAAAAGCATTAGGCCAAGTGAAAGAAGCCAGTCACAAAGGGCACAATTACTTGGCTCTCTTTAGATATAATATCCAGCACAGGAAAATCCACAGAGACCAAAAGTCAAGTGGTAGTTGCCAAAAGGCGACAAGAGTGAGAAATGGAGAATGGGTGCCGTGGAGGAGGGTTTTCTGGGGGCGTAACAAAAATGTAAGCATGACATAACAGCATGGCAAGACCCTGTCAAGGGCACTTTCTCGTGCTCGATCTTCTTCTACATGAACACATACTACTGTAAAAGAAAAAAATACAAGGAAGGAGTCAGAATGGGAGTCAACTTCTCCACACTAGCAACTAAAAAATAAAGGAGGAATGCCTTCCAAGTCTATAACTAAACTACTGGTTAAGCGTGAAGACAGAGTATGTATGCAAAGTCCCCGAGGATGTATCTTTTGTGTTTCCCTTCTCAGGGAGCTGGACTGGAGATGTTCTCCAACAAAACAAGGAAGTAAACCAAGTAAGGGTCAGAGGGAAGATCCAGATCAATCCAAGAAAGAGGCTGCGAATCTCAGGATGCTGGGGACAATGAACACCAGATGGATCGGGCACAGGCCACGGTAGGTGGGAGGTGCTAGGGAGGTCTCCGAGGAGACACAAGTGAAAATACGGAAAGCAAGTTTAACTAACAGAGGGGGATTCTGGAGATGAATTAGTAAAGATATATAAAAAACTAAGATGTGGCCAGCAAGTGGTGTGGTGGTAGAGGCGCTGGACTCCCACATGGCCAACCGTGGTTCGAGTCCTGAACCTGGCAGCTTGCTTTCTCACTTTCCCTTTCTCTCTCTCTGGTCAAATTAATTAAACACAAAAACAAACAAAACACATACATACAACTAAGGAGATAAAAACAGAATATAATAATTAAGTTTAAGTAAACTTTAATTAACTTTAAAGTGAATAGAATATAATAATTAACTTAGAGTAATTAAGTAAATATAATAATTAACTTTAAGTAAACAAGAGAAGTCTCTATACCCTACTACTGCATGGCTAAACAGCACCTATCTGTTCAAAACCCATGGACCCTGAAGATTTATCTCACCAGAATCATGATGCAGGAATGGGAGGGATGAAAATGTGAAGTGATTTCAAGAAAAGAGGAGTTGTGCAACACAGAGACTCGTCCTCACTACCCACACTGTGCTTTGGCAGAAAACTCCACTTGGGGGAAAGGAGGGTCACCAGCACCAGGATCCCACAGCCCATAGGAAGGACATTCCAGTTTAGACTTTAGGAAGCACGACTGTTACAGTGCTCTGCATTACAAGGAGTACACGTATTTAGAGAAATGTTCCATCTTAAGTAGACTGTGCAAAGTGCTTCTTTGAACACATTTAAAGGAAAACAACTGAAGAATAAGACAAATATATTGTGCAAGGTACGAAGATACAGGAGGAAAGATGAAAAGACAAAGGACTGCAAAGAAAGGTACAGGGTTACGTTAAATATCAGAGATGGGGCTGGGCCCATAGCTCAGTGGTTAAGCACCATGCAGAAGCCAGAAGCCAGATTCCACACAGCTGACCAGTTCAAATCTTAGCCCCAGTAGCTTGAAAAACTTGCCATGCACACGTTGGACACATCCTGACAGGATGAAGAAACAGAGAAAAAAAAAAAAAAAGATTGTGGTGTGACCAGGACCGGAGGCACTGCTTTTCCTCCGCCACCCCCACCACTCCTCTCTCACATGCGTGAGTGCTCTCTGGCATTTTAATAATCAGAGATGGCAAGCGGTGGCAAGCATGCCACTGCTGCATCCTCCTGAACGCAGACCAGACATCTTCACCAATCATAGAAGTACCCTTCCCCAGCACGTCAAGTTGCAGTGTCAAAATCTTCTTTGAAAAATGCTGCAGGGGGCCACTACCAGGCGAACGGGTTGAGACTCACTGACCACTTCCAGCACATCCGAGGGCTGCTCATGAAGTGGGAGACGGGTTAGAAACCACATTCCGGGCCCAGCCCAAGCTGCCTGGTCATCTCCAGAAGCTCTAAGTGGAACAGATACATTTCTCTTGATACCCCAAAATACCAAAGAGTTATCTGCTAGTGACCCTTGAACTCCAGATGCGGACCCTGAGACTACCTGCTACGTAAGGACCAGGATCCCGGAGAAGGTATTCGATCCTGGACCAGGAAACGTGACTAAACATGGGGTGGCCTCCTCCTGGGTTTACCATAAGGCGAGGGGTTCCCAGGGAGTTATGCAAAAGGAGATAAATCGCAGGAGAAAGCTGCAGAACGACCTGCTGGTCCTCTCGGGCTGAGCAACAGCATCCGTGGGAGAGACACACAAGAAAGGCAACCAAGAGGCTTTGAACCCAGGAAGCGAGGCGGGGGCCTGGTCTTCCAGGTGGTCCTTCAAGGCAAGGCAGGATGTTTGGCAATGTGCCAGGGTCACCGTATCCCCTTTCCTAAAATAATTCTTATTGACGTTATCACGTATTAAGTTATGGGACTCAAATGCCTGCAAATCCCTGGTGGTCATCCTTGAGGCAAGGACATCTTTCCCAGGCTGTTTTCCCATCTGTGACCGGGCTCTGAACACAGTGCAGCCAGTCCCAGGACCATCGACTGGTCAAGGAGCAGGACCGCGTGGTCACCAGGTCATCCTGAGTTTCTTAGAAACCCACTGGCTTCTTGCTTCTTTGCTGTCGGATGTTGAATGATCCAAGGTTCCCTGGAACTCACAGCAGCCTGCTAGAGTAACTGGTGTGGTTTAAGTGAAGGAGATTTGGGAGAACACGAGACAAGACAGATCTTTCTCATATAAAAATAAAAGGGAACAGAGTATTTCAGGGTTAATTCACAGGGTTACAATAAAAATATAGAACAAGAGACCAGCAAATGGCATAATGGTTACATCTCTGGACTCACACTTTGTCAACTGCAGTTCGAGTCCTGGACCTAGCAGCTCAAAACTCTTGCCTGGCATGTGTGCACATCTGCCCAAATCCCTGAGAGGAGAATGGAGGAGAAGGGACTGAGGAGTAGCCATCCCTCCCAGGGAGTGATTTCTCACTTTATTTGTCTCTGTCTCGGTCTCTTGGTCTCTCTGGTGAGCACACACGCTCTATAGCAAAAAAAAAAAAAAAAAAAAAAAAAACCCAAAACAAAAAACAACCAACTCTAAAAGTAAGTAAGTAAATTCGTTAATAGTAATAATAGAGCAAGGGTCCAGCAGATGGTGTGGCAGTTACGTCTCTGGACTCCCACAACACTGATCATGGTTTGAGTCCCAACTTGGTAGCTTGAAACTCACACCAGGCACATGGGCGTGAGTACTCGACATCCCAGGAGGAGGACGGAGAAGGGATTGCAGGCAAGCACACATACCCTAAGACAAAAACCTCTCAAAAAAGAGAAAATAATAATAGAACAAAAGAGCCACATAATAATGCCTGCCTTTTGTTCTAAGGAAAATAAGCACTTGTAATAGCAAAACCATTGAGTATCAGAGTAGGGAGTGCCCTCAGGGGAGAGTGTCAAACTAAGTGGAAGATCAGCCAGGCTGGAGCCCTGGGATGCTGTGAGCAGCTCCTGCTGGTTAAGAGGCCACGAGGGGCATCAGTGGTAGCAAGCCGGACAGCGCTCCCGGCTCAACACCCTTCCTCCCATTCCTTGGCCGACAAGTGGATACAAGACAATCTACCCATCTCTGAGCTGTCTTAAACTCTCGTCACTCTGGTGACTCCAGAGCAGCCAGAGTTACTTGAAATGTAAAACTGTTTAGATAAAAATCATTTATGGTTAAAAAAAAAAAAAGTAAAAATCAGATTTTATGGATTCAACAAATGGTTAAACAAGTATTTTGTGAATTAAACAAGTACAGATGGTCGCCCATTTACGATGGCTCTACCTACTGATTTTTCCACTTTAGGAAGGTATGAAAGCAATACCCACTCAGCAGAACGTGCACTCTGGTACCCATACGGCCTTCTGTTCTTCACTTTTAGGACGGTATTCAATACATCACATGAGATATTCGACACTTTATTGGGTTAGATGATTCTGCCCAGTTGTAGGTTTATTTAAGTGTTCTGAGCACGTTTAAATTAGTCTGGGCTAAGCTATAATGTTTGGTAGGCTTAGGTATATACTAAATGCTTTTTGACTTACTGTATTTTCAACTTAGGACAGTTTTACTGGGACATAGTGCCACTACAGGAGCTGTATAAAATGACTAACTCCATTGTTTACAGTTCCTCCAGCAGGTATTAGACTTATCAGAAAACTGGGAAGAAAGCAAACGTTGCCCACAGAAAATCAACAGCTCCCAAAGATCAACTTTATCTAAATCATTTCATAAAATTGCTAATTTCACCAAGAGAATCAGGAAGCAGAGGCAAAAAATGACTACTTACACTGCAATGAACTTTTAAACAGGAAAACAGTGAAAAGAAAAAACTAACTTCAATGTCTATAGGAAACTTATTGTAGGTTTTTTTTTTTTTTTATAGAAATACAGGTTTGAAATGAATAATAAAAGACATAACCTGCTTATAATTACATTGCAATTATTTCACTATACGATTCAGGCTGATAAAAAAATATTTTACTTCACACAGCCGTTCTTCTCATCATATTCCTTCTTCTCAGCCAATCTGAGTGGTTTTTCATTTGGTTTCTGAGTACTAGAAATCAAAAAGACATTTATTAAGATTTGTGAACCCAGGGGCCTGCAGGTGGTGTGGTGGTTAAAGGATTCCCACATGGGCCACTGCAGCTTGAGTCCTGGACCTGGTGGCCTGGTGTTCTCACTTTCCCTTTCTCTTTTTCTGTGTCTCTCTGGACAAATTGAAAAATAATAATAACAAATGAAATTAAATAAATAAATAATTCTTTAAAAATTTTAAAAACAGCCATGTATGTTTGTCAAAAACTATTAAAAAGAGGGACCAGCAGTTAGCGTAATAGCTATGTCGCTGAACTCCCATGTAGCCAACCTCAGTTCAAGTTCCAGACCCAGCAGTGGCTTAAACTCACGCCGGGTACATGTGTATGGGTGCCCAAGATCCTGAGAGGAGAATGGAGGAGAAGGGATTGCAGCATGGCCATCCCCCCGGGGGGTGATTTCTCGCTTTCTATCTCTCCCTCTCTGTCTTTCTGGTGAGCGCGCATGCCCTGTAGCAAAAATCTCGCAAAAAAAAAAGAAAAAATTGTGAACCCAGAGCCAGCAGATGGCAGTTAGGGTGCTGGACTTCTACACGACCGACCGTAGTTTGAGTTCCAAACCCAGCAGCTTGAAACTCATGGCAGTGATGGGACCAGCAGATGGTATAATGGTGACATCACTGGGTTCCCACATAGTCGACTGCAGTTGAAGTCCTGGACCTGGTGGCTTAAAATTCACAATGAGTGCGTGTGTGTCCACCCAAAATCCCGAGATGAGAATGGAGGAAAGGGGATTGCAGCATGGCCATCCCCCCGGGGGGTAATTTCTTGCTTTCTCTATTTTTCTCTCTAGCAAGCACATGCGCTTTATAGCAAAAATCTCTCTAAAAAAAATTTTTTTTTGAGAGAATCAAAGCTTAGCCCTTTAACTGTGAAAATCATTTTTGACACTTCAATGCTGGCTGAGATGGGGTGAGCCCTCAAAAGCCTACCTCTCCTACTAATTACAAAGAAACTCTGAATAAGGCACCAGACGAAAGGGAAAAGAAGTAAAAACCC
This sequence comes from Tupaia belangeri chinensis, assembly GCF_000334495.1. Lineage (NCBI taxonomy): Eukaryota > Metazoa > Chordata > Mammalia > Scandentia > Tupaiidae > Tupaia > Tupaia belangeri. The sequence goes on from NW_006205257.1 coordinate 2,111,290, forward strand.
CCAAAATTACCAGGCCACAGTAGACACCATGAGTTTGTAGTCAACTCTACTGCTAACCAGTTGTCATGGTATTTTCCCTTCAAATTACTGTATGTTTCATCAAATTTCCCAAAGCTACCCCTTTCAGAAATTGGGTATTTCTCCATCATTAATCCTACAGAACACTAGATAAGACAATCTTACATTGAAGTCTCCAGACAACTGAGTTTTCAAATCATACCTGGCTGCCGGTATATCGGGGTCCGCGTATATGGTTATACCTCTTTTTGCTGGCCAATATGCTGAAGATTCAACACACTGTTAAAAAAAATTTTCAGAAAGATAATGTATGCTAGCAACATATACTTTTAACTCTATGGGAATTATTATAATAATCAACAATCTCAGATAATTTTTATGCACACAAAGATATGGAGAGATGATCCACGAGAAGTCAGATGACTAAGTTACTGCTGCAACCACCAGATTGAAATGTGCAAGGAACAGCCTGGTGGCATTGTATTAGGTCTTATTTTTTTCTATGCAAAAATATGACACGACTTCCCTGACAACGCAATACAATAAGCAGTATTTAAAATATCCTGCAAATAGGGACCGGTAGTTGGCATAATGGTTATGTCACTGGACTCCCACGTAGTTGATCGCAGTTCGCGTCCTGGACCTGGTGGCTTAAAACTCATGCCGAGCACGTGTGCATGCGTGCCCAAGATCCCGAGAGGAGAATGGAGGAGAAGGGATTGCAGCATGGCCATCCTCCCTGGGGGGTGATTTCTCTCGGTCTCTCTGTCCGTCTGGTGAGTGCATGTGCCCTATAGCAATTAATGGGAACAGCAGGTGGTATAGTGGTTAAGATACCTTAACTCCTACATGGCTGACCATGGGTTCAAGTCCTGGACCTGGTGGCTTGCATTCTTACTTTCCCTCTCTGTCTGTTTCTCTCTGGTGAACACATGTGCCCTATGACAAATTAAATAATAATAATAAATTTAATTTTTAAACATAAAATAAAATATCCTACTACTATATCCACTTGTCTTGTCAAAAGGGCTAGAAGGCAGATTAGACTTGAACTTAACAGTGTCCTAGAATTCCAGACTTTCACATCTTTATTAAAAAGAGAATAAATCTTCAAATTTTGTAGAGGCCGCTAAGCTAAGAATTAGAGCTTGGCAAGATATGAGCTGGAGTTACCTTGTTCTTTTGAAATAAGCAAACATACAAACTATATTGTTTCATAAATAAAACTATCATAGGCAATGATTCTTTTTTTTTATATATGTAGACCACAGATTAGTTTATTTTTAACACCCATCATGCCATGAATTCATAGGGAATAGGTTCCAGTAGCTCAGGCTCCCTTCCATTGGTTCTCACAACGTGTGCTTCTCTGGGTGGAGCAGGCTGGCGCTTCAGTTGAACCCACGTACCTTTCTCTGGCTTCCTTCTTTTTCTGGTCAGTTTCCTTCACACATTTTAGAATGCTTAATATGCTCAATACACACATTTATTCTCTTGGCAAGAATCTTGCCCTTAACTTGTTTGTTCACAACAACGCCAACAGCATGCTGGGTAACAGTGTAGACTCTTCCAGTTTTGCCATGGTAACATCTGTGGGACATTCCTTTTTGAACAGTACCCATTCCCTTAATGTCTACAATATCACCTTTCCTGTAGATTTGCACATATGTTGCCAAAGGAACCACTCCATGTTTTCTAAAAGGCTTAGAGAACATATATCGGGTGCCTCCCCTCTTTCCTTTTGTGTTTGTCATTTTGGTTAATTACTGGAAGATGGCGGTTCCAGCCAAAAGGGGATTCCTTTTTTTTTTAGAAAACATATTTCTGGTTCCCAATAGACCTTAAAAGCAGCTATGCTAAAATTAACATTGTATGACAATTATACTTAATGGACATTTTAAAAATACAACCTTATCTACACCTTTTAAAGAAATGCACTGCTCTTTCTTTTCGGACTTCTTTTTGCATGAATCTTTCAATGAATCCATGTTACATTTTATAGCTTTATCTGAAAAATAGAAATAGTGATAAGCTATCGTGAAAAGTGTTATAGATAGATAAAAATAGGACAAGAATATAATAAAAACAAATACCAGAACAAAAGAAAAAAATCGACAACAACAAAATTATAAAACCTTAATACCTAAAATTTTTATGGAATTGTATGAAATGTTACTTGATGAGATTATATTTTAGAGATCTTGTTTCAACCTTTAATCTAAAGAAACAGTTCTAAATATTCCCATACTTATAAAATTTTTATGGAATTGTATGAAATGTTACTTGATGAGATTATATTTCAACCTTTAATATAAAGAAACAGTTCTAAATATTCCCATACTTAGACTATCTATTTTTATTGGAGAAGTTTTTGCTATAGGGCACATGCGCTCGCCAGAAAGACAGAGAGAGACAGAGAGACAGAAAGCAAGAAATCATCCCCCGGGGGGATGGCCACACCGCAATCCCTTCTCTATTCTCCTCTTGGGATCTTGGGCATGCACGCACATGCGTCCCGTGTGAGTTTAAGCCACTGGGTTCTGGACTCAAACCGCGGTTGACTACATGGGAGTCTAGCGACATAGCCATTACGCTAACTGCTGGTCCCTCAACTTAGACTATTTTTTCAAAGAGGGCCACAACAACGTCCTCTAATACTCATGCTCTTACAGCGTCGCTTTGACTCTCATTGCAAGATGGGCTCTGTATTCTTTCCCGCGAACCTGGTTGGGCTTGTAAACAACAGGGAAGTGGTGCTCTGGGACTTCTAAAGCTAGATCACAAAAAGTGCCATGAACTTATCCATTTCTCTGGCGTGCTCACTTTGGAAACCCAGCCACAATGCTGTGAGGAAACCCAAACAGCCATACACAAGGTCACTACAGGTATTCCAGATGACAGCCCCTGCTAAAGTCCCCAAAGCCAGCCTCAACTGCAGGAAACATGGCCAAGTCTTCAGGAGAATCCAACTGTTGGGTTACCAGCAAGCCTTCAAGTTTTTCTAGCAGAGGCATCAGACTGTGGAACAGAGATGAGCCCTCGTGCTGTGCCCACTCTGAATTCCTGATGACAGAATCCAACTGTAGACTGGTTGTCCCTGTATAACGCTAAGTTTGGGGTAGACCTATTATACTGACAGTATCTAGAATATCAATGGCTCAGGTTTGGCCATAGTTCAAGCTCGCAATTGTACATTTCGCTTCTTAAACACAGAGTAGACGTACACGGCTTTAGATAACACACTAAGGGGCCAGCAGGTGGCAAGGTGGTTAAGGCACTGTACTTTCACATGGCCAAAGGCATGGTTCGAGTTCCAGACCAGGCAGTTTGACAATCATGCTGGGCATGTGTGCCCATAAGGGAGGAGAATGAAGGAGAAGAGCACCATTCCCATGTTGTTTTCAAGTGGACATGGCCATCGCCCTGGAGGACGGTTTCTCACTTTCCTTCTCCCAGTCTCTACCTGGCAAATGCACACACCCTATGGCAAAAACAAACAAACAAACAAACAACAAAAAACAACCCTGAAAAACAGAAATAATGAATAAAAGAAAACACACTGAATATGAATAAGCCAGGAGGTACCAACATTCTAAGGCAGACTCTAGGCCTAAATCTAACTTTTGGAAAGTGACAGAAGTTGTCTAGTGAATAATACAGACAATCAAGCTGAGTAATCACACTTAGGAAAAAACTGAGATGTAACTCCAAAGAAAGAAAAAGGAAAACAATTCAACCCAGCAATCATTTATTAGAATGACTATTCTAGAGCTAATTCTAGAAAAGTGTTCATTCTAAGAATTAGTAAGAGAAATACAAACTGAAATAAGGGGGTACTCCTTTCACCTATTAAATAACATTAACCATTAACATAAACAGCTAGTACTAGAAATGGGAGACAATATTGTAAATGGGTCTAACCCCTTCTTTAAAGTAGTTTGGAGCCCAAGCAGCATGTCATATGGTCCTGAGGTCGGAATTACATTCTCTCTTCGGGGTTCAAACTTTCAGCCAAGAACTCACTCTGGTCTAGAGCCAGGAGTACAGTAATCAGTGCAGAGAAATAAAAAGACAAAAAATGTAAAAGAGGGGGCCTGTAGGTAGTGTGGTGGCGAAGGCACTGGCTTCCTACACGGCCAACCACTGCTCAAGTCCTGGACCTGGCAGCCTGGAAATCACACCAGGCGTGTGTGCATGTGTGTCCAAAATCATGAGAGGAGAATGGAAGAAAAAGGGACTATCATGTGGCCATCGCCCCTGGAAGGTAGTTTCTCACTTTCTCTCTCTGTCTCTTTCCAGTGAGCACACACGCCCCATGTCAAAAACCAAAATAAATAAATAAATAAATAAGTCTCATACTCTAAATATTTGAATCTTGCTTTGCTTGTATTTTTAAACTACAAACATATGGAATTCAGAAAACATAACTAAACGTTAGTAACTTGAAACAGTTTTTTCCTAGACTCATAAAAAGAAATGATAATAGCTTTAGGACCATAAAACTTGTCACAGGCTCATCAGGACCGAATTCTAAATATTAAGCGCAGGGATCAGCAGTTAGTGTAATGGCTATGTCGCTGGACTCCCATGTAGCCGACCGCGGTTTGAGTCCCGGACCTGGTGGCTTAAACTCACGCCGGGCGCGTGTGTGTGTGTGCCCAAGATCCCGAGAGGAGAATGGAGGAGAAGGGATTGTGGCGTGGCCATCCCCTCTGGGGGGTGATTTCTCGCTTTCTATCTCTCTGTCTCTCTCTCTCTCTCTGGCGAGCACACGTGCCCTATAGTAAAAACCTCTCAAAAAAAAAAAAATTAAGCACAGAATTCAACTCTCTGTTTCCATGTGGGAAAAGCTTATAAAAATGTAGTGGGGATAGTCAACCAGAGAGAAACAGGACATCGAGGCTGCAGGAAAACAGCGATTTTATTAGTGCTGGCATTGGCTCAGCGGATTTACATTTAAAGGCTGAGTCCTGAACTTCTGGGGGCCCTTCCTTTTATTCAGTTTAGTCTCTTTTCCCCCCTTAAGTGGTTATATATACACTTTTACATATTTTTGATTGGGTAATTTATATGATAAGGTTGCTACCGAGTTATATAGTTATCACTGGGCTACTGGACTGAGACACTCAGGTGTACATGAAGTTATAGTGACTAAGTTGCTATGGAGACAAGACGACAAGGTCACTATGGGGTGCACATGCGTACTCAAATTCCAAGTATGCCATTATCCTTCCTTATTCTAGAAGGCCCCCCCCCCACCACACAACAACTTAGCTCAGTATACAAAGATCATAAATGAAATGATTTAAAGGAAAAACATACAAGTAAAACTCCACTCACTTTCTATTCCTTGAAAATATTTTCCTTGCAGAAACATTGGCCAAAGGGTAAGTGCTGGGTTGAGGTTATTGGAGAAGGACGCCGACTTTACATTCAATCTTGGTTTCTCTGAAGAGTCAACGTTTTTATTCGCTATCGGTGACACGTAACAAGCGAAGTTCTTTGCAACCAGATCATCATTAACACAAATCTGTAAAAGTTTAAGCACGTCATGGATAACAAGATAAATATAGGCAAGTGACTGGAAAGAAAATACTCAGATTTAACCTCAAATTTCAATCATATAAAGATAATTTGGCAGAATCAGATCTTTTGACCTCTGCTTTGCTAACGGAGAACTAATTACTTCTCACCAACCCTTCTAATGAGAAATACAAGGATCGGCATGAAATTTAAAAAGTATCTTCCTGAAAGCACTGGAAAGCTGACACACCTCAGCCAGGCAAAGAGCTGGTGGAGAGACTAACCATCAGAGGAGAAACTGAGCATTTTACTGAAATTTAAAATTTCTGCTTTTCAAAAGAGAATAAAAGAGATAAGACAATTTAAAAAAAAAAAAACACAAAAAAAACCACAAGTATCTAGGGACCAGCAGCTGGTGTAATGGCTATGTCACCCGACTCCCATGCAGTGGCCCGCAATTCAAGTCCTAGAGATCCAGTGACTTAAACTCACGCCAGACGCGTGTGCATGCGTGCCCAAGATCCCAAGAGGAGAATGGAGGAGAAGGGATTGCGGCGTGGCCATCTCCCCAGGGGGTGATTTCTCGCTTTCTGTCTCTCTGCTTCTGTCTTTCTGGTGAGTGCACACATCCAATAGCAAAAACCTCTCCAAAAAAAACAATAAAGACAAGTATCCGAAAGGACACATGTCCACAATATATAAAGAAATCTCAAAAGTCAATAAAAACAACCCAATAAAAAATGGGCAAAAAGTTTGAACACGTCATCAAAGATTTATAGATTACAAATAAGCAAACAAAACACCACTACTCATTTGGGAAGTGCTCATTTAAACCATGATGAGATACCAGTACACACCGATCAGAATGGCCATCCATGTGTTGAAAGGGACGTGGAAGAGCTGAAACTCTCCCACACTGCTGATGTAAAATGATCGACCACTTGGAAAATAATTTGGCTGTGTTTTAAAAATAATTACTTATTTTATTTATTATGATTATTTTTTAATTCACTACAGGGCAAGTGAGCTTATCAGAGAGAGAGAGAGGAAAAGTGAGAAAGCAAGCCCCCAGGTCCGGGACTCAAACTGTAGTAGGCCATGCAGGAGTCCAACGCCTTCATCCCCATGCCACCTGCTGACCCCAGCAGTTTCTTAAGACCTACAATATTGCCCAGAAGTTTAAATCCTAGATGTCTGCCCAAGAGAAATAAAAGAGTAGGTCTGTAGGAAGACTTACACATGAATATCTGCAAAAGCCCCAACTGGTCACAACTCAAATGTCCATAAACAAGAGACTGGGTAAATATACTGTAGTAAGACAGAAGATGGAAGAGCACATGGTAGTGAAAGGAACAAACCCTGGGCACAGGTAGTAACATGGAAGCTCCTTAAAATAATTCTGCTGAATGAAAGAAGCCAGGCTAGAAAGGAGATCCCCCTGGGATATACCCTCGTGCTCCATTTGGAATCTGGAAAAGAACTCTGGCCCTTGCTTTCCTTTCGGGCATAACTGCCAGAACTTCATGCATTCACTGTAAGTTCTCCCTCGACCTCCCTGCCTCCTTCATCACCTTAAGTAAGAGAAGGCCATCACCAGTGTACAACTTACATGGTGAGAAAGAGAGGTCTACTTGTAAAAAGCAAGACGGAAGTAACTCAATAGAGAATTTATTTTTAAAAGGATGTTTTATGGGACCAGCAGATGCCGTGACGGGTCAGGCACTAGACTTCCCATATGGTAGACTGTGCGGCTCAAGTCCCAGACCTGGTGGCTTGAAAATCATGGCAGGTGCATGTATGTGAGGGCCCAAATCCCCAAGAGAGGAGTGCAGAAGAAGGGATTGTGGCATGGCCATCACCCAGGGTGGGGGGCAGGGGAGCTGTGATTTCTCTATCTCTCTGTCTCTGTTAGTAAATGGGAGAGGAGAAACAGTTTTTGTTATAGAATTCCAACGAAAAGTGTAGAGGGAATGGTGGAAACAGGCAAACACCCAAGTGCATGCATCACTTTGACAAAAACTTAAAAAAAATGATGTTTTACAAGATCGGCTGTGTAGCTGAACTTTTGGCATTTTCACCAAGGTGTAAAAAGTGCAATGAAAAGCAACCAGGATATGGGGAATCCAAAATGCAATATAAACAGTAACAAATGAACTTTATTACAAAAGAATAACAATCATGCTTAACAGAGTGGGAAAGGAAAAAAATTAACCTAAATAACTGGAAAACACTATTTTTGGTAGCATGATATAAGGCTAAAAACAAATCTTTTCTTTTTTTTGAGAAAGAGGGATTTTTGCTATAAGGCTCATGCGCTTTCCAGAGAGACAGAAAGCAAGAAATCAATCCTGGGAGGGATGGCCACACCACAATTCTTTCCCCTCCACTCTCCTCCTGGGATCTCGGGTGCACACACACCTGGTGTGAGTTTCATGCCTCCGGGTCCGGGACTTGAACCACAGTTGGCCATGTGGGAGTCCAGTGACTTAATCATTATGCCATCTGCTGGTCCTGACAAACCTTTGTATTACAGGATGCTGGTTAGTAATTCTGAAACTGCTTTATAGGAATACAAAGACTAATCACGTAGGTATTGTCGTTAGTGAAAACTGGTATCTTATCTGATGGAAAGGGATTAAGAATAAGGGAAGCAGAGGGTTAGAACGAACTCCCTGGTCCTAGATTGAAATCAGAGGTACCAGAGCTCTTCATGTGCAAATGGACAGATAGAGAAATAAATTGTGTGCAGGGGTTAGTGTACATGCCTACGTTTCCTAACTCCTTTTGCAGAGAGGTGCCTACAATCAAAGACACCCCAGGAGCAACAAGCACCCTCGGTGCCCTCATTTTGGTATCTAAACATCATTCTTCAATATAAGGAATGAGGGATTCTTAGAGATAAAAGTTCATTCTAAGGTGGAGCTGAAAAATGACCAAAGGGCCTAGGGCCTCTTGTAGCACCAGAAAGGATGGCGTGTTCAAACAATGATGGGGCATATGGAAAGGATAAAGAAGCCGCTTTGCAGAAGCTCCTAGTGGCCAAAATCTGAGACAATTTGGGCAAGACAATAATGACAGTAATGGATTGTAACTCCCCACATAAAGGAAATACCCAGGCATCCATTCCAAACTGTTGAAATAATAAATTAATCATGGGGAAAGACATTAGTGGGGAAACTGACAATGTTCATATAAGGTCTGTAGAGATTTTTAAGTAGTATTTTGTCAATGCTTATTTTCCAGTTTTCATAGCTGGTTTTAAAATCTCCACCCTGGGGCCAGCAGGTGGTGTGGTGATTAAGGCACTGGACTTCCATGTGGCTGATAGTGGTTCAAGTCCTGGCTGCTCTCTCTCTCTCTCTCTGGTCAAATTAGGAAGATAATAATAACAAATAAAATAATTTGTTTTAAAAACAATAAAATAAAATGAATAAATAATATATTTTATTATATATAAAATAAAATGAATAAATAATATATATCTTTTAAGTCTCTATCTTATTTTTGCACATCTTCTGTAAGCCTACAATTATTTCAAAATAGGGGCCAGCAGATCATGTACTGGTTAAGGTAATGGACCCCCACATAGCCACTTGGGATCTGGCAGCTTGAAAATCATGCCGGGCAGGTGTGCATGTGTGCCCGAAATCTCAGGAGGAGAATGGAGGAGAAGGGATTGCAGGGTGGCCATCCACTGGGGTAGTGATTTTTCACTTTCCCACTAACTGTCTCTCTCTTGTCTCTCGGGCAAGCACATGCACTTTATAGTAAAACCTTAAAAAAAATTATTTCAAAATAAATTTTTGTAAAAATCTGTGGCAAAGGCGCCCTTTGTGGGCATCAGGTAGCCCTAGTTCTATGCCCTCCATTGACCTCTACCCGAGGCATAGAACAATGCCCTGTGCCACTTTTCAGGAAAGACATCTAGCCAAAGTAGTTGCAGCCAACAGCTGGGGAGGAGGAGGGAGCATTTGAACTCTTTACAGCACTCATTACATATAATGAGAAAATCTGGAGGGAGAGGAATGCAGTGAACTAACACCATGGCAAATGGTTGCATTTACAAAACATGTCTTCTTAGAGAGAAACATCTTGTTCTCGTCATCATAGGGAGAATTTCTTGTCTATCACTAAATAAAATGCTACCTAAACAAAATGCTGAAATAATTTTTTAAAGTAATTGAAACAAGAAAACACAGCCCTAGGGCCAGCAGGTGGTATAGTGGTTGAAGTGCTGGACTCCCACATGGGTGACCGTGGTCCTAGTCCCTGACCTGGCAGCTTGAAGTTCACTCCGAGCACATGTGCATCTAGACACGAGAATGGAGGAGAAGGGATTGCAGCTTGGCCATCTACCCTGGGGGATGATTTCTCGTTTTCAGTCTCTCCAGCCAGCACACACGCCCTATAGCAAAAAGATTAAAAAAAAAAAAGAAAGAAAGAAAAAAGAAAACCCAGCCCTGGCTAACATCTAATCTAAACCAGACTTGAAAAGATTAAGATCGTTGCTACACTGAGTGAGTTACACTGTTTTACTAGCCATTCGCTCTTTGTATAAGGTTGTCGGGAAAATCATGACACATTCCGGCACAGAAAAACATGTCATGACTTTCCCGACAACCTAATATTAAAGTATTGAAATATTAAAGTATTAAAATATTGAAATAGTAAAGTATTGAAAATGATTAAATATGTTAAAAACAAACCCTTTACTTACTTTTTCATTTTTTATAGTTACATAAAGGTAAACCTCAAAAGTATCATCTTCCACAGCACACAACTTGGCTTCCACCTGGGAAGTTGCTAAAAGCATAAATGAAAGCATAAATTAGCTGATACTGAAAGCATCTAAAGGACCAGTAAATGGCGTAATGGGTACGTCGCTGGACTCCTATGCAGTGGACCATGGTTCAAGCTTCAGACCCGGTAGCTTAAAACAACCAGGCGTGGATGTGTTTGTACTCAAAATCTCAAAAGGAGACTGGAGGAGAAGGGATTGTAGTGTGTGGCCATCTCCCCTGGGGTGTGCATATGTGTGTGTGTGTGTGTGTGTGTGTGATTTCTCACTTTCTCTCTATTTCTGTCTCTCTAGCAGCAAGCACACATACCCTACAGCAAAATCTCTCTGAAAAAGAAAACAATTATGATTATTTTCCACCTAGTCATTTCTGCTAACCTTTAAAGAACACCCAGCGTTGGAACCAGTAGTTAGTGTAATGGCTATGTCGCTAGACTCCCACGTAGTCGACTGCGGTTCCCATCCCGGACCCGGTGGCTTAAAACTCATGCCGGGCGCGTGTGCATGCGTGCTCAAGATCCCGAGAGGAGTACGGAGGAGAAGGGATTGCGGCGTGGCCATGGGCTGGAACAACCACCACATAAGCCCCAAAGCAAGGAGAGATGGAAAAGGAATTGCAGCGTGACCATGCCTCATGGGAGGTGCTTTCTTGCTTTCTCTCTCTGTGACAAAGTTAAAAAAAAAAAAAAAAAAAAAGGGAAGAAAGAAAGAAAGAAAGAAAGAAAGAAAGAAAGAAAGAAAGAAAGAAAGAACGAACGAACGAACACCCAGCGTTGGAAGCCAGCAAGCAGCATGGTGGTTAAGGCACTGGATTCCCACATGGCCAACCATGGTTCCAGTTCCAGACCTGACCACCTAAAAATAAAAATGGGTGCACGTGTGTACATGCCCAAAATCCCAGGGGGAAAATGGAGAGGAGACTGCAGCATAGCCATCCCTCCTGGGGAGTTACTTCTCACTTTCCCTCTCTCCACAAAAACATCCACCCTGCGCCAAAATGCCATAGAGCTTCCTTGGGCAATGTGGGCAGAAGAGACCTGGGGCAGTTAGGAAAAGGCTCTCCAGACTGTAGTAAGGAGACTGGGTCCTTTGTCCCCGTTTCCATAACCCGCTGGCATCCTATGACTACCGCTCAAGTACAGTCCTCAGTCTTCTCTTCCAGGGACTTCCAAACCCAAATTTCCCATCACAAACTTTTTTTTTTTAACTGCCAGAGAGCCTATGTGCTTGCCAGAGAGAGAGAGAGGTAAAAGAAAGAGAAAGCATCCCTCCCCCCACCCCAACACACAAAGCGATGTGGTCACACTGCAATCCTCTTTCTTCCAATTGTTCTTCCTGTCAGGATTTTGGGCACACTCACACACATGTGCAGCATTCCCTTCAAGACTCAAGATTCTAACCATGGTTAGCCATAGGGGACCCAGCTCTCTTAGCCACTGAGCTAAGGGGCTGACCCTTGGTCACAGTCTTGGATGCTCCATGGATCAGAGTACTTGGCAACTCTATAAGAGACTTAATAACCAAACAGCAGCTCCACGTTTTGGTACCCATCTGACACTACGCTAAGTCCTTAAAACCTTTCGCTACTTGATTTTTGCCACAAAGCTCTGAGGTAAGTACTGTTACTGTCATTTTACATCTGAAGAGATCAGACTCAGAACAAGTTAAGTAACGTGCCCGCGGCTGCTGAGAAGTGGGAGAGCAGAAATCAAACCTAGGCCGTCTGCCTCCTCCAGGTTTGTATTCACATCTCTTATCATGCCCCAACCACTCCCAAGGGCCAAACCTCCAAACCCAGCAGTGTTCCCAACCTCCTGCTTCTCCCAGGTTCAGAGAATCTGGGTTTCCTTCACCCAGATGATGAGACAGCTCAGGAGAAGGGCCAGGACTGGACCTACCTAGGTATGGGGCCCAGCCTAGCACACTAACTCTCTAGAACAGCCCTGTGAGGAAGGCCCAGCTGTTTGACTACTGACTGCTAGGAGTTAAGATGGCAGCCACAAAGAGTCTGTCACTGACATAAAATAAAGACAGCGCACTAATGAGAAGTCAAAGACATTTCATACCACGGGACTTCTAGAAGTTGGTGGACAAAAATTAAAGTACGAGTTTATTTTGGGTGCAAAAAAAATTAAAATCCATGCTTAGTTTTTCCATAATACATATTTCCCATAAATTTCTTGAAGACCTATATACATCTTAAGTCAGCAATAATGATTATTACATAATAAATATCCACTTACTATCCCTTGCCCATGGTAATAGCTATGCTTTTACGAACTGCTGTTCTAATAATACGTAAATTTATTTTACAGTGCTGCAGCTTGTATGCAAATTAAGAGACAGATGTTAACACAACAGCCCCTTTCAAATTTCAGCTGTTGATTGCTGGTATCTGCATTCACCTGCAAAGTTCCAGGGCTGCAGAGACATCAGGACACTTGGGATAAGAGTTCCAGGTCACTTAAGGAATCCTTATGAGGTAGGGCAGACAGTTAAGAAGGCACATCTCAACCTTCCACCAACAGAAGATTAAGCCACATTGGGTGTCAGTTCTTTTTTTTTTTTTTTATTTTTTTTAAGAGATATTTTTGCTTTAGGGTGTATGTGCTTGCCAGAGAGACAAAGAGACAGCGAGAAATCACCCTCCAGGGCAGATAGCCACACCACAATCCCTTCTCCATTCTCCTCTCAGGGTTTTTGGACACACATGCACATGCACCCAGAGTGAGTTATGTCACCCAATCTGGAACTCAAACCACGGTCAACTACGTGGGAATCTAGCGACGTAACCATTGTGCCATCTGCTGCTCCCAGGTGTCAGTTCTAAGCAGACCATAGTGAATATGCCATAGCCTTACCTTTGAGAATGTTCTGGAAGTACTGGATAGCGGCACTGTCCCACTTCTTGGCAGGTCTGGAATGGTGAACAGATTAAATAAATATCATTTTGTACACCATGCGCTGGATGTTTCTGACACTGTAGATCTAACGTATGATGCAGCAACAGGGAGCTTGGCTCTCACCCTGCTCTGGGGTGAAGATTCCAGCTGTATCCAGGCTGCACCAGTGCAGAGGCTCCCAAACAGAGGCCCCCTGAGAATACTGTGCCCACCATGGCTTCATCTGTCACAACCCCACTGTCCCCAGTTACCTGTGACAACCAGAACACAAGCTCCCTGGGGTATGGGTGCCGAGTGTGCAGTGCCCAGCACAGACTAGCACAGAAGGGGCTAAACTAACACCCTAAGAAACAACACGGGAAAGGCAGTGGCTGTCATCTCATGGTATTCCTCACTCTGTGACTTCAGTGCCTTTTTCCTGTCTGCCATTTTATTTCTAGCACCGTGTCCTTTCTACACCTGTCCTATGTTTTAAAGAGGAAGTCATAGGAAACGCCACAGACAATGAAAAAGAGAAACTAGTATCTGGAAGCAAGGAACAACTAACTAACTAAATAACTAACTAAATAAATAAATGTAGGTTAGGGTTAGAAAGGACAATTTATGTTTCCACTGGTTTTATGTGTTCAGAGATGCCACTGCCATCCTCTAAGAGTTGTCTTAAAGACTGAATGGGGGGACCAGCAGTTAGTGTAATGGCTATGTCACTGGACTCCCATGTAGTCGACTGCAGTTATGTAGGTTAGGGTTAGAAAGATATATTTATGTTTCCACTGGTTTTATGTGTTCAGAGATGCCACTGCCATCCTCTAAGAGTTGTCTTAAAGACTGAATGGGGGGACCAGCAGTTAGTGTAATGGCTATGTCACTGGACTCCCATGTAGTCGACTGCAGTTCGCATCCCGGACCCAGTGGCTTAAAACTCAGGCCGGGCGCATGTGCGTGTGTGCCCAAGATCCCAAGAGGAGAATGGAGGAGAAGGGATTATGGCGTGGCCATCCCCCCTGGGGGGTGGTTTCTTGCTTTCTGTCTCTGTCTCTCTCTGTCTGGCGAGTGCACGTGCCCTATAGCAAAAAAAAAAAAAAAAAAGACTGAATGGGGCCAGCCCCATAGTGCAGTGGTTAACCACTGTGCAGAGGGAGCAGATACCACATGGCCCGTCGCAGGTTCAATGCCAGCTCTGGCAGCTTGCAAAATACATCACAAGCATGCGTGACTGGAATTCTGATGAGTGGAGAAATGGAGGGAAAAAGGATTGTGGTGTAACCAGGCCTCATTGGAAGGTGATTTTGTCTTGTGCACATACAATCTCTAGCCTTAAAAAATAAATAAATAAATAAATAAAGTTAAATGAGGTAATGTACACAAAACACTTAAGACACTTAGCCTTGTGCCTGGACACAATCAGTGCTCCAATACATTAGTTACTGTTATTTTTACTAAGGAATACAATTTTTAAAGAATTATTTATTTAATTTATTTATTAGTTTTCTTTAAAAAAAATTTGTTACAGGGTACATGCACTTAGCAGAGAGAGACAGCAAGAGAGGAAAGGAGGGAAAATGAGAAAGCAAGCCACCAGGTCTGGGACTTGAACCGTGGTTAGCCATGTGGGAATCTAGCACCCCAACCACCATGCCACCTGCTGGCCCCACTAAGGAAGATAACGATTCAAAAGAATTACAAAGAAATTCTAGGGAGAGACGGTAAAATAAAGAAAATAGTCTTAGGTACCAGCAGATGATGTAATGGTTACATTGCTGGACTCATGTTGTCAACCACGGTTCGATTCCCAGACCTGGTGGCTTAAAACTCACACCAGGCATGTGCTCTTGTGTGACCAAAATTCTTTTGTTTTTTAAGATTTATTTATTTATTCATTCATTCATACATTCATTCATTTTAATTTAACCAGAGAGAAACACAGAGAGAAAGAGAGGAAAGTAAGAAAGCAAGCCACCAGGTCCATGAACCCTGGTCGGCCATGTGGGACTGTCCAGCGCCTTAACCAACACACCACCTGCTGGTCCCATGTGACCAAAATTCTAAGAGGAGAATGGAAGAGATGGGATTGTGATGTGGCCAGGCCACTGGGGGATGATGTCTTGCTTTCTGTTTCTCTGTTTCACGCAAGTGCCTGCACCCTATAGCAAAAATCACTCTCAAAAAATAAATAAAGTTCTAAACCCTTGCTACAAACACACACATAAAAAAAAAAAAAAAAGAAAAAGAAAAGAAACAACAACAACAACAAAAACAACTAATAGCCTTTTCTAAAAAAACAAATGTTCCTGAGTCAGACAGTGGTGCAGTAGTTAAGGTGCTGGACTCCTACATGGGCAGCCACAGTTTGAGTCCTGGACCTGGAGGCTTGCTTTCTCACCTCTGCTCTTCCTGCCACCTGTCTCTCCAGTGAGCACACATGCCCTACAGAAAATTTTAAATAATAATTACTAAAATTAAATAATTTTTTTTTAATTTCCTGAGGGCCAGCCAGTGGCATGGTGGTTAAGGTGGCCAGATCCCTCATGGATGACTACACAGTTCGAGTCCTGGACCTAGAGGCTTGAAACAAACACCAGGTACGGTATGTATGTGTACCCAAAATCTCAAGAGGAGAATAGAGGAGAAGAGACTGCAGCATGGCCATCAGTCCAGGGGGTGATTTCTCACTGTATCTTTCTCTAGCCCTATCCAGCAAGAGCACAGACACAAATTCAAAACAACAACAAACCCAAACACTCCTAGTAAGAAAAAGGCAAACAATCCCAGCAAAAATCAATCTACTCTATGAACAATCGGCCTCTCTCTCTCAAACACACACACACTAGACACATGAAGAGATACTCAACTTTACAAGCCAGAAAAACACAAATTAAAGCAAAATGCTATTTTTATCCCACAAACCCGCAAAAAATTAGAGCCTAATAATATTTGATGTTGTGCGGGAAAAGCAGCACTTCCTAGTAGTATAAATTGCTATAGTCTTTTTGGAGAAAATTTGGCAGAATGAAAAATGATAATGCACCTATTTAAAAGGTGTCTTCTTGGGGTTAGACGGTGGTACGGCAGTAAAACGTGATGTTCTGTGAGGCTGACCCCTGGGAAAGTTCTGGGTTGGCATCCTGAGACCTCCCTGAACACACAGGCCTGCCCGGCTGGCACCTAAATCACACCTGGAGGTCGGCAGGTGGTTTCCCTGGAAAAGAGACGGTGAAGGGAGCAGGGGTTGCTGCTGCACAGGAGACCCTCACTTCCAAAGTCTCACAGGGCAAAGATGCGCACACGGTGGTGTGGGATGGTTGGAGGACAGCCCTGAGGAACACCCGGGTCTCAGCAGAGACAACTGAGCTGATTATCGTATTACTGCAGATTCTAAGGCCAGACAACAGGAGTGGTGCATTCACCACCCCAAAGGGACTGAGTGATGGCGGTAGGGATGGAGAATGGGGACATTTCCAGAGAGCCCACAGAGGCATCCACAGGAGACAGCTTCCAAGCACAGAGGACACAGTGTATCATCACCAGGACAAACAAGCAGAGCCAGGTTCGGGCTGTGCCCTACAATGCCATAGCCTGGGAGAGGGTGGACACCAGGTAAGAGGACAGGACTGCCTCTCCAAGGAACCACAGGAGACAGAAATGAAGCCACCCAATGGTGCAGAGATCACGCCCACATCCCACAGAGTCCTGCCCAGTGCAGAGATCCATCCTGTACGAACACCAGCAACGTAACTGAACACTGGGAAAAAGAAGCCAAGAGGAGGGCATGTGTACATGTGTGCATATGTCTCTACATCTGTGTATTACACACACACACACACACACACATATATATATATATACACATTTGAAAGAATTATTTAATTTTATTATTATCATTATTTAATTTGAACAAAGAGAGACAGAGAGAAAGGGAAGTTAGAGAGTAAGCCGCCAGGTCTGAGATCCAAACTGCAGTTGGCTATGTGGGAGTCCAGTCCCCCGACCACCATATCACCTACCAGACCCTACATTTTATATTTAAAAAAAATGTTTGAATTGCCAGAGGACACACATTCCTACCAGAGAGAGAGAAAGACAGAGAGACAGGACTGGGGGGTAGAGAAAGCACGCCCTCCACGAGGAGGCATGAACACACTGCAGTCCCTCCTCCTCCATCTCGTCACCCTGCTGGGACTGTGGGCAGATATGCACAAGTGCCCAGTGAGTATTTCTAGCCTCCAGGACCAGGATTCCAACCACGGTCAGTCACAAGTGATTGGGCTCCCTTGACCTTTGGGGTCAGCTCTGTTTTATATGTTTTTTTTTTTTTTAATAAGAATTTATCTATATTCTTATGAGAATGTAAAGTGTAAAATGGCTTGGAAACAACCTAGTTGGCCATCAGAATGGAATGGTTAAATACAGGTGTATCAATTATATCCACCCACTGGCAAAGAGCTTCTTCAATATGTCGCACATTCCAAAGTTGCTTCTGCAAAGAAGACAGTATGCTCCAACTTTCATGAAAGGCTCCACACAGACATAAGTGTATGAAAGCACTGACAAAGGTGAAAGTTCACGGTGTGAATGGACCACAGAGGCCGCCCAATAGGGAAGACATGGGCCTAGAGAAATACATAATGAACTTCTTTTAATGTCTCATATTTCTAGGTTTTATTAATGTTTTTCTTTACAGTTAGTTAATTAATTAATTAATTAATTGCTATAAAACCTTTGTGCTTGCTGAAGAAAGAGAGGTGTGGGGTGGAAGGAGGACATGAGGATATCCCAGAAGGGACATCCACACCACAATCCCTTCTCCATTCTTCTCTTGGGATTTTAGGCACACATGTACAAATGCCCAGCATGCTTTTCAAGCCGCCGGGTCTAGGACTTGAACTGCGAGGTTGGCCATGTGGGATTCAGCTGCTCTAACCTCCACACCAGCTGCTGGTCCTAATGTATTAACTTTTTGTAAGTTAAAAAAAAACAAAAGGCAAAAAGCAGAGCTCAGGCCCTATTCCAAACCCCCTTGACCATGGCCCTTGGAGATGGGCCTAGGGAACACTGCCGCCCAGCCAGGCTGGACAAACACTAACTCAGAAACCACCTCCTGAAGAATGGAGAACTTCAAAATGGCCAGACGCTTCTACAGAGGAACTGATCTCGTATAAACACTTGTTTACTGGATTTGAAGTTATGTGATGTAACCTGTTGGAGGAGCTGTACTCACACAATCTCGGCACTGTCTTCACAGAAGTCGATGTGTAACGTCATGGGCTTTGTGCAGTACAGCCTGAACTTTTTCGCTCTGTAAGGAAGCTGCATGAAAGACTCAACTGCAACTCGGATGCTTCAAAGTGAAACACAAACAGTCCCATTCAAAGGTAAATTAACATACCACGTATTCCTTTACAGTATACCTAGACCATTAATACATTTAACATAATACAACATATACAAAAATGATTCTCATCTAACAAATACCAATAGCACACAAGCAGGGGGTTGTGACAGAGGATGCCAGAGCTATAGGGGGAGGGGGCGGGGAGGAAAGGGAAGCACTTTGGGGCCAGCAGGTAGTGTGGTGGTTTAGGTGTTGGACTCCAACATGGCCAACCACCGTTCAAGTCCCAGACCTGGCAGTTTGCTTTCTCACTTTCCCTTTCTCTCTGTCTCTCTCTGGTGAGCACACGTGCCCTATAGTAAATTAAAAGAAAATAATATTAACAAACAAAGTTAAATAAATAATTCTTTTTTACAAAAGGAAGCACCAAATCTAAAAAAAAAAAAAAAGTCCCCATGGGGGACCAGCAGGTGGCGTGGTGGTTAAGGCGCTGGACACTCCCACATGGTCAACCAGGGTTCAAGTCCTGAATCTGGTGGCTTGCTTTCTCACTTCCTCTCTCTCTCTCATTATCACCCTCTGTCTCTCTGCTCAAACTAAAAAATGAATAAATAAAATAAATAATTATTAAAAAAAAAAAAAGTCCCCATGGAGTCACCCACAATAGTTATTTTTGTGATAATTATGGTTATCACAAGCTGGAAAGACATCTACTCTTTCCTTAAGTATCTGAAGATTGCCAGTGTCTGAGAAGCCCTTCTGCCCTGAAATTTGAGAGACATTGGTTGTTGCATTTGAAGTCTATTTGGTATTGCTTTGTCTTCACTGGAAGAAAGGTCCTCATGTTTATTAAACTGATGTCCTCTTACTCTGGGACAGGAAACTACGGGAAAAAATGACCAAAAACACCAAGACTGACTTGTTGCTAGTGTTTCCTAATGGACTGTGATGTGTGGTTCCAGAATCAGTGAAGGACACTATCATCAGCCAGGGACTGGCACATTCTGAAGTCTCATCCACCCTGTGTGGGAGACCATCTCAGCCGACCTTTCACCTTACAGACAGGACAGAGATGCCAGGAGGCGGGGCTCACCCACATTAAACACCATCTGTCAGTAGAACCTCAGGAAAATTTGGACTCCGTAGCATGTTTTTTTCTTATTACAATCATTCTGACTCTTTAACTAAGCTACATCCCGGCTTTGTTAGGGTGGACATTCAGGAAACACACATTTGAGGATACACACCCAGGGCTGTCCAGCAACCTTCCCCTTCTGCAGAGAAAGGCAGCATTTCTCTCTCTCTACACCCTGGGAGCCAGCAGCCAAGCCTCTCTGAAGGATCCACTCCAACACGTGAGCAAACTGAGGGGAGAGGCCTGGACAGCAGCTGGCAAAGAGCACCCAGGGGAGGTAGAGTAAACAGAGGCGCCTTCCCTGCCATCTCCCGGAAGGAAGTGGAGAAAGGTCCTGCTGCCTTCTGAGTCTTCCCTCACTATATGCTCTTGCGGTCAATGGAAGCAGAACTGGAATCTGCAAGTTCTCCGTTGAAGATAAAAAAATTCAGTTTTATCTTTCCTGGGACCAGCAGTTACTGTAATGGCTATGTTGCTGAATTCCCATGTAGTCGACTGTGGTTCGAGTCTTGGACCCGGTGGCTTAAACTCACGCCGGGCACATGTGCGTGCGTGCCCGCCCAAGATCCTGAGAGGAAAATGGAGGAGAAGGGATTGAGGCATGGCCACCCCCCAAACCCAGGGGGGGAATCCTCACTTTCTGTCTCTCTGTCTCTCTGGCGAGCACACGCGCCCTATAGCAAAAACCTCTCCAAAAAGAACTCAGTTTTATCTTTCCTCTAAAGGTAATGACCCCTCGACTCTTCTTTGAAAATGTCCTGTAAGGGGCCAGCAGGTGGCATGGTGGTTTAGGGTGCTGGAGGGTGGTTAAGGGTGCCGAACTTCCACACAGCCAACTGCAGTTAGAGTCCTGCTGGCTTGCTTTCTTACTTTCACTCTCTAGCTCTCACTCTATTCCTCTCTGATCAAATTAAAACAAATAAATAAAGTTAAATAAAATAATCCTTTTAAAAATAAGAAAATGTCCTATAAAACATATTTGTCTCCTTCAAGCATGTAAGACAAAGCAAATACATACATACTTTTTAGATTTTACTGGAATATACTTGGCAAAATCCACAAGAAAACACTCTGCCAGGTAATGGTCCGCCGAGGACATGATTGATTTAATAACGGCCCTGCACCAGCTCTTCAGTTCTTGACAATAAACCACACAAACCTACAAAAAAAAGTGAAAGGTTTTGTCTAAGTTCAGTGAGAATCTCCAGTGATATGAGAGAACAGAAAGGTGCTCTCAAAATCATCTCAGCCTACCTATTTCTTTCTTTTTTTTGGAAAAGTTTTTGCTATAGGGTGCATGCGCTCGCCAGAAAGACAGAGAGAGACAGAGAGACAAAAAGTGAGAAATCACCCCCCAGGGGGGATGGCCACGCCGCAATTCCTTCTCCTCCATTCTCCTCTTGGGATCTTGGGCACGCACACACGCCTGGCATGAGTTCAAGCCACCAGGTCCAAGGCTTGAACCACGGTTGATTACATGGGAGTCCAGCGACACAGCCATTACGCCAACTGCTGGTCCCTCAGCTTACCTATTTCACCTAACAGATGAGGACAAAGATGCAAGGAGGTGGGATCTGCCCACACTAAATACTGTCTTGTCAGTGGAAGAACCTCAGGAAGACACAGTCATTTGATTTCCATGTCGTTGTTTTATTTTTCTTACTACAATCATTTCAACTCCTTAACTAAGGACAATTTTGATAATATAAAAAAGGGAAAATGCATTGCTTTACTGTCTTAAATTGGAGAGCAAAGCTTATAAGTGATTGTCAATCATGTATCAGACCAACATGAACCTGCACCTCCCGCGCACCCTTCCCTTTCTCTCCCCAAGGCTTTCACGCCCTTCAGCATTAGTTTACTGTCCACCACAACTGGACGCTGGCTCTCTGATGACGTGGATCTTTGTCTGTTTTGTTTACTGCCGTATTCCTGTCACCTGATACAGTGCCTGGCATATCCTAAGTCTTCAAAAAACAACTTGTAGAGTGGCTGCATAAATGCCTACAGTCTTTTTTAAGGGGAATCACCTGCTGAAGGGACAGTCAGGGGCATTGGGACCAAAGAGCATAACCAGCTCTCCTGGCAACAGCCTTTAAAGCAGACTAGTGGGGAGAGCTGTGTTCAAACAGGGAAGAGGCAGGCCAGTGGAGACTCCCCACCTTTGGAATTTCAGTACGAAGGTACAGTAGAGCCACAGCGCAAGGGATGGTTCTTGAGACCCTCACATGCCCCCAAACTCAAATAATTCCAGAGAAATCCTGAGAAAGGATGAATGGTATTCCCATTTAGTGCTAAAGTCAAAGTTACTCGTAGGAATGCCATACCTAGTTAATCATTCACACAGCCAATGGACGTTTAAATTATTCTACTGGACACTCCACTAGCAAAAAAAGGAACACAAGTGTCAAAAAGTTCAATGAGGGTTCACTGATCACACAGTGGTTAAGGCAGCTAGATCCCACATGGCTGACTATGTAGATCAAGTCCCAGACCTAGCTGCTTAAAAACCATGACAGACACATATGAATATAGGCCCCAAATCTTGAAAGGAGGGCGATGAAAGAGGAGGGACTGCAGTGTGACCATGCCCCACGCAGAGTGATTTCTCATTTTTCCTCTCTCTCTGCATCTCTGTCTCTGGCAAGTGCACATACCCTGTGGAAAAACTGTTTAAAAGAACAATAATTACAAATGATAATTAAACATGAGATCAAATAGAACTTTAAAAATGAAGAGGAGAAAGACAGAAAGACAAAATCTCGAGAGAGAGCTAGGCACAAATTGCGATGCTGAGTATCAACAAAAGCAAGAATCAAGCAAGTTCTTCCATCTTTACAGTATGAACTATATTATGTCATGTTAATCAGACAGTCCTAATAGAGGAAGGGAAGTTCTATACAGAAAAATTCTGGCTCATGAATGCAGAAGGGGGACCAGCAGTTAGTGTAACGGCTATGTTGCTGGACTCCCACATAGTCGACCACCGTTCGAGTCCCAGACCCAGTGGCTCAAAACTCACGCCAGGCATGTGTGCGTGCGTGCCCAGGATCCTGAGAGGAGAATGGAGAAGGGATTGCGGCGTGGCCATCCCCCCTGGGGGGTGATTTCTCGCTGTCTCTCTGTCTCTCTCTGTCTGTCTGGCGAGCACACACGCCCTGTAACAAAAACCTCTCGAAAAAAAAAAAATGAATGCAGAAGGAATGAGGGAAATCACCACGCTGCAATCTGAGTGAAAGAACTGATTTGGGCAGCAGCAGTGACCAAGTGGAGAAGCTATTACATGAAATACCAATAGGCAAAGCCAAGAGGGAGGCACGAGGCAGTCACCATCTGAATCCATGGGTGAATCTTGGCATCACCAAAAGTGATTATCTCTCAATTAAGTAAAATGTGAAGGTCACAGCACATCCATTCTTGCAGAGAGGTGGCGGGGAGAAGTGACTCTAAATCTATTCAAAGCTTTATATTTACCTATATTAACTATCAGTTCATAGAAAATACAGGGGATAGAGGAAAAAGTTAAACCACTGTCACAAGAAAAGAATCAGGCTGTCACAATGCAGAATATTTTTGGGCTGGCTCTGTGGTCTAGTAGTTGGGGAGCTAGAGCCCACATGGCCAGCCACACAGTTTAAATCCTGGTCCTAGAAGCTTAAAAAACATGCAAGGGGGCTAGCAGGTGGCATGGTGATTAACATGCTGGCCACTCTTACATGGCCAACGGTGGTTCAAACTCTGGACCTGGCAGCTTGCTTTCTCACTTTCCCCCTCCTTCTCTCTGCTTCTCTCTGGTCAAACTTAAAATAATAAGAAGAAGTAAGATTAAGTAAATCCTTCTTTGAAGAAAAATACGCCAGGTGTGTGTGTGCGTGCCCAAAATCCCAACAGGAAGGAGAAATGGAGAAGGGCTGGGGTGTAACCACCCCCCATTGGGGGTGACTTCTCCTTGTTCCTTGCTGTCTAATGAGTACACATGTCTTTCTGGCAATTAAAATGTGTGGAGTGTTTTTAAGGACAATTGACTGGGTTTCGTTATGTTCAGTAAGAAAATAGTATGGTAAAAATAATAAATAACATTATTCATGATAATGGGGGAATTCAAATTACTTCTAATTTTTCTCAAAAGAGCTCACAGATTCTAGTGTGCTATGACAAAAGTTCAACCTCTTCCGAATAATGGCTGCAGAGAGAATCAGGTGATGGGCAATGGGAGCTGAGGCTGCAAGAAGGCAAAGAGGGGCCATGCTGTGGAGTAAGGGAAACAGAGATGCATGAGCTGGCCAGAGTCATGGGCAACCACAAAGGAGGCGTCAGCCCTAGACTGAGAACCCCATGCTCACTTTGCTGAGGTCCCTGCACACTCACTGGGTCTCAGCTAGAAGGATGGCCCTACTGCCTGGAGATAGATGATATGCCATCTCTCTCTCTTTTTTTTTAAAAAAGAATTATTTAATTGTATCTATTCATTCATATATTTTAATTTGACTAGAGAGAGAAGAGAGAGAGAGAGAAAGCAAGCCACCAGGTCTGGGACTTGAACCCTGGTTGACCATGTGGAAGTGTTCCATGCCTTAACCACCACACCACCTGCTGGTTCCCAACATGCCATCTCTTACTGCCCCACATGAGCCTCACACAATAACCCCCTTCCATGACTAGCTTGAATTTTGTGCATTCTAAAGAACTTAACACGAGGCAATGATTATAAGCAATTAAAATAATCTTAAAGTTTTCCATCAACTTGGTTGTTAAAATATACCTTACGTTTTGAGTAGCGTTTCAAGACACAAGGATTTAG
This sequence comes from Tupaia belangeri chinensis, assembly GCF_000334495.1. Taxonomy (NCBI): domain Eukaryota; kingdom Metazoa; phylum Chordata; class Mammalia; order Scandentia; family Tupaiidae; genus Tupaia; species Tupaia belangeri. Next base: position 2,135,800 of record NW_006205257.1, read on the forward strand.
ATACATACCTGCCCTTCTTCTAACATTAATGGTTTCACTTCTATATCTTGACACGCACTGTTATAAAAGTCGTTCATGGCATCATTTAGCTTTTGATAGTCAACTTCATGATCTAAAAAGGGATTACATCCTTTTATAATAACCCAGAAGCAACCTGGATCGTCAACCTGTAAGTGTTAAGAGACAAATAAAACATGATGTAAAAGTAGATCCATAAAATAATAAGCCTTAGACCCATGGTAACTGTTTCTAAGTGTGCTAACAAGTTCTTGACAAGTACTTTAATCTTACAATAATTGGTCAAACCAAAAATAAAAAGACCAAAGATAAAGTACTAAAACATGAAAGCAATAATAAGTAATTCTCAGTTATATGCTATAAATCAAAAAGCAGACATTTTCCATCTCCTCTATTTTGAAAATATCCATAATGATATACAAAAGCAAGCTTCAGAAAAATGTTTTTAGTATTTATTTAAGAAAGAAAGAAAAATATGAAAATATACACATTCTGCTTATATTTTTTTAAAAAAATGTTAAGAGAGATTTTTGCTATAGGGTGTGTATGCTTGCCAGAGAGACAGAGGAAGACAAAGAGATAGTAAGTAAGAAATCACCCCAGCGGGGATGGCCATGCCACAATCCCTCGGCCTCCATTCTCTCACGATCTTGGGCATGCACGCACACACGCCTGGCCTGAGTTTTAAGCCACTGGGTCCGGGACTTGGAGAGCAGTTGACTTGGAATTCTGGGCACACAGCACACGCAAACACATAAGTGTGGCACTCAAACCACAAAGCCGGCCATAAGGGATCCAGCCTCATTACCACACCACCTGCTGGCCCCTCCAACATATTTCTTAATGTCGCCTACTGAAAGAAGCAATAACATTCCAAGTCCTAAATAACAGGTGGTGGGGATGGCAGGTGATGTGGGGGTTAAGGTACTGGACTCCCACATAGCCGACCACAGGTCAAGTCCCAGACCTGATTGCTTGTTTTCTCACTTTCTCTTTCTCTCTTCTGTCTCTCTTTGATCAAATTTTAAAATAATAATAATAATTATTAATAAAATAAAATAATGCTTTAAAAATAAAAACAGGTGGCAGGGTTATTAATGTTCACATTAGTATTTTTTCCACTTTTCTGAATGTTTGAACAATTTTATAGTAAATAATAGGCAGAAAGAACAATAGTCATTCTGGTTCTGGTGATGGCAGAAGAGTAGATAAGTCGCCTGCAGGTAACAGTTATAAACCCTGGAAAAATTACAAAACAACTACGAAGACTCTAAAGAACTACTAAAATCACAGAAAACCTGCAGGACAGCCAACCCTGGAAAGAAGGAAACTTCTTATATAGCTTTTCCCTGAAAACATTCCCAGCCCACATGGTATGCTAAGGCTACAACTCAAGCAGAAAGACAAGGTGTTTGTGGCTTTTGGGGGGAGGGAATCTGGGGCCACCAGAGTAGCAAAAATTAATAGAAAAAAAATTCTGAAAAGGAGAACAATGGAGGGGGAGCCCTGGAGCTGGCATGCGAACACCTCCCTCACATCCTCAGTAGACCCTCAACTGCATAGGTGAGACTCCAAGGAATCCAGAGAGGACCAACAGTTGGAAGGCTCAAAGAAATACGTCTTAGCTGCTGCCCCCACAATATGTAGAGCTGCGGGCACACAGCAACTCCGTCCAAGCCTGTGCACAAGTATAGCAAATGTGCCCTGGCTTCTGGCAGCACTGGGCCGTGTCCTAGGATGACCACAGCGTCCCGTTCAAATACCTGCCCGTAAAATCTCAATGCTGTCAGAATTTCCTTTTGTTTTAGCCAACACCTGGCATAGGTTCCAGACCTCCCATTCTTAGAGCATGTACTAAAAAAAGCTGACCTTTGAGTATCATCTCTTACTTTGGAGTCTCTCTAGGACCTGAAAGCCATTCCTTTGAAATGTCGGGATCAGCAGATGGTATAACAGTTACGTGGCTGGACACTCACATGGCTAACAGGGGTTCAAGTCCTGGACCCAGAGGCTCAAAACTCACACCAGGCACGTGTGTATGCATGCCCAAGATCCCAAGGGAAGAATGGAAGAGAATGGACTGCAGAAGGGCCGTCATCCCTGAAGGGTGATTTCTCACTTTCTGTCCTGGCCATCATCCCTCAAGGGTGATTTCTCACTTTCTGTCTCTCCGGCAAGCGCATGTGCCCTATAGCAAAAATCTCTCCCTAAAAAAAAAAAAGAAAGAAAAATGGAAGAAAGAAATGTATCATCCAATAGGAACGGACTCCACCTCCCAGTCTCTATAGGAAGCTATAATAGAATCCTGACTTCCACAACCACAGACACAACCTGCAGACACAGCAGGACTCCTCACGGTCACACTGACCAACTCTTTGTACTTTTGCACTTGAGTCCTGCCCTCCATTCTCCCTTTAAAACACCCAGTCACTGGGCCAACAGGTAGTATAGTGGTTAAGGCGCTGGACTCCCAGATGGCTGAATGTGGTTTAAGTCCTGGACCTGGCGGTTTAAAATCCACATCAGGTGTGTGTATGTGTATACTCAAAATCCCAAGAGGAGAATGGAGGAGAAGGGACTACAGTATTGCCATTCCCCCTGGAGATGATTTCTCACTTTCTCTTTTTCTCTATGTCTCTGGCAAGCACACACGCCTCGTAGCAAAAAATCTCTTAAAAAAAAAAAAATCCAGTCACATCTGCACAAATTGGAATGGAGCTCAGCTCTGTCCTTTACTGTCAGTAATTGCTGAATAAAATTTATTTCACCACCTTAACTAATGTCTGCTTTTATTTATTTATTTGGACACATGCAGTTGCAGGAGACAGAGGGAAAATGAGAAACCATCCCAGAGGAAGAAAGGAACGCTGCAATCTCTTCTCCTCCATTCTTCTTTGGGCATATGCACACACACGGCATGATTTTCTTTTCTTTTTCTTAAAGGATTATTTTCTTTAATTTTATTTATCATTATTATTATTATTTAAGTTTGCAACGGGGGGAACCAGCAGTTAGCGTAATGGCTATGTCGCTGGACTCCCACGTAGTCGACCGCGGTTCGTGTCCCGGACCCAGAGGCTTAAAACTCACGCCGGGTGCGTGTGCGTGCGTGCCCAAGATCCCGAGAGGAGAATGGAGGAGAAGGGATTGCGGCGTGACCATCCCCCCTAGGGGGTGAGTTCTCGCTTTCTGTCTCTATGTCTCTGTCTGTCTGGCGAGTGCACACGCCCTACAGTGAAAATCTCTCCAAAAAAAAAAAAAGTTTGCAACAGGGCATTTGCACTCACCAAAGACAGAGACAGACAGAGAGAGAGAGAACGAAAGAGAGAGGAAATGTGAGAAAGCAAGCCATCAGTCAGGTCCAGGGACTCGAACTGCAGTTGGCCATCTGAGAATCCAGCACCGTAACCACCAAATCACATGCTGACCCCACCTGGGGTGATTTTCAAGCCACCAGGTCCGGGACGCGAATTGTAGTCAGATATGTGGGAATCTAATACCTTACCCACCATGCCACTTGCTGCCCCTGCTCAGTTTATTTTTTTAATTGCCAGAGGACACGTGCTTACCAGAGAGAGAGAAACAGAGACGGAGAGAGAGAGAAAGCATCCCCTAATAGTACATGGTCATGCCGCAATCCTTTCTCCATTACTCTATCCTGCTGGGATTTGGGAGAAGCATGAACATGTGTCCAGCATGCTTTTTTGTATGGGTTTTTTTTTTTTTTTGGAGAGGTTTTTGTTATAGGGTACGTATGCACTCCTCAGACAGAGACAGACAGAGAGAGACAGAGAGACAGAAAATGAAAAACCACCCACCAAGGGGATGGCCACGCCGCAATCCCTTCTTCTTCATTCTCCTCTCAGGATCTTGGGCACACACACACATGCGCCTGGCGTGAGTTTTAAGCCACCGGATCCAGGACTTGAACCATGGTCGACGACATGGGAGTCCAGCGACATAGCCATTACGCTAACTGCTGGTCCTCCAGCATGTGTTTTTAAGCTGCCAGTGCCGCGATTTGAGCTACGGTGGCCATGTGGGATCTGACTCCCTTCATCACTAGGCTGCAGGGGTGGCCCATGCTTTTATCTTTGATATCCATCACAAGAAAATGAAGTTTGGAGTAGAAGTCCTGCCACGGTACAGAAGCTTAGGAAGCACCTCACACTCCACAGAAACTCTGAAGTGCAATGCTTGAGAAGTAGTCTGCATTGCCAGACTAAGAGACTGTGCTCTAGCAAGAAGGGCAACACCAAACAGACACATACAAAGTGTACGCCACGCTTCCCAAACTGCAGACTGACCCGTCAGTGATTAAACTGTAAGCCGATTCAGTATGGCCATAATGCCCGGTGTAACGGACACAATTACTAGAGATGTGACTAAATGAAAATGTGTCCCAGCTGCTGTGATGCTGCAGTAATGCAAGTGTCCTGCAGGGCTGGAAGTCACATGGCCAATCACAAGTTCCGACCCCCAAGATGGCTTGAACATATGCCAGACACACATGCAGGCACCTGGGATCCCAAGGATCCTTCTCTCATCCTTGTGTGCCTGCGGGAACTCTCTAAAGAAAAAATAAAAAATAAAAAAGGACAAGAAATGAAAATGTGAGAGATAACCGAGAAAATATTAGCTGAGGGCCAGCTAGTGGTGTGGTGGTTACAATGGCTAGATCTCACATGGCCTATTACACAGTTCAAGTCCTAGATCTGGTAGTTTGAAAGTATACCAGGTACTGTATGTACATGCATGCCCAGAATCCTGAAAGGAGGGAGAAATGGAAGGGAAGGGATTGCGGCTGTCCCCAAGGGAGGGTGTGTGTTCACTCTCCCCACCCTCCTCTCTCTCTAGAGAGCAGACATGCCCTGTGGCAAATCCATTTTTTAAGTGACCCTAAGATACCCAGATGTCACATGAACAGGCAAGGAGTCAAGAGAAGCTAATAAATACATTCATGAACTTACGGATCAAATTATTGCTATGGTTTGGATGACCCACTCCCCAAATTCTTATGTTGATATTTGATTGTGACAGGATTAAGAGGGTGAAAACTGAATCTAGGGTATTGAAAGGTGGGGCCTTTGGGAGATTAGGATTAAGGTTATCAGGGCAAGTCCCATGATTGACTCCTGCTGTCTTTATGAGAGGGTGTGAGATCAGAACAGAGACAGATGCCTGTGTCCTTAATCATGCTGAGATGCCACAGAGGCCCCTTCCCAGGTAGAGCCTCTGGACTCTGGACCTCCGAACACAAGCTGAATCTTTATTCTTATAAATCGTCCAGTTTTAGGTATTTATAATTATTAGCAACAGGACTGACTAGAACAATAATTATAGTAAATTTTAAAAAAAAATCTCAGGTGAGAAAAACTACTTTAAAAAAAATGGAAAAGGTAAATTCCAGAGCTGAATAGTAAAATTTTCAAATGTACTAGTGGTGCACTCACCACTCCATTCAGTATTGTACTAGAGGTCCTGCTCAGTACAGTAAGACAAAAAAAGGAAGACTGGAAAGGAAGAGATAAAATTGTCTCTATTGGGACTAGCAGTTAGCATAATGGCTATGTCGCTGAACTCCGATGTAGTTGACCGTGGTTCAAGTCCCAGACCCAGTGGCTTAAACTCACGCCGGGTGCGTGTGCGTGCGTGCCCAAGATCCCGAGAGGAGAATGGAGGAGAAGGAATTGCAGTGTGGCCATCCCCTCTGGGGGGTGATTTCTCACTTTCTGTCTCTCTGTTTCTTTCTGTTTCTCTGTTTCTCTCGGTCTCTCTGGCAAGCACATGTACCCTATGGCAAAAAAACCTCTCCCCACAAAAGAAAAATTGTCTCTATTTATACACAACATGATTATCTACATAGAAAATCCTGAGAAGTCTATAAAAAACATAAAAACTACAATGAAGCATCAGCCAGTGGCAGAGTAGGTGATGCTTCTGGATCCCACAAGACTGACTGTGCAGCTCAAGTCCCAGACCTAGCAGCTTGAAAAACACTGAGCACCTGTGCATGCATGCCCAAAATCCAAGACAAGAATAGAGGAGAAGGGATTGCAGCATGGCCATCACCTCTGGGGTGAGGGGGTGCTTTCTTATCCTCTCTCTCCAGCAAGTGCACACACCATGTAGCAAGTTTAAAAAAAAAAAAAGAAAGAAAGAAAGAAAACCATAAACCATTGCTGAAAGAAATTAAAGACATAAGTAAATGAAAATACATCCATGTTCATGAGTTGTAAGACTTACTGTGCTGTCAATACTACTCAAAGCTATCTAGAGACTCAGTTCAATCCCTATCAACATTCCGGTGATATTTTTGCTGAAATAAATGAGCCCATCCTAAAATTCCCGCCAAATCTCAAGGGACCCCCAAATAGCCAAAACAATTATGAAACTTACAGCATGACTTTGAAACTTACAACACAGCTACAGAAATCAAACAGTGCAGTACTGGTATAAAGACAGACATGCAGACCAATAGAAAAGGATAGAGAGACTAAAATAAACTCTTGGGTATATACTTGACCGATTTTTGACAAGGAAGCCAAAATTAGTCAATAG
>NW_006205257.1:2142583-2152789 GCF_000334495.1 Tupaia belangeri chinensis
AAAAACCTGTTTCAATAAAACCTTTTAAAAAAAAAAAAAAGGCTGAAAGTTCCACAGGTGAAAAAATACATTGGATCCTAACCTAATACCATATATAGAAATTAACTCAAAATGGAGCAAAGATTTAAATATACTGTGTCAGCAGGAAAGTCTATACAAATAGAAAACATACTTTCCTGACAGCCTAATAAAACTATAAAACTCTTAGAAAATAAAAAGCAAATGTTTCATGACATTGAATTTGACTGTGATTTCTTGGCTATAAAGCCAAAGGCAGAGGCGACAAAAGAAAAAAAAATAGATAAATTGGACTATATTGAACATTCAACTTTTGAGCATTAAAAACAGAGTACAATAAACCATGGAAAGGGAGAAAATATTTTCAAGTTATATATCTAATATATCTAGAATTGATGCCTAGAACACATAGAGAACTCCTAAAACTCAACCAAAACCCCAAACCATCCAAATTAAAAATGGGCAAAGATGGAGCCAGCAGGTGGCACAGTGGTTAAGGCACTGGACTCCCACATAACCAACCACAGTTCAAGTCCTGGACCTAGTGGCTTGAAACTCATGCTGGGCACATGTGCATACATTCCCAAGATCTCAGGAGGAGAATGAAGGAGAGGGGACTAGGCATGGTCATCCCTCTGGGGGGTGATGCTCACTTTCCCTCTCACTGTCTCTAGTCTCTCTCTCTCTCTCTCTCTGGCAAGCGCACGTATCCTAGGGCAAAAATCTCTAAAAAAAAAAAAATGGGCAAAGAGCTTAAATAGACATTCTTCTAAACAAGTTACATAAATGGTCAAAAGGACATAAGCATTTTGCTCAACATTACTGAGGTGGATTATGGTGTCAAGACCTGGTTGGTGTGTTTTCTCTCTCTCTCTATCATGGAACAAAGAAAGAAAGAAATGTTAAAAATAAAAGAAAAACCACAAAGTAGAGACAATATTTGTAAATCACATATCCAACAAAGAACTTTACCTACATATATTATAATGTGGTTAAAAAAAAAAAAAAACCCACTCAATTAGAACAGTGGACGAAAGACTTGACAGACACTTCACCAAGAAAGATGGAAGGATGACAAGCATGCACATAAAAAGATTAACACATCATTTGTCATTAGGGAAACGCAAATTAAATTCATTATGGGACACCACTACACATCTACTGGAATGGCTTAAATTTATAAAACTGACAATAAAACATGCTGATGAGGACACAGTGAAACTAAAACTTGTACATTGTTGATGAGAATGCAAACTGGTACACTTACTCTCAAAAACAGTTTGGCAGTTTCTCATAAAGTCAAACATACAGGTAATTCCATCTTAATTATTTACTCAAAAACTTGTATTCATACAAAAACCTGTATGTGAAGTTTATAGCATTTTATTCATGATCACCAAAAACTGGGAACAACCCAAATGGCCGTCAACTGGTATAATAAACCGGTAAATCCACACAATGAAACACTACGTGGCGATCATAAAAAAGAAACTAGTGGGAACCAGCAATTGGCTATGTCGCTGGACTCCCACGTAGTCGACCACGGTTCGCGTCCCGGACCCAGTGGCTTAAATCTCACGCCAGGCGCGTGTGTGTGCGTGCCCAAGATCCCGAGAAGAGAATGGAGGAGAAGGGATTGCGGCGTGACCATCCCCCCTCGGGGGTGATTTCTCGCTTTCTGTCTCTATGTCTCTCTCTGTCTGTCTGGCGAGCGCACGCGCCCTAGAGCGAAAATCTCTCTCAAAAAAAAAAAAAGAAACTAGTGATGTATGCAACAACATAAATGATTCTCAAATGCACTAAGCTAAATCGAAGAAGCCAGACTCAAAGTATATGCTACTGTATGACTGTGATTCCACTTGTATGCCATTCTGAAAAAGGCAAAATGGCAACAAAACAGATCAGTGGTTACCAAGGATTAGTGGTGGGGAGAGAAAATAACTACAAAGAGTACAAGATAAGTTTGGGGAGTGGGTAGTGAAATAGTTCTATATCTTGATTGTGGTGGTGATTACATGACAGTATGCATTTTTCAAAATGTTACCAAAGTCTACATGAAAAAAAAATAATAATAATGAACATGGGGCCAGCAGGTGGCATAGTGGTTAAGGCACAGGACTCCCACATAGCCAACAGCGGTTTGGGTGTGGGACCTGGTGGCTTGAAAATCACTCCGGGCACATGAGGAGGAGAATGGAGGAGAGGGGACTGCGGTGTGGCCATGATTTCCCGCTTTCCCTTTCACTGTGTCTCTCACTCCCTAGCAAGTGCACAAACTATGTGTGTGTGTGTGTGTGGGAGGGGGGACTTAATAAAAAAAGAACAAACTTTACTGTAAATAAATTATATCTCAAGTTAAAAATTAGTTAATGGGTTTTAAAAAAAGATGTGGGGCCAACCAGTGGCATGATGATTAAGGAGGCTGGATCCCCAGTTCAAACTCCAGACCCGGCAACTAGAAAAACACACTTGGTGCATGTGTGTGGTTGCCTAAAATCCCAAGAGGAGGATGGAGGCAAAAGGAGGGCAGCATGGCCATTACCCACAGGGAAGTGTTTTCTCACTTTTTCTCTCTCTAGCAAATGCATGCACCCTACAGCAAATTTTTAAAAAGCAAAAGAATGTGAATCTAACATGGCAAAATGTTAAAGTGATAAAGCTAGGTGATGTGGATATCCAAATGTTTATAATATTTTCTGTACTTCCAGAACACATCTTTATAAAAACTTAAATTTTTAAAATTTTTTTAATCAAAGTAATTAAAAAAAAAGTTCCTGTCCTCTGATATGGCATCACCTATATAGTATTTTTTTCTAAAGAACTATTTTAATTACCTTTATTTACTTCTTTATTTTAATTTGACAAGACAGGGACAGAGCAAGAGAAAGAGGAAGAGAGAGAGAGAAGGAAAATGAGAAAGCAGGCCATCAGGTCCAGGACTCAAACCACAGTCTGCCAAGTGGGAATCCAGTGCCCCTAACCACCTTGCTACCTGCAGGTCCCCCTATGTAGTATTTTTAATAAAAATGTTTAACTGGGACCAGCAGTTAGAGTAATGGCTATGTCGCTGGACTCCCATGTAATCGACCATGGTTCAAGTCCCACACCCAGTGGCTTAAACTCATGCCAGGCGCGTGTGCGTGAATGCCCAAGATCCCGAGAGGAGAATGGAGGAGAAGGGATTGTGGCATGGCCATCCCCCCTGGGGGGTGATTTCTCGCTTTCTGTCTCTCTGTCTCTCTCTGTCTCTCTGGCGAGTGCGCGCGCCCTATATCAAAAACCTCTCCAAAAAAAAAAAAAAAAAGTTTAACTTAAAAATAATCATGGGGGTGCAGCAGATGGCACGGTGGGTAAGGCACTGGATTCCTACATGCCGATTGTGGTTCAAATGCCAGGCTTGGCAGCTTACTTTCTCACTTTCTCTTTAGCCTTGTCTCTCTCTGGTCAAAATTAAAAAATAACAACAGCAAATGGATTTAAATAAATATTTGAAAAATAATCATAAGTAAATGCAAATACAAATTAAGGGATGTTTTTCAAAGCAACTGCCCTCATCTTCAGAAATTTCAGCGTCATCAAACATAGAATAAGTCCAGGGCACTGACCTAAGTTAAAAGACTGAAAGGTCATGGGCCAGCAGACAGTGCTGTAGCTAAGGCTCTGGATTCCCACACGATTAACCACAGTTCAAGTCTTGGACCTGGTGATTTACTTTCTCACTTTCCTTCTCTCTCTCTCTGGTCAAATTAAAATAATAAATTTTTTAAAAAGACTAAAAGGTCTTGGCAACTAAATGCAATGTGTAATATTTTTTTTGAGAGGTTTTTGCTATAGGGCACGTGAGCTCGCCAGATAGACAGAGAGAGACAGAGAGACAGAAAGTGAGAAATCACCCCCCAGGGCAGACGGCCACACCACAATCCCTTCTCCTCCATTCTCCTCTCAGGATCTTGGGCATGCACGCACACGTGCCTGGCATGAGGCTTAAGCCACCGGGTCGGGGACGCGAACCGTGGTCGACCACATGGGAGTCCAGCGACATAGCCATTATGCTAACTGCTGGTACCTGTAATTTTTTTCTTGATTCTGGATTAGAGAAAATAAATTACAAAAGACATTATTGAAACAACTGGAGAAATTTTAATATGAATCATATATTAGACAATAGTGTTATACTAATGTTAAATTTCTCAAGTGTGATGATTATATTGTCATTATTTAAGAGAAAGTCTTTACTCTTAGAAAGTACATGCTTAGGGGACCAGCGGGTGGCGTGGTGGATAAGGCGCTGGACACTCCCACATGGCCGACCATGGTTCAAGTCCTGGACCTGGTGGCTTGCTTTCTCACTTCCCCTCTCTCTTTCTCTGTCTCTCTTTGGTCAAATTAAAATAAATGGATGAAAGAATAAAATTAAATAATTATAAAAAAAAAAGAAAATACATGCTTAAATGTTTAGAGTTCTCAACGAATTCTCACATGACTCAGCACAAGAAAAGTAAATAACTTTACAACTTAAGAGGGGACTTCAAAAAGTGTGTGGAAAATGCAGTTAAAGTATAAGTTTATTTTGGTACAAACAAATTTTGAAATTCAAGCATAGATTTTCCTCTTTTTCTTTTCCTTTTTTTTTTTTCTTTCGAGAGGTTTTTGCTATAGAGCACGTGTGCTCACCAGACAGAGAGACAGAAAGCAAGAAATCACCCCCCCCCCAGGGGGGATGGCCACGCTGCAATCCCTTCTCCTCCATTCTCCTCTCGGGATCTTGGGCCATGGATGCACGCGCACCTGGCATGAGGTTCAAGTCACCAGGTCCGGGACATGAACCGCTGTCCACTACATGGGATTCCAGCGACATAGCCATTATACTAACAGCTGGTCCCAGATTTTTCATAGTATATATTTTCCATGGACAAAAGTTCATAGAAGGAGGCCCCCTCAGGGTGAGTCTAGGTATACAGTCTATGGTTATTGGCAATATATTTTTGTAGCTTCTTTCAAAATAACACATTTGGGAACCATGTTTAATAAAACATTTTTAATGCATTTTTTAATTTTGAAAAAAGTTTTAGTTTTAATACGTCAAAATTTAAAAATGTTAAGAGAAATTTGCTTGAAACTTAAAGGAGAAAGGTTAGGATTCAGTTCAAATAGTAGGTAGATGAATCTATCAACAGTTAAAAAGACAAAAATCCTTAAATATAGAAATCAAAGCATCAAAGAAAATCAATAATATTTTAGTCTAAAGTAAATTCTATTTCACTAGTTCAGACCTACGTAATTAATCTCTCTTCTACTAAATTTGCAGTGTTACTGTGGTCTGATCTTTCCATTTAAACTCTGGAAGTTAACATTCAGTTCCGGACTTGTCCCTACCATTAGGCTTGGTCGATTCTAGTACGCTTATTTCTGTGTGACAGACTTTAGTTTCCCCTCAACATTTTTTTTTGGGGGGGGGGGGGAGGTTTTCACTATAGGGGGCTTGCGCTCGCCAGACAGCCAGAGGGGGACATAGAGACAGAAAGGGAAAGTGAGAAATCACCCCCCAGAGGGGATGGTCACACCGCAATCCCTTCTCCTCCATTCTCCTCTCAGGATCTTGGGCACGCACACACACATGCCCTGCACACACACATGCCCTACGTGAGTTTTAAGCCACCGGGTCTGGGACGCGAACCGCGGTCGACTATGTGGGAGTCCAGCGACATAGCCATTACACTAACTGATGGTTTCCCCCTTCAATGTTTTTTGGAGAGCTGGCATGGTGTTGATAAATTCTTTTAGTTTTTTTTTATCTGAGAATGTTTTTGTCTTTTTTTGCCATATGGAAGATAATCTTGCTGGGTATAATATTCTTGGTTGAAATTGTTTTTCACTTAACACTTTGAATATATTTTCCCATTCTTTCTTTGTTTGCATTGTTTCTGATGAGAGATCTGATGTTAGCTTTATGGAATATCCTTTAAAAGTAATTTGACATTTCTCTCATGACAATTTTAGTATCTTGTCTCTGTCTGTGGTTTTGGTCAATCTGGCTGTGATGTGCCTTGGGGAAGATCTTCTTGGGTCAATTCTATGTGGGGTCCTTTGTATTTCTTGGGCCTAGATATTTGAGTGCCTCTCTAGATTTGGAAAGTTTTCTTTCAAGATTTCATGGAATTTATTATCAATGTCCTTATTAGCTTCTTTACCTTCTGGGATACCAATGATCTGGATGTTTGGGAGTTTAATGTCATCTAGTACTACGCAAATGTTACTCTCAATTTTTTGGGTTATTTTCTCAGTCTTTTTGGTGAATTTTTCTAGGTCAGAGGTTCTATCTTCTACACCTGAGATTTGACCTTCTGCAAGATCTAATCTCCTTTTGATATCTTCAAGGGAAGTTTTGATTTTTCAGTTCTTTTTTATGATGTGTATCTCCTCTTTCAGATCATGCAAGAACTTCCTCATCTCCTGGAACTCAGTGTCTCTTTTCTCTTGCATCTTCTGGAGTTCATTGTCTCTGTTCTCTTCCATCTCTGTTAGCTTTGTCACCACAAATATTTTAAATTCTTTATCTGACATTTCCACGAGTTCCCTTATATTCTTTGTGGAGGAAGAGGAGCTATTCTTTTCCATTAGAGGAGAGATATTTTCTTAGTTTCTTATATCTCTTGTGCCTCTGTAGTGGGTTTATAGTCATCTGATGGATTATAAGTTTTTCCTGGCTCCTGGCTAGACTAGGGAGCAGGAGGGTGAAGTCTGGGCAGAGGGTCTTTGGTTAATAAAATATTTTTTTAGGGCCAGCCCATTGCTTGGTGGTTAAGGAAGCCAATCCCACATGGTCAAAGGTATAGTTTCAGTCCTGCCCTGGTACTTTAAGAAACGCCCTGTGTGGTGTGTGTGTGTGTGTGTGTGTGTGTGTGTGTGTGTGTTCAGAATCCTGACAGGATAGAGAAATGGGAGGGATTATAGTGTGACCACGCCTGAGAGGGTGTCTTCTCCACTGGGTGGTGCTTTCTTCCTCTCTCTCTCTCTCTCTCTCTCTCTCTCTCTCTCTCTCTCTCTCAAATGCATGTGCCCACTGGCAATTATTTTTAAAAGAAAATTAAAAATCCTGATAGTTCCCTTGAAATTGCTATTATAGAATGCTTCATTTTTTTAAAAAACCTGCTTCTAAAATGTGGAAACTGTGCTCCAGTTTTACCAGACAGCAATGCAAGTGGTTCAGGTTGCCAGGTCTTCAATGTGCTTTCCTAGGCGGGCTGGAGCCTGCTCCTTTCTGCCAATGCTCCAGGGCCATGCTGCCCAATAGCGGTAATCGGGGCACAACTTCCTGATACAAGTGTGTGCTTCCTGGGCTGCCTTTATGTTATATATATCTTTTTTATTTCACATGCCAGGGAGACAGAAAGTGAGAAACCACTTTGGGCACATGCGCACATGTACCTAGCATCAGTTTTAAGCTGCTGGGTCTGGGACTCAAACCACAGTTGACTATGTTGGAGTCCAGCATTGTAACCATTATGTCATCATCCCCATACTATATATTTTTATTCAAGATCTTGTTTTCTCCATTAGCCTCATCCTAACAGATTTGTTATGCTAGTTATGTTTTTATTTCCAAAATATTCCAACAAATACATTACCACTAAAATTGTAGTAAAATATATGTATAATTTCTCATACTTAAGTGCATAGTTCAGTGACATGAAGTACATTCATGTTGTGCAACTCTCACCACCATCCACCTCCAGAATGCTTGATATCTTGTAAAACTGACTCTCTACACTCATCAGACACTAATTCTCCAGTGTCCCCAACCCCTGGCCACCACCATTCTGCTTTCTATCTCTACGAATGTGACTAAATATATCATATGAGTGGTATCAGACAGTATTTGCTCTTTCGCATCTGATTTAACTCACTTAACAAGGTTTCCCCATGTTGTAACATGTGTTAGAACTGCCTTCCTCATGACCAGCAAGTTAAGTCACTGGACTCCAATGTAGTCAAAAGTGGTTTGAATCCTGAACACAACGCCTTAAAACTCGGGCCAGGCGGGAACCAGCAGTTGGCGTAATGGCTATGTTGCTGGACTCCCATGTAGTCGACCGCGGTTCGCGTCCTGGACCCAGTGGCTTAAAACTCACACCGGGCACGTGTGCGCACATGCCCAAGATCCCGAGAGGAGAATGGAGGAGAAGGGATTGTGGCATGACCATCCCCTCTGGGGGGTGATTTCTCGCTTTCTGTCTCTATGTCTCTCTCTGTCTGTCTGGCGAGCGCACGCGCCCTATAGTGAAAACCTCTCCAAGAAAAAAAAAAAAAAAAAAAACTCAGGCCAGGCACATGTGCGTGCGTGCCCAAAATCCTGAGAGGAGAATGGAGGAGAAGGGATTGTGGCATGGCCATCTACCCAAAGGATTTCTCACTTTCTGTCTCTCTGACTCTCTTTGTCTCTCTGGCAAGCACAAGCACCCTATGGCAAAAATATCTTTAAAAAAAAAAACAACAAGAAATAGAGTAGACACCAGGACTCCAAGATGGCATAAGTTGTACCAGTGAAGAAGAAACTCATGCATGTCAAACTTGGGGAGCTGCCACGCTGGATACTGATGCGGAATTTTACCCGTAAAGGCACCGCTGGAGCATTTCAGAGAAGTTACTGTCAGTATTACAAGTACCTTAACGTGAAGATAGAGGGTGTTGCTAGGGTTTCTATGGTGCTGGCCGCTTATGTGCTCTTAGCTACTGCCTTTCTTACAAAGAACTCAAACACCAGCAGGGACACAAGGACCACTGAAGAGGACCAGCATGGACACCATACACTGAGCCAGACCTTCATCTCCTGGGCTTAGCACCCCTCCAACAGAATTTACTGAGTCCTTTCATATCCCAGTTGAGAATTCATAGCTAATAAAAGATGACTGATACATGTAAAACCAAAAAAAAGAAAGGTCCTCCTTTTGTAGGATAAGTAATATCCCATTGTGTCTATACATACTGTCCCTTGTTTATCCAGGCTCTATTGATGGACCCTGGTGGGGGAGGGGCTTACCCATATAAACATTAGCAAACTACAAATGATATCTGCACCACACTTGGGAAAATGAAAAAGAAACCTACTCAGAGAGTGAGTTGGGTAAAGGCCGCAGGTGGAGGAAGATCAGAGCTGAGGGCATAAATAAAAGGGTTGCTGGGCCCCAAGAGAAAGAGGTTCCCAAGCAGGAGGCAGCCAGTCCAGCTCCTTTGACGTTTTCTAAATCCCATCCTTTGCTACAATCCTCTCCCTTGTCTACTGATTGAAGTATGACTTTTACAGTGATTCATAATACATTTATTTTCCAATAATCCCAACCCAGCCCTTTCCTCTGGTTTGTAAACGCCTTCCTCTAACAAGGTCCTCCCAGTATCCGCACACCACCAGTGAGGAGTTCAGGCACGTGCTCCACAGGCCGAATCCGGGTGCCCAGAACCAGAAGTCGCGGAGGGGAAAAAGAGACCCCGGAAGCCAAAGGAAGAGTCCAGTAAGAAGCCAAGTCCCGAGGGCTTCGGTATAGGAGCACAGGCCACAGTCCCCATGTCCACAGCCTGGCAGTGGCCCTTACCAAGGGCGGAGGTGAATGGGGGAGTGTGGAAACCGGTGCTTTGTCGGTGCTGAGATGCTGTTGTTAGGAAATACACCCAAACCGGACACCCAGGTACATCTGCATTTCGGTGACACCACCAATACAATTGCTTCCTCTAAGAATGTCCCAAAAAGTGCAGGGGACGTGCACTGGCTGAACTTTCTGACTTATATCAGAAACCCGACCTCCGGTTCCAGGACGCCTGTCCCGGGGCCCGACCCCGCGCCGAGTCCGGTGCGGGGCCGCAGACCGGAGCGCGGGGCACTCGCTCACCTTCAGCACCAGGACTTTGAGCATCTTCCCGGCGCCTGCCGCGGACTCGCCTGGGACACGTGCACCGTAGAGGCCGCGGATTTCCAGCCTTTCCGCGGAGTTTGTGCTTCTGCCCTCCCGGGGGCAGTCCCTGCGCTTGGACCGGGGCTCCAGGGTCTCTTCTCCCAACGCGCCCACGCGGGCCGGGCCACGCCCCGGAGACGACGCGCGCCGTCCTCCAACTCGACGCCTCTGGGGGCGGGTTGTGCTTCCTGCCCGCCTTGCCTCGGGCTCCCGCAACCGCCACCCCGCCAACGCGGACACG
>NW_006205257.1:2152858-2175635 GCF_000334495.1 Tupaia belangeri chinensis
CGCCGCCCTGAGCCTGGCGCTGGGGCGGCGGGGAGGGGCGGCACGGCGGGTGGAAGGGGCGCGCGAGCGGACTCGCACTTCGAATCCCGTATCCCGCCCAAGCCGCCTCCGCTGGCCGGGGCCACAGGGTACGCCCTTACGCGCAAAGGAGCAGAGCCGCCGTCCCCGGTGCCTGCCGGGTCAGTGGTCTTCCCTACTGCCTGGAGACCAATTCCCTTGAATCCCTCCAGGTCCCTTCTGCATTTCAGGGTCAGTCCCTAATAAATACTGGACTTTTGTTCGCGGCCTTGGTGAGACAGAGTCCTGGTCAGCCCCGACGCTCTGGTTTTCGGAAGTCATTGGAAACAGTCCCACCTCTTGTACACCTGCTGGAAAGACTCCAGTCCTGTCTTCCCTTCCACCTGGTCTTCCCCACCCCCCACCCACCCGGGAGGGTATGGGCAGCAGGTGGTGTGGTGGTTAGGGCCATGGATCCCACATGGTTGACTCTGGTTCAATTCCTGGATCCAGAGGCTTGAAAAACATTCTATATGTATGTGTTGTGTGCCAGAAAATCCTGAGAGGAGAATGGAGAAGGGATTGCAGCGTGGCCAACCCCCTGGAGGGTGATTTCTCACTTCCCTTCTCTTTTTCCAGCAAGTAAACGCACTGTATGGCAAAAATAAAATAAGACGCACTCACAGAGTGCTTCCCATTCTTAGATGAGATCACACTTTGTAAGACAAAGGACATCCCAGAAGCACTTCAGCAAAGGCTAGCTGTTTACCTTGTTTCCCCCTAATTTTTGCCACAGGGCCCATGTGCCCACCAGAGAGGGAACCAGAGGAAATGGTCATGCTGCAATCCCTTCTCCATCTCTCCCTCCTTTTGGGCTTTTGGGCATGTGCAGCACTCAGCCTCTCTTTCAAGCCTCTAGGTCTGTGACTCCAACCTGCAGTTGGCCATGTGGGATCCAAGCCCCCTTAATAACCAAGCCAGGCGCAAGGATTGCCTTTAGTACTATTATGCCTCTCCAAGACACGACTAAACCAACAAGAAGAAAGTGAAACAAATATTCAGTAAAAATTAGAGGGACCACAACTCCAAAAGGTGCTGGACCCAGATGGTTTATTTTTGTTTTACTATAGGGCACGTGTGCTCACCAGAGAGAAACAGAGAGAGAAAGTGAGAAATCACTCCCTGAGGGGATGGCCACACCACAATCCCTTCTCCTCCATTCTCCTCATGAGATTTACGGCATGCACACACACACACATGCCGAATATGATATTCAAGTTGCCGGGTCCAAGACTGGGACCATGGTTGGCCATTTGAGAGTCCAAAGCCTTCACCACCGTGCCACCTGCTGGCCCTGGGCCCAGGTGGTTTTACAGAATTCTTTAATCTCCACGGTGGGAAAAAAATTTTTGAGCACCCTATCAAAATGTATGAGTTTGCTAGTATAAGAACCCCCAAAATGGCAAAAGACTCATGGGTTAGAGAGCATGGGAATTGTGAGGTTATGGGTTGGGGGAACACAATGTTCACATGGGCATCCAGTTTTAAGTCAGCTTGATTTCACAAGTCCCAGAAATGCTGTGTGCTTCAAGTCAGGCAGAATGATCAGAGAGGGTAAGTGTGTGACTACCAGTCAGGAGAAAATACAGCTGCAAAGTGCAGGACGTTCACCTGTTACTGAGACTGGGCTAACTCGGCCTCATTCCCAGCTGAGGCACCTGGCAGGGTCAACTCACCTGAAACTTTGAGACCTTGCCAAAAAGCAAATGGAAAACGAAAGCATTAGATTTTTCTTCTTCTTTTTCAATGTTATTTATTTATTTATTTTACAATTAAAGTATGAATTCATTTTGGTACAAAAACTTAATTCATACATAGTTTTCCCATTACACATATTTCCATGAGCTTTTTTAAAAAAACTTTTTAAAAATTAATTAATTTACATTTATTTCCTAAGCATCATCCCAGTATACAAAATGTGATTTCCCACCCAGAATATAGTGCATAGTGGCTTAATCATGCATGTTATTGTCAATAATTTTCCATTTCTAATTTCATATATATATATATATATGTATGTATGTGTATATATATATGTATGTATGTGTATATGTATGTGTATATATTTCCCCCCTATTTCTTACCCTCTGCTATTTCCCATTGTCCTCCCACACTGTTTCTAGCATCTTCAGTAGCTATCCATTCCTTTATTTTTTTCCCCACATTTCATTGATTCACAGAATATCTTAATTAATCTTAATACCTTCAATAGCAAGTTCAGCTGATATATACATACCTATGAACACGTGTTGACTTTATGCATGAAATTCTGTAAGTAGAATGAATGTACTAAAAAGTAGCACCTAGCTACGGCTATATAGCTTACTGAGGTCATTAAATAAGTATTCTTTTTAAAATATTTTTGTTTAATTTCAAGGGAGGCAGTTTTAGCTTTAATAAATCAAAATCAAAAAATGGTAAAGGAACTTTGCTTAGGACTTAAAGCCAGGAAACAGGTTAGGATTCTGTTCAAATAGTAGGTACATGGAGCTGATGACAATTCAAGAGAAGACAATGATCCTTAACTCTGGACAAAGCATAGAAGATCAGTAATGTTTTAGCCAAAAGTCATAAAATTTTATTTCACCAATTCAAACTCATATACTTAATCTATCTTCTGTTGTGGTCTGATCTTTCCATTTAAATTCTGGAAGACAACGTTCAGCTCTGGACTTGTCCCTGCTATTAAGCTGGCCATGTTCTTAGTTGTTTTAGCACTCATTCCTATGTGTTTGACTAGTTTTTCTGAGATAGCACTGCCTATAGAACTTCTTGGAGAACTGGTCTGGTGTCAGTAAATTCTTCCAGATTTATTTTGGGGACTGGATTTTTGAGTGCCTCTCTAGGTTTGGAAAGTTTTCTTGCAGGATTTCATGGAATAGATTATCAATGCCCTTAGGAGTCTCTTTGCATTCTGGAATACCAATTATACAGATGTTTAGACATTTGATGGTATTTGTTATTTCTCGTATTTTATTCTCATTTTGGGGGACAATTTTCTCAGTCTTTGTGGTGGGTTTTTCTAGGCCAGCAATTTTCTCTTCTATGCCTGAGATTCTATTTTCTGTATGATCTAGTATGCTTTTAATACTTTCAAGGGAGATTTTGACTTCCTGTATTATAGCCTTCATCTCTAACAGGTCCATTTGATTCTTTTTTAAAGTGTATAATTCCTCTTTTAGATCTCGCAAGAATTTCCTCACCTCCTGGAACTCGTTAGCTACTTTCTCCTGCTTCTTCTGTAATTCATTGTCTCTCTTCTCTTCCATCTCTGTTAGCTTCATCATTATGAGTATTCTAAATTCTTTATCAGATATTTCCATGATTTCCATTGAACTGTCTGTGGAGGAAGAGGAATTATTCTTTTCCCTTGGAGGAGAGGTATTTTCTTGCTTTCCCATATTTCTTGTGGCCCTACGGTGATTTCTAGACATCTGGTGGATGGTGTGTTTCTTCCTAATTCTTGAAGTTCAATCTGAGCATTCAGGAGCTTGCAGAAGGAGGTGAACTGGAATCTCTTTGCCATTCCATTTTTATCCCTTTGTGCAGAAGATTCAGTGGATATTGAGAAATATGTTAACCCTAATAGTATTTGGATGTTTGGCTATGGCTCCCTTAGATCCGTCTAGAAACACAGAGACTGGAGATTGAGAAGAGTGATGAGATAAAAGAAAAGGAAACAGAGAAAGAGAGAGAGAGAACAAAGAAACAGACAAAGAAGAAACATGAAAAAAAAAATTTTAAGCAAAAAATAAAAAACCATACAGCGCATGCTGTGTGAAAACTTTAGTTCTCAGGAGCCATGGAGGAGTCTTCTGAAGGCTTGCCCCCTTGCCTCTCCTGGATGGGGGTGGGGGTGGGGTGATATTAGCAAGATAAAGGTGAGGCTGAAAGCAAGAGAATACTTTACCTTAAAAAAATTTTTTTTCTTTTTTTGAAGAGGCTTTTGCTATAGGGCACGTGCGCTCTCGCCAGACAGACAGAGACAGAGAGACAGAAAGCGAGAAATCACCCCCAAGGGGGGATGGTCATGTCGCAATCCCTTCTCCTCCATTCTCTCGGGATCTTGGGCATGCACGCACACATGCCCGGCGTGAGTTTTAAGCTACTGGGTCCACGACACGAACTGCGGTCGACTACATGGGAGTCCAGCAACATAGCCATTACGCTAACTGCTGGTCCCTACCTTAAAAATTTTTAAAAAGGAAAAATTACCAAAAAAAAAAAAAGAGAAGACCGAGGCAGAGACAGACTGAGACAGAGACAGAGAGAAGGCTAAAAGGGCTCCCTACCACTCGAGTTTGTGGGCTAGAGGCTGAATTATCAGTAGAAAATCTTCATTTCTTTTTTCCCTGAAATCACTAGTTCTCAGGAGCCATGGCAGTCTTCTTCTGAAGGCCTGCCCCTTGCCTCTCCCAAGAGCATTAGATTTAAATGGGAGATCTTGAGAGAGAGTTCCCAAGCCCCAAAGGAGAATACAGCCTTCCTCCAGGTTGGAGGATAACCGTTTTTTTTTTTTTAATTTCTGGAAATAAGTATTTCCTTGTAGAATCTAAGCTTCAGCATTGTGTTCCCTAACCTTTTTCACGACCTGGCTTACAGAAAATGGAGCTACTTACACAAGGGTTTCAAAAAGCTTGTGGAAAAGATGTTTGAAATCCATGCAGTTTTTTTCATAATCTGCATTTTCTATGAATTTTTGAAGTCCCCACCCCAACATCACACTGGGGTGAATAGTCAAGACTACAGCAATGGGAACCCACTGCCTGGGGCTGCATTTTCCCAGTCCCCTTGAGGTGGAAGGTGTCAATACCTGTACCTGTACCTGTACCTGGTTCCCACATCCTAACACTAGTAGGAAGCACTATTTTAGAAATTACAACGTGAGGCCAGCAGGTAGCATAGCAGTTATGTCGCTGGACTCTCACACAGCCAACTGCAGTTCAAGTCCCAGGCCCAGTGGCTTGAAAATCACACCAAGCACATGGTGTGTGCATGCCCAAGATCCTGGGAGAATGGAGAAGGAATTGTGGGATGGCTGTCCCCCATGGGGGATGATTTCTTACTTTCCCTCTCACCTGATCTGTCTGTCTCTTCCCTGGGCAAGTGCACATGTCCTAAGGCAAAACACTCTTAAAAAAAAAAAAGAGAGCGAGAGAGGGAGAGAGAGAGAAATTACAACACAAGATCAAGACTCCCAATGCATGTTTTTGAAAGAATTATTTAATTTTATTTATTGTTATTACCATTTTTTTAAAGAGAGATTATAGGTTGCATGGGCTCACTGGAGAGACAGAGAAAGGCAGAGAAACAGAAAACAAGAAATCACTCCCTGGGGGGATGGCCATGCTGCAATGGCCATTCTGCTCTCAGGATTCTGGGCACACGCACACACATGTACCTGGCATGTTTTAAGCCTTGGGGTCCAGGACTCAAACTGCAGTCTTCTATATGGTATTCCAGTGACATAACCACTAAGCCATCTGCTGGTCCCTATTATTAACCACTTTTTAAAAATAATTATTTTATTTAACTTTGATTCATTATCATCATCATCACCATTATGTTTTTAATTTTTTTTTTTTGGAGAGATTTTCGCTATAGGGCATGAGCGCTCGCCAGACAGACAGAGACAGAGAGACAGAAAGCGAGAAATCACCCGCCAGAGGGGATGTCCACGCCGCAATCCCTTCTCCTGCATTCTCCTCTCAGGATCTTGGGCACGCACACACACGTGCCCGGCGTGAGTTTTAAGACACCGGGTCCAGGACACGAACCGTGGTCGACTACGTGGGAGTCCAGCGACATAGCCATTACGCTAACTGCTGGTTCCCATTATGTTTTTAATTTCACCAGAAAGAAAGCGAGAAAGTAAACCACAAGGTCTGAGACTTGAACCGTGATCAGCCACATGGAAGTCCAACGTCTTTAACCACCATGCCATCTGCTGACCCCTATTATTATATAAGGCAATTAAGTCCCAGTACTAAAACCTGATAGAGGGTAAGAGAGTACTTCAGACTTGTTTTCATTATCAATACTGTGTAAGTGCTGAAATCCCAAACACTACTGAGTAAAACCCAAAACATATTTTAAAATAAAAAAAGTTAAGTCATAGCCTAACAGGCTATAAAGCTTATTCAGGAACACAGCAAGGTTTAAGTACTGGTCAGTCACATACATATGGGCAGGTCATAACACACAAGCAGCCAAAAGCTGTTTCCAAAGCTACCAGGCAGGCTGGCTCATGGCCTGGTGTTTAAGGCAGTCAGCCCTCACATGGCCAATTAGAGTTAATCCTGGCCCGATGACTTGAAAACCATGCTGGGCATGTGCATATGGATGTCCCAAATCCCAACAGGCTAGAGAAATGGAGACAGGATTACAGTGTGACCATGTTCCAAATAGGGGTGCTTTCTCCTGAAGTTTCACCCATCGTAGGAATTACATTCTGGCTCTGCAAAGGACTGAGGTAGAGTGCTCTGTTCTTCTGTGGTTTTTTGGTCCCAAAAGGAAGAGGAAAAGGAGAGAAGGCAAATATTAGGAATGACCTGAGATAGTGGGCCCTCCAGTCATGCTTTGATCAGTGTGTCCATGGCAAGAGTAGGAGTGGGGAAGAGTGGAGAGGAGCTAACCTAAATTTCCTGAGATTGGCATAATGTTTAGAAATGGGGACCAGTGGCCAGCAGGTGGCGTGGTGGTTAAGGTGCTAGACTCTCACATGGCCAACTACAGTATGAATTCCAAACCTGGCAGCCTGAAAATCACACCGGGCATATGTGCATTTATGCCCAAAATCCCAACAGAAGAACGGAGAGGAGATTGTAGCATGGCCATCCTCCTGGAGGAGGGGGGTGAGTTCTCACTTTCCCTCTCTGTTGTTCTCCCTATATACTCTATGGCACCAAAAAAAAGAAAAGAAAAAAAAATTAACTGAAAAACAGAAACAAAAAAATGGGCACAGGAGGGCTGGCCCTACATGGCCGACAATGATTCAAATGTCAGCCCCTATGGCTTAAAAATAAACGCTGATGTGGGTGCATGCCAAAATAATCTCAAGAGGAAAATGGAAAAGGGATTGTGGCATGCCTGTCCACGCAGGGAGGTACTTTCTCTCTCTCACTGTTTCTCACTTAAGAGTGTAAACACCCTTCAGCAAATTTTAAAAAAGAAAAGGGGCCAGCAGCTAGTGTGGTGGTTAAGGTGCTAAACTCCCACATAGTCAACCATGGTTTGAGTCCTGGACCTGATGGCTTGCTTTTTCACTTCCCCTCCTCTCAAGTCTCCCTGGTGAGTGTGCATGTCCTGTAGCAAATTAAAAAAAAATAATGATAAATAAAATAGTTTTTTTTTTTTTTTTTTTTTTTTTAAAAAAGGCCGTTTTTTTTTAAAATTTTTTTTCTTTTTTTGAAGAGGCTTTTGCTATAGGGCACGTGCGCTCTCGCCAGACAGACAGAGACAGAGAGACAGAAAGCGAGAAATCACCCCCAAGGGGGGATGGTCATGTCGCAATCCCTTCTCCTCCATTCTCTCGGGATCTTGGGCATGCACGCACACATGCCCGGCGTGAGTTTTAAGCTACTGGGTCCACGACACGAACTGCGGTCGACTACATGGGAGTCCAGCAACATAGCCATTACGCTAACTGCTGGTCCCTACCTTAAAAATTTTTAAAAAGGAAAAATTACCAAAAAAAAAAAAAGAGAAGACCGAGGCAGAGACAGACTGAGACAGAGACAGAGAGAAGGCTAAAAGGGCTCCCTACCACTCGAGTTTGTGGGCTAGAGGCTGAATTATCAGTAGAAAATCTTCATTTCTTTTTTCCCTGAAATCACTAGTTCTCAGGAGCCATGGCAGTCTTCTTCTGAAGGCCTGCCCCTTGCCTCTCCCAAGAGCATTAGATTTAAATGGGAGATCTTGAGAGAGAGTTCCCAAGCCCCAAAGGAGAATACAGCCTTCCTCCAGGTTGGAGGATAACCGTTTTTTTTTTTTTAATTTCTGGAAATAAGTATTTCCTTGTAGAATCTAAGCTTCAGCATTGTGTTCCCTAACCTTTTTCACGACCTGGCTTACAGAAAATGGAGCTACTTACACAAGGGTTTCAAAAAGCTTGTGGAAAAGATGTTTGAAATCCATGCAGTTTTTTTCATAATCTGCATTTTCTATGAATTTTTGAAGTCCCCACCCCAACATCACACTGGGGTGAATAGTCAAGACTACAGCAATGGGAACCCACTGCCTGGGGCTGCATTTTCCCAGTCCCCTTGAGGTGGAAGGTGTCAATACCTGTACCTGTACCTGTACCTGGTTCCCACATCCTAACACTAGTAGGAAGCACTATTTTAGAAATTACAACGTGAGGCCAGCAGGTAGCATAGCAGTTATGTCGCTGGACTCTCACACAGCCAACTGCAGTTCAAGTCCCAGGCCCAGTGGCTTGAAAATCACACCAAGCACATGGTGTGTGCATGCCCAAGATCCTGGGAGAATGGAGAAGGAATTGTGGGATGGCTGTCCCCCATGGGGGATGATTTCTTACTTTCCCTCTCACCTGATCTGTCTGTCTCTTCCCTGGGCAAGTGCACATGTCCTAAGGCAAAACACTCTTAAAAAAAAAAAAGAGAGCGAGAGAGGGAGAGAGAGAGAAATTACAACACAAGATCAAGACTCCCAATGCATGTTTTTGAAAGAATTATTTAATTTTATTTATTGTTATTACCATTTTTTTAAAGAGAGATTATAGGTTGCATGGGCTCACTGGAGAGACAGAGAAAGGCAGAGAAACAGAAAACAAGAAATCACTCCCTGGGGGGATGGCCATGCTGCAATGGCCATTCTGCTCTCAGGATTCTGGGCACACGCACACACATGTACCTGGCATGTTTTAAGCCTTGGGGTCCAGGACTCAAACTGCAGTCTTCTATATGGTATTCCAGTGACATAACCACTAAGCCATCTGCTGGTCCCTATTATTAACCACTTTTTAAAAATAATTATTTTATTTAACTTTGATTCATTATCATCATCATCACCATTATGTTTTTAATTTTTTTTTTTTGGAGAGATTTTCGCTATAGGGCATGAGCGCTCGCCAGACAGACAGAGACAGAGAGACAGAAAGCGAGAAATCACCCGCCAGAGGGGATGTCCACGCCGCAATCCCTTCTCCTGCATTCTCCTCTCAGGATCTTGGGCACGCACACACACGTGCCCGGCGTGAGTTTTAAGACACCGGGTCCAGGACACGAACCGTGGTCGACTACGTGGGAGTCCAGCGACATAGCCATTACGCTAACTGCTGGTTCCCATTATGTTTTTAATTTCACCAGAAAGAAAGCGAGAAAGTAAACCACAAGGTCTGAGACTTGAACCGTGATCAGCCACATGGAAGTCCAACGTCTTTAACCACCATGCCATCTGCTGACCCCTATTATTATATAAGGCAATTAAGTCCCAGTACTAAAACCTGATAGAGGGTAAGAGAGTACTTCAGACTTGTTTTCATTATCAATACTGTGTAAGTGCTGAAATCCCAAACACTACTGAGTAAAACCCAAAACATATTTTAAAATAAAAAAAGTTAAGTCATAGCCTAACAGGCTATAAAGCTTATTCAGGAACACAGCAAGGTTTAAGTACTGGTCAGTCACATACATATGGGCAGGTCATAACACACAAGCAGCCAAAAGCTGTTTCCAAAGCTACCAGGCAGGCTGGCTCATGGCCTGGTGTTTAAGGCAGTCAGCCCTCACATGGCCAATTAGAGTTAATCCTGGCCCGATGACTTGAAAACCATGCTGGGCATGTGCATATGGATGTCCCAAATCCCAACAGGCTAGAGAAATGGAGACAGGATTACAGTGTGACCATGTTCCAAATAGGGGTGCTTTCTCCTGAAGTTTCACCCATCGTAGGAATTACATTCTGGCTCTGCAAAGGACTGAGGTAGAGTGCTCTGTTCTTCTGTGGTTTTTTGGTCCCAAAAGGAAGAGGAAAAGGAGAGAAGGCAAATATTAGGAATGACCTGAGATAGTGGGCCCTCCAGTCATGCTTTGATCAGTGTGTCCATGGCAAGAGTAGGAGTGGGGAAGAGTGGAGAGGAGCTAACCTAAATTTCCTGAGATTGGCATAATTGTTAGAAATGGGGACCAGGGGCCAGCAGGTGGCGTGGTGGTTAAGGTGCTAGACTCTCACATGGCCAACTACAGTATGAATTCCAAACCTGGCAGCCTGAAAATCACACCGGGCATATGTGCATTTATGCCCAAAATCCCAACAGAAGAACGGAGAGGAGATTGTAGCATGGCCATCCTCCTGGAGGAGGGGGGTGAGTTCTCACTTTCCCTCTCTGTTGTTCTCCCTATATACTCTATGGCACCAAAAAAAAGAAAAGAAAAAAAAATTAACTGAAAAACAGAAACAAAAAAATGGGCACAGGAGGGCTGGCCCTACATGGCCGACAATGATTCAAATGTCAGCCCCTATGGCTTAAAAATAAACGCTGATGTGGGTGCATGCCAAAATAATCTCAAGAGGAAAATGGAAAAGGGATTGTGGCATGCCTGTCCACGCAGGGAGGTACTTTCTCTCTCTCACTGTTTCTCACTTAAGAGTGTAAACACCCTTCAGCAAATTTTAAAAAAGAAAAGGGGCCAGCAGCTAGTGTGGTGGTTAAGGTGCTAAACTCCCACATAGTCAACCATGGTTTGAGTCCTGGACCTGATGGCTTGCTTTTTCACTTCCCCTCCTCTCAAGTCTCCCTGGTGAGTGTGCATGTCCTGTAGCAAATTAAAAAAAAATAATGATAAATAAAATAGTTTTTTTTTTTTTTTTTTTTTTTTAAAAAGGCAGTCTACTTTTAAAAAACAAGAGGGACCAGCAGATGGTGTAATGGTTATGTTGCTCCCATGTAGTTAACCACCTTTCAAACACTGGACCAGGCAGCTTAAAATTCATGCCAGGCACATATGTGTATGTGCCCAAGATCCAGAGAGAATGGAAGAAAAGGGATTGTGGTGTGGCTATCCCCCCCCTAGAGGAGGGGTTTCTTACTTCTCAGTTTCTGTCTCTATCTCACTGTCTCTCCAGTGAGTGCACACACCCTATAGCAAAAATCTCTCTTAAAGAAAAAAAGAATAAAAAGACAAAAGAAATGGGCATTAGTAATCATCCCTTCCTTCCCTCTGAGCTTCCTCCCCCTCTAAATGCAGCTCAAAAGATCTTACCGTGGGGCCTTCATTCTACAATAGAAAGCAATCTGCCAGTCTGCAGTTTAAAATATTCTTGGTTGAGGTTAAAACCTATACTACAACAACCGTGTGGCTTTTTAATGTTTCCTGGCTACTTTCAAGGAGCTGGAAAGATTGTTAGATTGTTCTCTATCTTTTGCACTAAGAGTTGTGCTTTTGCCTTTGAAAAATTCAAAAAGCTATCATCCTATTTTTTTAAAGTTTTTTTTAAAGAATTATTTTATTATTTATTTGTTTTAATTTGACCAGAGAGTGACAGAGAGACAGTGAGAAAGCAAGCCGCCAGGTCTGGGACTTGAACCACGGTCAGCCATGTGGGAATCCAGTACCATTAACCACCACACCATCTGCTGCCCAACCATACTATTTTTTTAAAAGGATTATTGGAGTGCCAGTAGGTGGCAGGGTGGTTAAGGTGCTGGACTCCCACATAGTCAACCACATTTCAAGTCCTGGACCTGACAGCTTGCTTTCTCACTTTCTCTCTCTCTCTCTGGCCAAATTAAAAATAACAATAACAACAACAACAAATAAAATTAAGTAAATAAATAATTCTTTAAAATGATGATAATAAATATTAAATAAGTAATTCTTTAAAAACAAAATTGAACATGATTTTCAAGCCACCAGGTCCAAGGAGTGTAACATCTTAACCACCACACCACCTGCTGGCCCCCACCTATAGCATTTCTATCAGCAAATTTTTTCAGAAAGGGTAGAATTTTTAGAGCCGATTCAAGAGTCTTTAAAAAGTTCATGGAAAATACTATGAAAAAAAATTGCATGGATTCCAAAATTGTTTGCACCAAAATCAACTCATACTTTAATTCCTTTTTTTTTTTTCATGAACTTTTTGAAGTCCTCTTGTATACAAATGAGATTTCTGAGGCCTTCACATACGGTTGGTATAGAATTATTGAGCATACACATCTCCTTCCCTTCAACAGATATACATGGTGTCCAGTTGTTATAGGATGAGAAAGTTGAACTGAGCTGTGTAAAATCTTTGGTTCTTTAGGTCCAGATCTCTAAGACAGGAGACCAGTCCTGAGTCACTGTTGGCTGTGGCAATAAGGAGCAGCATGACTCTATTTCTCAGTTTTCCCATAGGCAAAATCATACTACTATTCACTAAGGTCCCTTACAACTTAACATTCTAATATTCTGTGAGAATAAAAGAACATTACACTCAAGGTGAAAAGTCAATGAAAATTTTTGTAGATTCAAAAGTTGCAGGGACCAGCAGTTAGCATAATGGCTATGTCACTGAACTCCCACGTAGTTGGCTGCGGTAGGAGTCCTGGACCCGGTGGCTTAAACTCACGCCGGGCACGTGTGCGTGCGGGCCCAAGATCCTGAGGGGAGAATGGAGGAGAGGGGATTGCGGTGTGGCCATCCCCCCGGGGGGTGATTTCTCGCTTTCTCTCTCTCTGTCGCTCTGGCGAGCACACGCACCCTATACCAAAAGAAAAAAAAAAAAAAAAAAAAAAAGTTGCATAGGATGGTAAGAATATCTGTGGTTTGACTACAGCCTGAGTGTCTCGGGGGCCAGAGTCAGAATATCTGTGGTTTACAAAATTTACAAATTGGAACCAATTACTGGAAGAAAAAAAAAAAGATTTTAGATTAGGGTTTGTGCTGTTATTTACCTGCATCGTGACCTTTCCCCACTAGGTGGTAGTAGCATCTTCCCCCCTCAGTTGTGACAATAAAAATGTTTCTAGAGGGACCAGCAGTTTGCGTAATGGCTATGTGGCTGGACTCCCACGTATTCGACCGCGGTTCGCATCCCGGACCCGGTGGCTTAAAACTCACGCCGGGCGTGAGTGTGGCCATGCCCCAAGATCCCAAGAGGAGAATGGAGAAGGGATTGCAGCATGGCCATCCCCCCTGGGGGGTGATTTCTCGCTTTCAGTCTCTCCGTCTCTCTCTGTCTTTCTGGCGAGTGCATGCACCCTATAGTGAAAACCTCTCAAAAAAAAAAATTTTAAAAATGTTTCTAGAGATAGCCAAATAGCCCCTGAGGGCAAAAGTGCCCAAGGCTGAAAGCCACTGTTCTAGGTATGTTCCTCTAGTCAGAATTAAATAACACATGTAAAACTCATTTATCAGTGCCTTTTATTTTATAGGCAGGAAAATTAGGACATTTCATGAAAAATGAAATGCACTGAACAATGCATAATACAGTCAAAGATCTTGAAATAGGACTTGCGTCTTAACTAAAACTTCCCACCTTTAATCAATAAACTTTATTCCTCTTTGAAGCAGGTTAAAAAAAAATGACCCATGTTAGTCATATTGAAAATAACATCATTTAAACACTGTATCTCTCTAACCTCTTCACGTTCATGAATTAGCCCTCTGAAGTAAAAATAATGTTGACTTTTATTATGGCTTCATATTTTATGATATTAACTAAATTGGAATTCCAACTTCGGACACATATGAATGCCGTTTGGATTTGTTTTTTTCCCCCCCTAGATAGTCTCCCTATGCTGTGATCCTCCTGCCTCAGCCTCTCTGTAGCTGGGACTATAGGTACATGACACTGAGCTCAGCTTTTCACAGTGGGCCAGGAATCAAACCAAGCCTCCCATGTGACCTGAGTAGCACATGCTATTGTGGCTGGATCCGACATTTTATTATGTATTTATTTTTAAGCATTTATTTACCTATTAGGTTGTTGGGAAAGTCATGATGTTTTAGGTCATCAGGGAAGTCATGACCTATTTTTCTTTTTTTTTTCCTACGCAAAAATACATCATGACTATCCCAACAGCCCAATATTTGTTTTTCTCTTTTTCCTTCCTCCTATGTTCTTCTCTGCTAAAATGTGTCATGACTTTCCTGAGAACTCGATTATTTGCGTGTTGTGATTTTCAAGCCGCTGAGTCCTCAACCAAGTGGGAATCTAGCATCTTAACCACCGTACCATGTGCTGGCCCCATGCCATTTGATTTTAAACAGAATTATGTCTTAACCTTCAAAGCTAAGGACAGAGGTGACATAAGCACTTGAAGCTGGTCTCAGTCTACCGTTAACCATCTAAGCAGACATCCTTCAACTAATTCCAGAAAGAAGTTTAAGATATTCATGAATCAACCTCCAAAGCACATCAAGGACAGTGCCAACACTTATTGGGCAGTTACAACAGTGGCAGCAGAACATCTCATTTAAACTTCGAGGTAACACAATACAGGGTAAGAACTTCTGTGAACTGCTTTAGTTTTGGTAACAAGATCATTAATATTGTATGAACTTAATACTTGTGGCATACTGTAAGGCTTAAAGAATAAAATAACCAATAGGGTGCCATGTTTATACTTGAAGTAAGAAAACACTGTGACTTTCACAGACACACAGTTTCAGGCAAGTTTAGTCAACCCTGCTTGTTAGTTAGGATACTCAATTAGGCCAGCTTACAAATAAGCAGCACCCTACAGATGGCTCTTACTTAACACATAGCTCTTGGGATAAATGTGCTTATTCTGTGACTCAACAGTCACGTGGATGTGATAAAGATGGCGGTTGTATATCACTACTCGGTGAAATTTACTGCCTTCTTTCATGACTTCTTCGTTCTTTTTTTCCGTAGACAAAAGCTTGTTTAAAAAATCTGAATCTTCCAAGTACAGCTCATCTCCTGAAAAATAATAAAATTTTAAGTCCATAAAGTATTTAATTTTTTAACTCCTTCTAACACAGAAGGACAAATCGGCATTTCTTTGTATCTACTTCATGTGTTTAGAACTGAGATCGTTGTGAATAACCCCAATTGGATGAGGTTTTTCCAATTTGCTTCTACTTTTTTAAAAGAATTATTTAATTGTATTTCTTTTTATTGCATTTAGTTTTTAATTTAAGGAGAGAGAGAATATGCGAAAACAAGCCACTACATTTGAGAGAGACAAACTACAATCAGTGATGTGAGAGTCCAGCACCTTAACCACCATACCACCTGCTGGCACTACTTGCCTCTATTTTTAATGACACTCCTTCCCCTCATCCAAGAACTTTCCTTGCACACATCAACATTTATGACTGGTATGTTTTCATTGTGGACTGTAACTTTTAGACTAGTTCATGACTCTCTTTATTCTATGCAATACTGATATTGCATTTTTTTAAAACACATCATGACTTTTCTGATGACCCAACAGTAATGTTGCCTTGGTATGGTCGACTTTGGCATTTTAATGCGGGCTGTTCTGATCATTTTTTTAAAGAGGTTTTTGCCTTACTGTGTGTGTGCAACTGCTCTCTCTCACCGTCTCTATCTCTGTTTCTGTCTCTCTGGCCAGTACACGCACTGTAAGGCAAAAACCTCTTAAAAAAAAAAAGTTACCACATAAATGAAAAGTGCTAAATGACCCCTATAGGTTGAGTAATGAATCTGACCATTATTCAGAGGAGCTGAGCAGGCAGCCATGGAGTAACACAGGTGACAAAGACCCACTCTAAACTGCCACAAAGGCGCCATCACAAAGGTGATTTTCCATCTAACCGCTTAAAACTCACGCCGGGCGTGAGTGTGTGCATGCCCCAAGATCCCAAGAGGAGAATGGAGAAGGGATTGCAGCATGGCCATCCCCCCTGGGGGGTGATTTCTCGCTTTCAGTCTCTCCGTCTCTCTCTGTCTTTCTGGCGAGTGCATGCACCCTATAGTGAAAACCTCTCAAAAAAAAAAAATTTTAAAAATGTTTCTAGAGATAGCCAAATAGCCCCTGAGGGCAAAAGTGCCCAAGGCTGAAAGCCACTGTTCTAGGTATGTTCCTCTAGTCAGAATTAAATAACACATGTAAAACTCATTTATCAGTGCCTTTTATTTTATAGGCAGGAAAATTAGGACATTTCATGAAAAATGAAATGCACTGAACAATGCATAATACAGTCAAAGATCTTGAAATAGGACTTGCGTCTTAACTAAAACTTCCCACCTTTAATCAATAAACTTTATTCCTCTTTGAAGCAGGTTAAAAAAAAATGACCCATGTTAGTCATATTGAAAATAACATCATTTAAACACTGTATCTCTCTAACCTCTTCACGTTCATGAATTAGCCCTCTGAAGTAAAAATAATGTTGACTTTTATTATGGCTTCATATTTTATGATATTAACTAAATTGGAATTCCAACTTCGGACACATATGAATGCCGTTTGGATTTGTTTTTTTCCCCCCCTAGATAGTCTCCCTATGCTGTGATCCTCCTGCCTCAGCCTCTCTGTAGCTGGGACTATAGGTACATGACACTGAGCTCAGCTTTTCACAGTGGGCCAGGAATCAAACCAAGCCTCCCATGTGACCTGAGTAGCACATGCTATTGTGGCTGGATCCGACATTTTATTATGTATTTATTTTTAAGCATTTATTTACCTATTAGGTTGTTGGGAAAGTCATGATGTTTTAGGTCATCAGGGAAGTCATGACCTATTTTTCTTTTTTTTTTCCTACGCAAAAATACATCATGACTATCCCAACAGCCCAATATTTGTTTTTCTCTTTTTCCTTCCTCCTATGTTCTTCTCTGCTAAAATGTGTCATGACTTTCCTGAGAACTCGATTATTTGCGTGTTGTGATTTTCAAGCCGCTGAGTCCTCAACCAAGTGGGAATCTAGCATCTTAACCACCGTACCATGTGCTGGCCCCATGCCATTTGATTTTAAACAGAATTATGTCTTAACCTTCAAAGCTAAGGACAGAGGTGACATAAGCACTTGAAGCTGGTCTCAGTCTACCGTTAACCATCTAAGCAGACATCCTTCAACTAATTCCAGAAAGAAGTTTAAGATATTCATGAATCAACCTCCAAAGCACATCAAGGACAGTGCCAACACTTATTGGGCAGTTACAACAGTGGCAGCAGAACATCTCATTTAAACTTCGAGGTAACACAATACAGGGTAAGAACTTCTGTGAACTGCTTTAGTTTTGGTAACAAGATCATTAATATTGTATGAACTTAATACTTGTGGCATACTGTAAGGCTTAAAGAATAAAATAACCAATAGGGTGCCATGTTTATACTTGAAGTAAGAAAACACTGTGACTTTCACAGACACACAGTTTCAGGCAAGTTTAGTCAACCCTGCTTGTTAGTTAGGATACTCAATTAGGCCAGCTTACAAATAAGCAGCACCCTACAGATGGCTCTTACTTAACACATAGCTCTTGGGATAAATGTGCTTATTCTGTGACTCAACAGTCACGTGGATGTGATAAAGATGGCGGTTGTATATCACTACTCGGTGAAATTTACTGCCTTCTTTCATGACTTCTTCGTTCTTTTTTTCCGTAGACAAAAGCTTGTTTAAAAAATCTGAATCTTCCAAGTACAGCTCATCTCCTGAAAAATAATAAAATTTTAAGTCCATAAAGTATTTAATTTTTTAACTCCTTCTAACACAGAAGGACAAATCGGCATTTCTTTGTATCTACTTCATGTGTTTAGAACTGAGATCGTTGTGAATAACCCCAATTGGATGAGGTTTTTCCAATTTGCTTCTACTTTTTTAAAAGAATTATTTAATTGTATTTCTTTTTATTGCATTTAGTTTTTAATTTAAGGAGAGAGAGAATATGCGAAAACAAGCCACTACATTTGAGAGAGACAAACTACAATCAGTGATGTGAGCGTCCAGCACCTTAACCACCATACCACCTGCTGGCACTACTTGCCTCTATTTTTAATGACACTCCTTCCCCTCATCCAAGAACTTTCCTTGCACACATCAACATTTATGACTGGTATGTTTTCATTGTGGACTGTAACTTTTAGACTAGTTCATGACTCTCTTTATTCTATGCAATACTGATATTGCATTTTTTTAAAACACATCATGACTTTTCTGATGACCCAACAGTAATGTTGCCTTGGTATGGTCGACTTTGGCATTTTAATGCGGGCTGTTCTGATCATTTTTTTAAAGAGGTTTTTGCCTTACTGTGTGTGTGCAACTGCTCTCTCTCACCGTCTCTATCTCTGTTTCTGTCTCTCTGGCCAGTACACGCACTGTAAGGCAAAAACCTCTTAAAAAAAAAAAGTTACCACATAAATGAAAAGTGCTAAATGACCCCTATAGGTTGAGTAATGAATCTGACCATTATTCAGAGGAGCTGAGCAGGCAGCCATGGAGTAACACAGGTGACAAAGACCCACTCTAAACTGCCACAAAGGCGCCATCACAAAGGTGTTTGTCCATCTAACCATTAACAAAGTCCCTAATTGAAATATGGTGACTGCACATTAATGCTTGTCATTTAAATTTATAATGTAATAAAGTTGGGACCTGCAGATGGTGTAGTGGTTACATCATTGGACTCCCATGTAGTCGACCGTGGTTCGAGTCCTGGACCCAGTGGCTTAAAACTCACACCAGCCAGGTGTGCGTGCATACCCAAAATCCAGATAGGAGAATGGAGAAGGGACTGTGGTGTGGCCATTCCCCGCTTTCTGTCTCTCTCTCTCTCTGCCTCTCTGTCAAGTACATGTGCCCTATAGCCAAAAAAAAAAAAAAAACTCTCAAAAAAAAATGAAATGTAATCAAGTGAGATAATCAGTATACAAGACATAGCTCTGTCAACGTCTAGAAAATATATTTACATAAGTGTATGAGGGGGTTTCTAAATGTTTGTGGGGCAAAATAAAATTATTGCATGAGTTTATTTTCGTGCAAAAAAATTTGCGATCCATGCAGTTCTTTCACAATACTCATTTCTCATAAACTTTTTGAAGACAACCTCCCCTGTGTATATGTGTACGTGTGTGTAATGACATTATCCAGAAACTCTGGTTATGATGAATGCTATCGCTATCTCACAGACTTTGACCTTATGTAATTAATACCCTATGGCCTACAAAATACAGATGGCAACTGATGTCTCTGTGTTGGGCAATACTACCATCACCTAGAGCACTGAATACGAACACTAACTACACCATCGACGCCTCATGATTTACCTGGTAAAAGCTGAATCATCCCATCAGCAGTTAACAATGTGATCGGCATCCATCTTTCTGCACCTTCTAATCCACGTCCCAAACAAAATTTATACAAGTCAGAAAGAGAGGCAAAATTTTCAAGTCTTCTTATTTCGTAGAACTGTGGAGGTGCCAACCATATTTCTTTTGATATGAAACTTTCCGTCGTTTCTGATGGAGAAGACCACTGCAGGAGACAAAGGTAGAGTTTCCAAAGGTTGATTCCACAGATATGCTGGGTGCACATGCAGACTCCCAGGATCCTGAGGATGTGGAGTACTGGGGGAAGGGGATCACATCAGGACAAGACTCTATTAAGAGTGCTTTCTTGGGACTAGTAGTTAGCGTAATGGCTATGTCACTGAACTCCCATGTAGTCGACCACGGTTCAAGTCCCGGACCTGGTGGCTTAAACTCACACCAGGCGCCTGTGCGTGCGTGCCCAAGATCCCAAGAGGAGAATGGAGGAGAAGGGATTGCAGCATGGCCATCCCACCTGGGGGGTGATTTCTCATTTTCTATCTCTTTGTCTCTCTCTCTCTCTCTCTGGCGAGCACACACGCCCTATAGCAAAAATCTCTCCACAAAAAAAAAAGGGTGCTTTCTCTCTTTCTTTCTCATACAGGCACTTCCTAAAAAACTCTCAAAAAAAAATGAAATGTAATCAAGTGAGATAATCAGTATACAAGACATAGCTCTGTCAACGTCTAGAAAATATATTTACATAAGTGTATGAGGGGGTTTCTAAATGTTTGTGGGGCAAAATAAAATTATTGCATGAGTTTATTTTCGTGCAAAAAAATTTGCGATCCATGCAGTTCTTTCACAATACTCATTTCTCATAAACTTTTTGAAGACAACCTCCCCTGTGTATATGTGTACGTGTGTGTAATGACATTATCCAGAAACTCTGGTTATGATGAATGCTATCGCTATCTCACAGACTTTGACCTTATGTAATTAATACCCTATGGCCTACAAAATACAGATGGCAACTGATGTCTCTGTGTTGGGCAATACTACCATCACCTAGAGCACTGAATACGAACACTAACTACACCATCGACGCCTCATGATTTACCTGGTAAAAGCTGAATCATCCCATCAGCAGTTAACAATGTGATCGGCATCCATCTTTCTGCACCTTCTAATCCACGTCCCAAACAAAATTTATACAAGTCAGAAAGAGAGGCAAAATTTTCAAGTCTTCTTATTTCGTAGAACTGTGGAGGTGCCAACCATATTTCTTTTGATATGAAACTTTCCGTCGTTTCTGATGGAGAAGACCACTGCAGGAGACAAAGGTAGAGTTTCCAAAGGTTGATTCCACAGATATGCTGGGTGCACATGCAGACTCCCAGGATCCTGAGGATGTGGAGTACTGGGGGAAGGGGATCACATCAGGACAAGACTCTATTAAGAGTGCTTTCTTGGGACTAGTAGTTAGCGTAATGGCTATGTCACTGAACTCCCATGTAGTCGACCACGGTTCAAGTCCCGGACCTGGTGGCTTAAACTCACACCAGGCGCCTGTGCGTGCGTGCCCAAGATCCCAAGAGGAGAATGGAGGAGAAGGGATTGCAGCATGGCCATCCCACCTGGGGGGTGATTTCTCATTTTCTATCTCTTTGTCTCTCTCTCTCTCTCTCTGGCGAGCACACACGCCCTATAGCAAAAATCTCTCCACAAAAAAAAAGGGGTGCTTTCTCTCTTTCTTTCTCATACAGGCACTTCCTATCATTTTCAAAAAAGGAGAGTAAGCTGATTCGATAAACATGGAACAACTCCAGAAGGTCCTTCTTTAACTGGCTTACTAAACATTTGGCACTGTGTGGAGACATTTTGGGTTGTCGTAACTGGCAGTCGCTACTGGCATTAGGAGGCTAGAACTTACACTAGGAGAACATAATTCTACCCCCAAGCCCAGGAAGGTGAAATTGAGTTATGCCTTGGATAACTATAGGTAAAAGTTTGCAAACGTGTATATCTTAAACACCCCGAGAGGGCTATAAACATATACATTCCTGGAATACCGGTAGAAGACCCAGCAATCTGAGTTTAGCAAGTATCCCAGACCATTCTGAAGTTGGTCACTGTTACCTTCTGAAAAACAGTTCTGAGCTTCAAAGGATCACTCAATTTCTCTAGGCATTCTGCTTTCTCTGTGCTCCATGGGTTCAGTGACAACAATCAAGATGAGGGGCTAAACGACAGGCGTCAACCCACTTACTCCAACCTGTTAAGGTTATTCTAGACCGTCGGTTACAAAGAGTTATCATTTATTGATTCGTTGTTACGAGAAAAGAACTGCTCAAATGCTTTACACAGGACTAGTTGCCGGCGTGGTAGTTAAATAGGCTGGATCCCCATGGCCAACTGTGCATTCGTGTCCTGGACCTGGTCATCTGAAACACGTTGGGCATGTGCATGCGTGCCCCAAATCCTAAAAGGAGAATGTGAGAAAAGGGATTGCAGCCTGGCCATCTACCCTGGAGGATGCTTTCTCACTCTTTTTTTTTTTTTTTCAAATCCAGCTCTTAGGATGACAATGTATACTCACATTTTTTTTGTTTGTCTGTTTTTGGAGAGGTTTTTGCTATAGGGTGCATGCGCTCGCCAGAAAGACAGAGAGAGACAGAGAGACAGAAAGCAAGAAATCACCTCCCGGGGGGATGGCCACGCCACAATCCCTTCTCTTCCACTCTCCTCTCGGGATCTTGGGCATGCACGCACACGCGCCCAGCGTGAGTTTAAGCCACCGGGTCCGGGACTCAAACCGCAGTCGGCTACATGGGAGTTCAGTGACATAGCCATTACGCTAACTGCTGGTCCCTATATACTCCCATTTTACAGATGAGGAAACGCAGGTGGCTCTGCTAACTAGAAAATCTGGACTTTAATTTCTGGGGTTGTCTGTTTTCACTAGGTTTTCGAACTTCAGTATCACTGACACACTTGGTCAATAATTCTTTGTTGTTGGGTACTGTTCTATGCACTGAAATAGGGATGTTTAGTAGTATTCCTAGGTTCTAGCCTCCTAATGCCAGTAGCGACTGCCAGTTACGACAACCCAAAATGTCTCCACATAGTGCCAAATGTACTTGAGGAGAGGGTGGGTGAATCCCACATTGCTGAGAACCACTGGTGGAAACCAGCCTAGCAACTGTTGACTAGAACTACTTCAAACCATGAGAGCGAGAATTACCCTTCCCCCCTTCAGTCAATGTAATTAAAAAAAAAAAAAAAAGGATAAAATTTACAATCATTTCCAAATGTTGAAAGTTGCAAAATTATAATCCTGAAAAAAGAAAGACAAATGAGGTGAGCCCTACCATTCTAGGGCTTCCACTGAAAGGTAATTCCCAGTTTAGAGCACAGAAAGAACCTAACCAGAATTTTCTTTTTTTTTTTAAAGAATTATTTTATTTAATTTTATCATTATCAATATTTTTTACCTTGACCAGAAAGAGACGGGGCGGGGGGGGGGGG
>NW_006205257.1:2176814-2182389 GCF_000334495.1 Tupaia belangeri chinensis
CTACTCTATTTGGTAAGCACAGGTGAAAATTAAAAAAAAAAAAAAAAGGATTTACAGGGTTTTTTTTTTTTTCAAATCCAGCTCTTAGGATGACAATGTATACTCACATTTTTTTTGTTTGTCTGTTTTTGGAGAGGTTTTTGCTATAGGGTGCATGCGCTCGCCAGCAAGACAGAGAGAGACAGAGAGACAGAAAGCAAGAAATCACCTCCCGGGGGGATGGCCACGCCACAATCCCTTCTCTTCCACTCTCCTCTCGGGATCTTGGGCATGCACGCACACGCGCCCAGCGTGAGTTTAAGCCACCGGGTCCGGGACTCAAACCGCAGTCGGCTACATGGGAGTTCAGTGACATAGCCATTACGCTAACTGCTGGTCCCTATATACTCCCATTTTACAGATGAGGAAACGCAGGTGGCTCTGCTAACTAGAAAATCTGGACTTTAATTTCTGGGGTTGTCTGTTTTCACTAGGTTTTCGAACTTCAGTATCACTGACACACTTGGTCAATAATTCTTTGTTGTTGGGTACTGTTCTATGCACTGAAATAGGGATGTTTAGTAGTATTCCTAGGTTCTAGCCTCCTAATGCCAGTAGCGACTGCCAGTTACGACAACCCAAAATGTCTCCACATAGTGCCAAATGTACTTGAGGAGAGGGTGGGTGAATCCCACATTGCTGAGAACCACTGGTGGAAACCAGCCTAGCAACTGTTGACTAGAACTACTTCAAACCATGAGAGCGAGAATTACCCTTCCCCCCTTCAGTCAATGTAATTAAAAAAAAAAAAAAAAGGATAAAATTTACAATCATTTCCAAATGTTGAAAGTTGCAAAATTATAATCCTGAAAAAAGAAAGACAAATGAGGTGAGCCCTACCATTCTAGGGCTTCCACTGAAAGGTAATTCCCAGTTTAGAGCACAGAAAGAACCTAACCAGAATTTTCTTTTTTTTTTTAAAGAATTATTTTATTTAATTTTATCATTATCAATATTTTTTACCTTGACCAGAAAGAGACGGGGCGGGGGGTGGGGGGAGCAAACCATCAGTCCGGGACTCAAATCATGGTCACCCATGTGGAAGTCCAGCGCCTCTAACCACCATACCATCTGCTGGCCCGATCTAACCAGAATTTTCACTAACTTGAGGAAACAGACTGGGATTTGAGAGGTCCACATAGGTTAAAATTTGGAAAGCACTTATCTGGCAAAAAGAGATCTATATAGAGCCCAGCTATGCAAATCTAAATAAGGCACCCTTGAATCTTTCCTAAACACTGATCTATGCATGTGTGAGAGGAAACCTCAATGAGACTGGAGAAGAATGATTCCTGAAAAGAGAACAATTACTTGGGAACTCTAAGACAATTTCCAGAACTCACTTAACGACCTCGACTTTTTTGTTTTTGTTTGGCTTTCCTGTAACCAGTGGGGAGACCTTGTTAAATATAAAGAATATTCGGTCAATCCCCAGGAGGGTCACACATTAGAAGTAGAGTAATGCGGGGCCGGCAGGTGGTGTGGCGGTTAAGGTGCCGGATTCCCACATAGCCGGCCGACCATAGTTGGAGTCCCAGACCTGGTGGCTTGCTTTCTTACTCCCACCTTCCATCTCCCCCCACCCCCATCTCTGGTGAGCACATATGCCCTGTAGCAAACTTTAAAATAATAAGTAAAATAAATAATATTTTTTTTTTAAAAAAAGAAGTGCAGCAAAAGAATAGGTAAGGGGGCTCAGAAAAAAGAGTTTAACAGATACAAAAATCCATGTAAACACATAGGTTATGGATCTACAACAGAGTAAAAAAAAAAAAAAAAGAGATGTTGCCAATCTTATATATGTATATCTCAAAAACAAAATAAAAAACTAGTAGAACAAATCAAAGTTATGTAACATAAGGCACTGTTCTTTGTTGAAGATGATGTTTATGGCAGTATCTTTGGTTTGATTATCACATACCACAGGCATACTCTGAAAATCATGGGGCCAGCAGGTGGTGTAGTGGTAAAGGCACTGGACTTCCACATGGCTGACCATGGTTTGAGCCCTGGACCTGGCAGTTTGAAACTCATGCCAGGCACATATTATGTGCATACCCAAAATCCTGAGGAGAATGGAGAAGGGATAGCAGCATGGCCATCCTCTCTGCAGTAGGGGCGGGGGGTGACTTCTCACTTATCCTCTCATTCTCTCTTCTCGCTCTCCAGTGAATGCATGCACCCTATGGCAAAAACCTCTTTTTTTTAAAAAAAAAATTAAGATCATTTTCAATAAGTTCATTGTGTGCCAAAAGAGTTCAATACTCTTTAAAGGAATAAGACAAAATCCAGCACTCAACAGTATCAAACCATAACATCCAACAACCAATCAAAAACTCCAAGAGGCCCAGCCACAGTAGTACAGAGTGGACACTGATCCTTGGGGACTGAGATTGCACAGGAGGTCTAGGTTTGATTCCCTGCCCACCCTAAAAAATGCTACTCATGGTGGCACACCCTTGTAGTTCAGCTACTTGGGAGGCTGGGGCAGAGGGGATAAAAGCTCACAGCCAGCATGGCCAACATAGCTAGATCCTATCTGGAAAAGCAGGGTGTACTGGTGCATGAATGTAATACACACGTAGAAGACATACGATAGAGCAGAAAAATACAGGGACCAGCAGGCGGCATGGTGATTGGGGTTCTGGGCACTTCCACATGGCCGACCACGGTTCGAGTCCCAGACCTGGCAGCTTCCTTTCTCCCTTTCCCTCTCTCTCTCTCTCTCTGTGTTTCTCTCTGGTCAAATTAAAATAAATGAATAAATAAAATTTTTTTTAAAAAAAGGCAGAAAAATACGATCCATAACTATCAATAGGAGAAAAATCGGTCAATGAACTAGATCCAGAAATTACAGATTATAGAGTTTGCAGAAAGACATTAATACTACTGTTGTTAAGTACGTGCCACTGGTTTAATGATAGATATAAAGGAAAATATCAACATAATATCTTCTTAAAACTGAATAGAACTTCTAGAGATGAAAGATATCTGAAATGATACGCCAGAGTAAATGCTACATAAGAAAAGAGAACAAGCCTGAAAGCATAGCAATAGTAGTTATTCAAAATAAAACACAGGCAAGAAAAAATATTGAAAAAAAATTAAATGGTGCATCAGTGACCTACAGGGCACTGCCAATAGTCCAACATGTGTGCAATTGGAATCCCCCGAAAATGAGGTGTAAAATATCTGAAAAAAATAATAAAACAAGGGACCAGCTGATGGAGTAATGATCATGTTGCTGGACTCCCATGTAGTCAACAGCAGTTTGAGTCCCGGACTCGGCGGCTTCAAATTCACACCAGGTTCTTGTGTGTATGCATACCCAAAATCCCAAGAGAAGAATGGAGAAGGGACTGCAGCATGGCCATCCCCTCTAGAAGGTGATTTCTCACTTTCTGCCTCTCTCTCCCTTCAGCTCAACAGTAAAAATCTCTCTAAAATAATAATAATAAAACAAAAAGACAACCAATGTGTGGACCAGCAGGTGGCATGGTGGTTGAGACACTGGACTCTCACATGGCAGTCCAAGTCCCCGGCCTGATGGCTTGCTTTCTCACTTTCTTTTCTCTTTCTCCTTCTCTCTGTCTCTGACTCTCTGTGGTGAATGCGTGTGCCCTATGGCAAATTTAAAAATAATAATAGTCAATA
Organism: Tupaia belangeri chinensis; assembly: GCF_000334495.1. Classification (NCBI taxonomy): domain Eukaryota; kingdom Metazoa; phylum Chordata; class Mammalia; order Scandentia; family Tupaiidae; genus Tupaia; species Tupaia belangeri. Next base: position 2,180,508 of record NW_006205257.1, read on the forward strand.
AAATTATATAATTATTTTAAAAAAGAGTAAAGGATGGAAAAATATGCTTAGACGAATGCTAATAAAAAATAAGAAACTAGAGTGGCTTCATTAATAATGAGTAAACTTCAAATTCCAGAGTAAGAAATATCACCAGAAATGAAGGATATTTCATAACACTCAAAGGGGCAGTCTATCAGCTCTCTTCTGTATAGAGAGAAAGAGAGAGAAGCGCTCATTTACTTCTTCCATGGACAAGACAGACAGAGACAGAGAACGTGGGAGCAACCCCAACAGTCTTCAAGATCCTCAAGATCCACCCCCAACTTCAGCCAACTCCAGATCTGGGGCACTAACGTGCAGGTGAACTCCAGGAGGCCTTGGAATGAACCAGAACCTTCCTATGTGATTCAGCCTCACAAAAAAAAAAATGATTTCAGTTTTAATTTCACACTACCCATCTCTCTCTCTCTTTCTTTTTAAAGATTTAATTTTATTTCTTTATTATTATTTTTTAATTTGCCTAGGGCACATGCACTCACCAGAGAGAAACAGAGAGGAAGAGAAAGTGAGTGAGCAAACCACCAGGGCCAGGACTCAAACCACAGTCAGTCATGTGGGAGTCCAGCACCTTAATCACCAGGCCACCTGTTGGCCCCTGTACTATCCACCTTAACAGTTCTAAACATACATGCAGTACTTGACAAAAGAGTTTCAAAATACACATAGTGAGGCCAGCAGGTGGCCTGGTGGTTAAGGTGCTAGACTCCCACATGGCCCACCATAGGTAGTTAAAGCACCAGATCCTGCTGCTTGAAATACAAGTTGGTCACCTGCGTGTGCATGCCCAAAATCCCAGGAGGAGAATGGAGGAGAAGGAATTGCTGGCCTGGCCATTAACCCTGGGAGGCGATTTCTCACCTTCCCTCTTACTGTCTCCCTGTCTCCTTCCAGTGAGCGCTTGCACCCTATGGCAAAAACCTTAAAAAATACAGTAAATCAGATAGAACGAAAGGAGAAAGAGACAAATCGACCGTTATTAATTGAAGACCTGGGAATTCCTATCTTAATTATCTCATGGAACAAGTAAATGAGTTGGAAGACCTGAAAGATGCTACCAACCAATTCAGTCTGACATTTTTACAAACACTCCATCAAACAGAATTCATGTTCGGTACAAAAGGTATACTCGCCAAGACAGACCGTATTCGTGGCCGTAAACATATCTCAAGAAATTTAAAAAGACTGAAAGCACGTAAGGTGTGCTCTCTAGAAAATCGAATTAAACTGTGGTGAGAATGGCCTAAGTCTACTCATGCAAAGAGCTTAGAAAGAGCCTGCTGGGAACGCTGCCTTGACCCTGCGCGGCAGACGGAGGGAGTCCCCTCGAAGCCAGGGAAGGGGAACAACACTTGGACACAGTCCTGGCAACACACTGCGGGGTGAGGACAGGTGGCCTGAGTCCCATGCCCGCTCGGACGCTTAGTGGTCGACTGCCTTCTGGATAGACGCGGCAGTGGTCTTGGCCGCCCGCTGGTGTTCAAGTCCCCGCGATGCCCCACTCCCCTCCGTGGGGACGGCCTACCTGGCAGCCCACCACCTCGGCCAGGTCGGGGTGCACGGGCGGCGGCTGGCGCAGGCAGCACAGGAAGAAGGTGGTGTCGTAGCGGCGGCGGCCGCCGCGCGTGAACGGCGTGAGCCAGGCGCTCCAGTCGTGCAGCGCCCAGATGTCCGGCGTGCAGTCGAGGTGCGCGCACAGGCGCAGGAAGTCGCGCGGGTCGCGGCGGACGCGGGCGCGCCAGGCGTCCAGACCAGGCGGCGGCTCGAGTGTGTCGCCGGGATCGGGCGCGGGCCGCTCGGACACCGAGGCGGCGGGGGAGCGCCCCCGCCGCGGGAGCGGCAC
>NW_006205257.1:2182801-2192558 GCF_000334495.1 Tupaia belangeri chinensis
GGGCTCAGGCTCGGCCTCGGCCTCCGGACTCGGGTTCAGTTTTGTGCGTCCTGGGCCAACTGTCCCCGCACCGACCCCTGCACCCTTGGCGCTCTTACGAACTTGAGGACCGGGCTGTTGTCTCGCAGGACAAGCTCAGGCACTCGGTCAACTGGGCTGTTCCGCCTTCACCCACGCCTGCTAGTGGGAGGTGCGTGGCGCCCTGGGAGCAGGCACCGGCTGGATTGCCCTTGTGCTCAGCCGGGTCACTCTCGCGGGACAAGGGCTGTCACAGTTGCCTGAAAGCAGGACCATATCTCTGCTCGGGACGGCTTGGACCTAGAGCAGCAGTACCCCCGGGTGCACGTGACCTGCGTAGTAGAAATGGAATGCAAGCGTAGACCTGGTGACACCTAGCCAACGGAAACCCCAGCACTAGGACCTTCACCCTTAAACAAGGGTCTAAGGAAGAGAAGGAGAGGAGGTTCCAGGGGCCAGTGTCAGATTTCCAAGTTCAAGTGAACCAGATGAGTTCTGATTTCATCGGGGATGGTTTTTGTTTCGTTTTTTTAGATTTTCCTTCCTTCTTTCATTCCTTTTTTTTCATTCGCGTTCTTTATTTCTTTCTTTTCTTAGAATTATCTCACTCAGCCTCACCTATTTATTTACCTATCTCAATTTGACCGGAAAGGGACAGAGCAAGAGAAGGAAAGTGAGAAAGCAAGTCGCCAGATCCAGGACTGAATGCTGTCAACCATTGTGGGAATCCAGCACCCGCCACCACCATGCCACCTGCAGGCCCCACATGGGGGATGTTCAGTCTAGGCCAAGCAATGGGGATTTCTCTCCATTCCACTTTTTTAGTGACTGAAAGACAGGCTAGCAGGTGGCATAGTGGTTAAGGCACTAGACTTTCACATGGCCAACCATAATCCGAAACCCAACCTGGCAGCTTGACACTCATGCGTGCCTGCATACCTAAAATCAATCCCAAGAGAAAATCCCAAGAATGAAGGAGATCGGACTGTGGTATGGGCATCCCCTCTAGGGGTAATATCTCGCTTTCTGTCTCTGGGCTAGGGTTAGGGTTCGGGTTCTGGTGACAGGAGTGTTAGGGTTAAATTTAGGTTTAGGGCGAGGGGTAAAGGTGAGGGTTAGGGTTAGGATTAGGGTCCAGGTTAGGCTTCAATCGGCGTGAAGGGTGACTGTTAAGTTTAGGGGGGAGGGTTATGGTGAGGTTTATGGTAGGGTTAGGGGGAGAGTTAGATTGAAGGTTAGGTTAGGGGTGAGTGTCAGGGTCAGGGTTGTGGTTTGGGTTAGGGTCGGGTTCAGGGTCAGGGTTAGGGTTGAGGTTTAGGGTTAGGGGCTAGGGTTAGGGTTACGGTTCGGGTTACGGTAGGGAGAGTGTTATGGTTAGTTTAGGGTCAGGGCTAGGGTTAGGGATGCGGGTTCTGGGTAGTTTTCCGGTTAGGTTGACGGTTTTGGTTACCGTTACGATTAGGGTTAGGCATTAGGGTTTGGTTTCGGCGTTAGGCATAGAGTTAGAGTTGGTCTTACGGTAGGATTACGGTTAGGTAGCGATTTAGGTTTAGGGGTAGGGTCAGGGGTGAGGACTGGGCCTAGGGTTCGGGTTTGGGCGACAGTTTACATCAGTGATATGGTTAGTCCAGGAGTTAGGGTTAGGTTCAGTGGTTAGGGCTAGGATTCGGGTTCTGGTGACAGGAGAGGGAGTGTTAGGGTTAAATTTCGGGTTAGGGCGAGGGGTGAGGGTTTGGGTCCGGGCTAGACTTCAGTCAGGGTGAAGGGTGACCGTTAGGTTTAGGGGTAAGGGTTAGGGTTGGGTGATAGGGTCAGGGTTAGGGTGAGGGTTACGGTAGGGCTACGGGTAGAGTTAGATTGAGGGTTAGGGTTAGGGGTGAGTGTTAGGGTCAGGCTTGGGGTTTGGGTTAGAGTCGGGGTCAGGGTTAGGGGTAAGTTTTAGGGTTAGGGGCTAGGGTTACGGTTCGAGTTACGGTAGGGTGAGTGTTATGGATAGTGCTAGGGTTTGGGTTAGGGTTTGAGTTTAGGGATAGTGTTAGGGTTAGGGTTAGGGTTAGAGTTTAGTTACGGTTAGGTTTAGGCGTTGGGGTTTGGTTTTAGCATTAGGCTTAGAGTTAGGGTTAGGCTTACGGTAGGGTTATGGTTAGGGGGCGATTTAGGTTTAGGAGTCGGGTCAGGGGTGAGGATTAGGCCGGGAATTCTATTTTGGGCGATGGTTTCGGTTAGTGTTACGGTTAGGGCCATGAGGTAGTGTTTGGTTGAGTGCTTAAGGCTAGGGTTAGGGTTCGGGTTCTGGTGACAGGAGGAAGAGTGTTAGGGATAAATTTCAGTTTAGGGCAAGGGGTAGGGGTGAGGGTTAGGGTTTTTGTTAGGGTCCCGGCTAGACTTCAGTCGGGGTGAATGGGGACTCTTAGGTTTAGGGGTCAGGGTTAGGGTTGGGCGATAGGGTCAGGGTCAGGGTGAGTGTTACGGTAGGGCTAGGGGTAGGGTTAGATTGAGGGTTAGGGTTAGGGGTGACTGTTAGGGTCACAGTTGGGGAAGGCTTAGCGTTTGCCTTTGGGTTGGGGTCAGAGTCAGAATTAGGGGTGTGGCTTAGGGTAGGGGCTAGGGTTAGGTTACGATTCGGGTTACGGGAGGGGGGGGGGTATGGTTAGAATAAAGGTCAGGGCCAGTGTTAGGAGTGAGGGAGAGGGTTAGTTTTCTGGTTAAGTTGACGGTTTTGGTTAGTGTTACGGTTAGGGTTAGGCGTTGATGTTCGGTTTCTGCGTTAGAGTTAGGGTTAGGCTTACGGTAGGGTTACGATTAGGGTGCGATTTAGGTTTAGGAGTAGGGTCAGGGGTGAGGATTAGGCCTAGGGTTCGGGTTTGGATGACGGTTTTGGTTAGCACATGTACCCTATAGCAAATATATCAATCAATAAATAAACCCCAGATTTTAATAACTTGAGAGAAATATGTTTGGGGCCAGCAGGTGGCATGAAGGTTTAGGTAGTTGTGCCTCCCCACCCCCACCCCATTTCTCACTTTCCCTTTCTCTGTCTCTGTCCTGGGAGAGAGTCATGCTATAGCAATACTAAAATATATATATATATTTAAATCAATATCTTTTTTACACTTTGCCACAGAACATGTGTACTCGTCTGAGAGATAAAGAGACAGAGAGAAAGGGAGAAAACAGCCCTCCAACAGGGCATGCCTCAGTCCCTTCTCTATTTCTCCATCCCACTGGGATTTTAGGCACCTGCACACACTGCCTGGCTTATTTTTCAAGCCCCCCTGGGCCAAGATTCAAACTGCTGGTGGTCCATTTGGGATCTGGCCCCTTTAACCACATGTGGATTCCCACATGGCTGACCACTGTTCTAATCCAGGGCCTGACAGCTGGCTTTCTCACTTTTCCTTTCTTTATTCTCTCTCTCTGTCTTTCTCTGGTTAAAATAAAGAAATAATAATAACAAATGGAATTAAATAAATATTTTGACAATTTATAAAAGAATTATTTTTTAAATTTTATTTATTCATCCATTTATTTTTAATTTGACTAGAAAGATAGGGTAGGGGGAGTAAGAAAACATGCCACCAGGTCCAGGACTTGAACCATGGTTGACCATGTGGGACTGTTCAGTGCCTTAACCACCACATCACCTGCTGGTCCCTAATAAATAATTATTTAAGAAAAAATAATTATTTAAAAAAAGAAAATGGAGAAACTAAAAATGAGGAGAGTCCACCCTCTGATGAAACAGGTGAAAAAGAAGTCAAGTCTGAGTAATGTCATAACCCATTAGGTATATTCTTATCACCTTTTTTGTAAATGCACATTTTTTGGTAGCTCTAGAAACATTTTTAAGAAGGAAGGGATCCCACCTCATCCCATTTTTAAAGCGTAAATGCTTTTTTCATTATTATTACTATTAGGTAAAGTCATTTACTGATTGCTTATTTTTCAGTATAACCAGAAAATAGTGGGATATTGACTTATAGGAGGCTTTGACTATCTTATTTATTTATTTATAGAGAGGTTTTTGCTATAGGGCGCGTGCGCTTGCCAAAAAGACAGAGAGAGACAGAGAGGCAGAAAGCGAGAAATCACCCCCCAGGGGGGATGGCCATGCTGCAGTCCTTTCTCCTCCATTCTCCTCTCGGGATCTTGGGCACGCATGCACATGCACCCAGCGTGAGTTTAAGCCACCGGGTCTGGGATTCGAACCATGGTCAGCTACATGGGGATTCAGCGACATATCCATTACACTAACTGCTGGTCCGGAGGCTTTGGCTATCTTGCATGTCTGCTTATCATTCCATAGGTCAGAGTGGGTGCGTAGTTTTTTTTTTTTTTTTAATATTTATGTATTTAATTCCATTTACTATTATTTTAAAACTTTTTAAAATTTATTCATTTAATTTTACTTATTTATTCATTTATTTTCATTAGACCAGAGAGAGACACAGAGAGAGAGAGAGCCCAAAAGTGAGAAAGCAAGCCACCAGGTCTGGTACTCACCGTGGTCAGTCATGTGGGTGTGCCCCACCGCTGTGGTCAGCCATGTCTAGTGCCCCATCCACCATGCCACCTGCTGGCCCCTAATCCCATTTGTCATTATTATTTTTAGTTTGACCAGAGAGAGTGAGAAAGCAAGTTGCCAGGTCCGGGACTTGAGCCATGGTCAGCCATGTGGGAATCCAGCATCTTTAACCACCATGCCACCTGCCGGCCCTGGGGATGGGTAGTTTTTATATCCTAAATACAAAGCATACTAAATGGCAGTTTGGAGTCATAGTCATGCATTTTATATGTCTTAGATATTTTAAGTTACTTCTATTATGGTTTTTATTAATATTGTTTCCTAAAAAAAACCACTTCTTAATGTTTGCTCTCCGTCAGAATTGTGTGCACTCTATCACATCTTTGGTCATGGTAGTCCAGTTTCCCTAATAATTTGGTTAATGTGCTGTGAAAGATTGGAAATTTGAAGTATGTAGTGTGTATGATACTAAATCGTGATGTGGTGGGACTCATGTAATACATTTCAGCATTTTAAGACAATGGTACTTGATATCTGCACAAGGAAAATTTGCCTACAAATTCGACTGCGGTTCGCGTCCCGGATCCGGTGGCTTAAAACTCACGCTGGGCACGTGTGCGTGTGTGCCCAGGATCCCGAGAGGAGAATGGAGGAGAAGGGATTGCGGCGTGACCATCCCCCCTGGGGGGTGATTTCTCACTTTCTGTCTCTATGTCTCTCTCTATCTGCCTGGCAAGCGCACGCGCCCTATAGCAAAAACCTCTCCAAAAAAAAAAAAAGAGTCAAGATACATGGCTTTTTAGATTTTCGGTACATATTGTTAGGTTTGATTTGGGAATGGCGGCAAAATCAGGGCAGCAAGGATGAAAATACCAGAGTCAGGCCTTGGGGTTTAATAAAACCAACATAATTTATTCTGCAAAAGCTCTCGGGTGAGGCCCCTCGGCCTGGTCAGAGGCCAAGGGAGTCACACCCAGGGTAGGTGCTACTCGTTCTTAAAGGGCCGTTGTCCAATAGGTGGTCACCACAGGTCCTTGTCTGGCCAATGAAGTTTGCTGTTTCTGTTCAACTTTGGCAGGCGTGCCAAATGCTGAAGGGCAGGAAAGTTCCTGCTGGTGGGAATGTTTCCGCCATGTTTCTTTTCCCTTCCCCTAGACCTTACACATATGGTAAAACTTGAGTACAAATTGGGACCAGAAGATGACATAATAGTTGCATTGCTGAACTCCCACATAGGCGACCATGATTTGAATCCTGAACCTGGTGCCTTAAAATTGATGCTGGGTGCCTGGGTATGTGTGCCCAAAATCCTGAGAGGAGACTGGAAGAGGAGGGATTACAGCATGGCCATCCTCTCTAACGGCTGATTTCTCGCTTTCTGTCTCTTTGTTTCTCTTTGTCTCTCCAACAAGTGCAACACACCCTATAACAAAAATAAAACAAAACAAAAAAAGAATTGAGTACAAATTCAAATGTCTATACTGATCTGTGACACAACCAATAAATATCTATTTAAAAAAAAAAAAAAACAAGAAAGTCACAAGGGGCCAGCAGGTGGCATGGTAGTTAAGGCACTGAACTCCCACGTGGTCAACTACATTTCGAGTCCTGGACCTGGCAGCTTGCATTCTCACTTTCCGTCTCTCTCTCTTTTTCTGTCTCTTCTGGTGAACACATGTGCCTTACAGCAAATTTTAAAATAATAACAATAAATAAATAATTCTAAAATAAATAAATAAAATCACAAAGAAATATAAAAACTAGACTTAGATTTCTTTGCAATCTTAAAAGACAGAAATCAGATTTATTTTGTTTTTTTTTTAGTCATTAAATAGCTTTCTTTTTTGTAGAGGTTTTTGCTACAGGGTATGTGCGCTTGCCAGAGAGACAGAGAGACAGTGAGAAATCACCCCTAAGGGGGAATTGGCCATGCCACAATCCCTACTCTTCCATTCTCCTCTCAGGATCTTGGGCACGCACATACACACACCCAGCATGAGTTTAAGCCATGAGGTCTGGGACTTGAGCTGTGGTCGAGTACATGGGAGTCCAGTGACATAGCCATTACACCAACTGCTGGTCCCTAAATAGGTACTTTTTAATATATTTTTTAATTTGAAGAAAGGCAGTTTAGCTTTTAATAAATCAAAATAAAAAAATGTTAAGAGAACTTTACTTAAGACTTAAAGCCAGGAAACAGGTTAGGATTCTGTTCAAATAGTAGGTACACGAATCTATTTCAGAGCATGGAAAGAAATCAGTAATGTTTTAGTCAAAAGTCATAAAATTCTATTTCACTAGTTCAGTTTCTAGTATTCTATCTTCTGTTGTGGCCCGATCTTTCCATTTAAATTCTGATAAATAACATTCAACTCCAGACTTGTCCCTACCATTAAGTGGCCATTTTCTTAGTTGTTTCTGAATTTTTTTTTTCTTCTTTTTGGAGAGTTTTTGTTTGTTTGTTTGTTTGTTTTGCTATAGGCTGTGTGCGCTCACCAGACAGACAGAGAGAGACAGAGAGACAGAAAGTGAGAAATTACCCCCCAGGGGGGGTGGCCATGCCGCAATCCCTTCTCCTTCATTCTCCTCTCGGGATCTTGGGCACGCATGCACATGCATCTGGTGTGAGTTTAAGCCACCGGGTCTGGGACTCGAACCGTGGTCGACTATGTGGGAGTCCAGCAACATAGCCATTACGCTAACTGCTGGTCCCATGTTTTCTCATTCTTATTTCCGTGTGTCTGTTCTTAGTTTTTATGGTATAGTATTCCCTTCAGAACTTCTTGGAGAGCTGGTCTGATGTCAGTAAATTCTTTCAGGTTTTGTTTATCTGAGAATGTTCTTGTCTTTTCTTATCATATAAAGGATAATCTTGCCAAGTATAGTATTCTTGGTTGAAATTGTTTTTCAGTTAACACTTTGAATATATTTTCCCATTCTTTCCTTGCTTGCATTGTTTCCAACAAGAGGTCTGCTGTGAGCCAGATGGGATATTATTTGAAACTTGACATTTCTCTCTTGCCAACCTTAGTATCTTGTCTTTGTCTGGGGTTTTGGTCAATCTTGCTATAACGTGACTTGGAGAAGATTTTCTTGGGTTGATTCTATGTGGGATCCTTTGTATTTCTTGGGTCTGGATCTTTGTTTCTCTAGGTTTGAAAAGTTTTCTTTCAGGATTTCATAGAGTAGATTATCAATGCATTTACTAATCTCTTTGTCTTCTGGGATACTGATTATCTGGATGATGTTTGGACATTTAATGATATCTAGTATTTCTGGTATATTATTCTCATTTGGGGGGTTATTTTTCCCAGACTTAGTGGTGGCTTTTTCTAGTCCAGTGGTTTTTGTCTTCTACCTCTGAGATTTGATCTTCTGTATGATCTAATCTGCTTTTTAATACTTTCAAGAGAGGTTTTGATATCCTGTATTACAGTCTTCATCTCTAACAGTTCCATTTGATTCTTTTTTATGGTGTGTATTTCCTCTTTCAGATCTTGCAAGAATTTACTGACCTCCTGGAACTCACTGAATCATTTCACCTGTGTCTTCTGGAGTTCCTTGTCTCTCTTCTCTTTCATCTCTGTTAGCTTTGTCACTGTGAATGTTCTAACTTCTTTATTAGACACTTCCATGAGTTCCATTGTACTGTCTGTGGATGAAGAGGAGTTATTCTTTTTCTTAGGGGAGAGGTATTTTCTTGGTTTCTCATATTCCTTGTGCCTCTGCAGTGGTTTCTGATCATTTCATGGGTTATACGTTTCTTCCTAATTTCTTAAAATTCAATCTCAGCATTCAGAGGTGTGCAGGAGGAAGTGATCTGCAACCTCCCTGCCATTCTGTTGTTCTCCCTTTGTGTGCAGTCACTGGTAATTGAGGAATATTCTGAAGTATTCAGATATTGGGCTATAGTTCACTTAGACCTGTCTAGACACTCAGTGGGTGGAAGCTGAGCAGCAAAGGGAGGAAGGTAAAAGAAAAAGGAAAAGAAAACAGAGAAAGTGGGGAAAAAAACTCAAAAATTTTATTTATTTATTTTTTTTAAAAGCAAAAAATGAAAACCACCAGGCAAACAAGAGTGCCACCTAAAAGCAATGCTTCCCAGCAACAATGGAAGAGTGTTCTCTGGAGACCTGTGCTTTTTGCCTCTCATAAATGGGAGGGGGGAAAGGTGCAAATGAGAAAGATAAAGGAGAATCTGAGAACTAGAAAATGCTTTACCTTAAAGAAAAAAATTTTTAAATTAAAAACTTAAGAGACAAGAGAAAGACACAGGGGGTGCCCTACCACTCTACAATGGGGTCTGGAGAGTAAAGTCGGAGCAGAAAATATCCATTAGTCTTAGTCCCTGAAAGCAATACTTCCCAGCTCCAATGAAAGAGTCTTCTCTGGAGGCCTACACTTTTTGCCACTCCTAAGTGGGATGGGGGAAGATGTGAATCAGTAAGATACAGGAGGGTGTGAGAGCAAAGAAAATACTTTACCTTCAAAAATGTTTTAAAACATTAAAAGGCATAGAGAGACCAAAAGAGACAAAGAGAGACAGAGAAAGACAGAGGAAAATACAGGGGGTGCCCTCCCACTTGAGAATGGGGTCTGGAGGGTGAAGTCTGAGCAGAAAAACTTCATTAGTCATAGTCCATGAAGGCAATACTTCCCATAGGAGCAGCAGTTAGCGTAATGGTTATGTCGCTGGACTCCCACGTTGTCGACCATGGTTCGCATCCTGGACTTGTCAGCTTAAAACTCACGCTGGGTGCGTGTGCACGCATGCCCAAGATCCTGAGAGGAGAATGGAGGAGAAGAGATTGCGGCATGGCCATCCCCCTGGGGGGTGATTTCTCGCTTTCTGTCTCTATGTCTCTCTCTGTCTTTCTGGGGAGCGCACGCGCCCTATAGCAAAAACCTCTCCCCCAAAAAAAGAAAAAAAGAAAAAGGCAATACTTCCCAGCTCCAATGGAGGAGACTTCTCTGGAGGCCTGCGCTTTTTGCATCTCCTAGATGGGAGAAGGGAAATGTGCAAATTAGTAAGATATAGGAGGATCTGATAATCCAGAAAATACCTTACATTCAAAAATTGAAAAAAAAAATAGTGGGTTTTTTCAAAAGTGTTTTTTTGTTTTGTTTTGTTTTGTTTTTGTTATAGGGCGTGTGCGCTTGCCAGAAAGACAGACAGAGAGATAGAAAGTGAGAAATCACCCCCCAGGGGGGATG
>NW_006205257.1:2193199-2194197 GCF_000334495.1 Tupaia belangeri chinensis
AAATGTGTGAATTAGCAAGGTAAAGGAGGATCTGAGAGCCAAGCAAATACTTTCCCTTAAAAACTTCAAAAAATAATTCAAAAGTTAAAAGGCAAAGAGATACAGAGAGAGATAGAGACAGACAAAAAGAAGCATACAGGGGTGCCCTACTACCCAGGAATGATGTTGGAGAGTGAGATCTGAGCGTAAAATCTTTAAAAGTTTTAGACACTGCAAGCAATATTTCTCAGCTCCAACGGAGGTTTCTTCTCTGGAGGCCTGTGCTTTTTGCCTCTCCAAAATGGCATGGGAGAAAGGTGTGAATTAGCAAGATAAAGGAGGATCTGAGAGACAAGAAAATAATTTTCCTTCAAAAATTAAAAAAAAAAGATGGCTCCTGCGATCTAGCCATTTTGGGAGAAAGGAAGATGCCCCACTGATAACTGGGCCTCCAGCATACAAAACTCGCGTGGAGAGGCAGAAGGGAACAGAAAAGGCCTTCTTCAAGAGACAGACAGCTCCATGTCTCCTGCGATCTAGCCAAAGGAAGATGCCCCACTGATAACTGGGCCTCCAGCATACAAAACTCGCGTGATTGAACTTCCAAGTTTGGAAAGAAACCGACCATCAACCAGATGACTAGAAATCGCTGCAGGACCACAAGAAATATGGGGAAGTAGGAAAATACCTCTCCCACAAGGGAAAAGGATAGCTCCTCTTCATCCACACACAGTTCAATGGAAATCATGGAAATGTCTGATAAAGAATTCAGAACATTCATAATGGCAAAGCTAACAGAGATGGAAGAGAAGAGAGACAAGGAACTGCTGAAGAGGAAGGAGAAAACAGTTGAAGAGTTCCAGGAGGTGAGGAAATTCATGCAAGATCTAAAAGAGGAATTTCACACTTTATAAAAGAATCAGATGGAACTGTTAGAGATGAAGTCTATAATACAAGAAGTCAAAATCTTCCTTGAAAGTATTAAAGGCAGACTAGATCATACAGAAAATAGAATCTCA
>NW_006205257.1:2195675-2219076 GCF_000334495.1 Tupaia belangeri chinensis
AATAACAGAGGGTTAGGGGGGAATAAAGGAGGGAAAAAAAAAAAAAAAAGCAAAATGTACAAGACATAAGAATTGGAAAATTGTTTGTTGATAACATGTATGTTGATGTGCTTGATTGAGCCAACAGTGTATTTTGGACGGAAAATTCACTTTGTATACTGTAATGATGTATAGCATATTAATGTTTAAAAAAAGAAAAATTAATTAATAAAAATAATAATAATAAAAACATTTTTTTTAAAAAAAGAAAAAGGCCTGAGCCAAGGCGCCAGGAGCCATTGCTGTGAAGACTGTGGTGCTTCCAAACATCTTGCTCACCAGTACACCACAGGTTGGAAAAACTACACTAGGCCAAGAACTTGCATCAAAATCAGGACTGAAATACACTAATGTGGGTGATTTAGCTCGATAAAGGTAGTTATTTGATGGTTAGGATGAAGAATATGACTGGTCCCATTTTAGATGAAGACAGAGTAGTTGATGAGTTAGAAAACCAAATGAGAGAAGGTGGAATTATTGTTGATTACCATGGTTGTGATTTCTTCCCCGAACGCTGGTTTCATGTAGTTTTTGTGCTGATGTTACCAAACTCAAATCAGGTCCGGTCACCCAAGCGCTATAAAACCAAGCCATAGGCACATGGTGTGATGAAGGCAAGTACAGCTTTATTGCAAAGCGCAAAGCAAGGAGAGCGGGCAGCTCATGCTGAAAAGACCCGGTCTCCCCGAGATGTTCCCCACATGCGTTTTTAAGGGCAAAATTAGGGGCAGAGGTCCCAGGCGTATGATCAGTACAGTGATTGGTTCAAGAGGGCGTGATGGGCTCGTGGGCATTCTTGATTGGTGAGGACTTAGATAATCAAATTCCTCTTCAGGTGTCTGGAGCCATTCAGCCTGGAGTCTCTGAGCTCACAACCAGCAGTTTCCAGTCTACAAAACATCTTATATATTGAAATGAAAAACTTCTGTTAAGTGAGAGTTTTAGAGGTCAAATGGCCCTCACTCATGGTCCATGTTGGTCATTATCATAACCAAAGCCTGAAGACTTACTCCTTACTCTGGGCCATTACAATGCAAATGAACTTTATATTTCAGGAACCCTAGAAAATACATAGGGGGTTCTTGCTCTCTTTCACTGAGAGCTGATAATATATTGTACAAAAGACTGGAAACAAGGGGTTATAGTGAAAAGAAACTAAAATAAAATATTCAGTGGGAGATTTTTCAAGTCCTATATGAAGAAGTCACATCCTACAACGAAGAAATTGTGAATCAGCTGCACAGCAATAAACCAGAAGGACTAGAGGACGATATAAACCAAACCTTGATATGAGTTGTGCAGTAGATCAAAGATCATAACTCTTTTTTTTTTTTTTATGGAGAGGTTTTTGCTATCGGGTGCGGGCACTCACCAGACAGAGAGAGAGACAGAGAGGCAGCGAGAAATCACCCCCCAGGGGGGATGGCCATGCCGAAGTCCCTTCTCCTCCACTCTCCTCTAGGGATCTTGAGCACTTGGGCACGCACGCACACACACCCAGCGTGAGTTTAAACCACCAGGTCCGGGACTCGAACCACAGTTGACTACATCGGAGCTCAGCAACATAGCCATTACGCTAACTGCTGGTCCCAAAACTAGCCACTTTTTAAAAAAAAATCAAATATTAAAAGATTGAGGGAGACAGAAAGACAAAGTGAGACAGAGAGAAGAATACATGGGGTGCCCTACCACTCTAGAATTGGGTCTGGGGGGTGAATTCTGACCAGAAATTTTTCATTAGTCTTAGTCTCTGAAAACAATACTTTGAGCTCCAATGGAGGGGTCTTCTCTGGAGGTCCGTGCACGTTTTGATTCTCCTAAATGGGAAGAAAGGAGGTGTGAATTAGCAAGGAAAAGGATGATCTGAGAGGCAAGAAAATATTTTACCTTCAAAAAAAAAATTTTTTTTTTAAAAGAAAAAAACAGAGAGAGACAGAAAGAGAAAGAGAATTATACAGGAGCTGCCCATCCACTCTAGAACGGGGTCTGGAGGGTGAACTTTGAGCAGAAAATCTTCATTAGTCTTAATTCCCTTAAAGCAATACTTCAATCTCCAATGGAGGAGTTTTCTCTGAAGGCTTATACTTGCCTCTCCTAAATGGGAGAGTGAAAATTTGCAAATTAGCAAGAAAAAGGAGACTCTGAGAGCCAAGAAAATACTTTACCTTCAAAAATTAAAAAGAAAAAAAAAATGAAGAGACAGAGAGGATACACAGGGTTCCCTACTACTCTAGAATGGGATCTGGAGGGTGAAGTCTGGGCATACAATCTTTATTAATGTTAGTCTCTAAAAGCAATAAATCCCAGGTTTAATAGAGGAGTCTTCTCTGGAGACTTGTGGGGTTTGCCTCTCCTGAATGTGGCAGGGGGAAATTACCAAGATAAAGGAGGGTCTTAGAGCCAAGAAAATACTTTACCTTAAAATTTTTTAGATAATTAAAAAAAAAAAATTAGAATAGAGAGGCAGCAAGAGGCCGAGATAAAGATACAGGGTGTGCCCTACCACTCTAAAATGAGATCTGGAGGGTGAAGTCTGAGTAGAACCTTTTCATTAGTCTTAGTTACTGAAAGGAATACTGCCAGCTCCAATAAAGGAGTCTTCTCTGAAGGCCAGCACTTTTTGCTTCTACTAAGTGGGCAAAAGGAAGGTGTGAATTGGCAAGATAAAGGGGAATCTGAGAGCCAAGAAATTACATTACCCTAAAAATGTTTTAAATAAACTAAGATAAAACAAAACACAGAGAGAGACAAGAAGAGGATACAGTAGATGCCATACCACTCTAGAATGGGATCTGGAGGGTAAAATCTGAGCAGAAAATCTTCCTTAGTCTTAGTCCTGAAAGCAATACTTTCCAGCTCCATTGGAGAAGTCTTCTCTGGAGGCCTGCACTTGTTCCTCTTCTAAATGGGAGGGGGGAAAGGTGTAAATTAGCAAGAAAAAGGAGGACCTGAGAGCCAAGAAAATACTTTATCTTAAAAAATTAAAACAAAAATTTTAAAAATTAATAGACTGAGACAGAGAGAAAAAGAGGGAAGGATACAGGGTGTTCCTTACCACTCTAGAATGGGTTCTAGAGGGTGAAGCCTGAGCAGAAAATCTTCATTAGTCTTAGTCCCAACTTCAATGGAGGAGTCTTCTCTGGAGGCCTGCACTTTTTGCCTCTCCTAAATAGGTGGTATAAAAGAGTGAATTAGGAAGATAAAGGAGGATATGAGAGCCAATAATTTAAAAAAAAATTTTTCTAAATTAAACTAATGAGAGAGACAAAGATACAGGGATGCCCTAGCACTCTAGAATGGGGTCTGGAGAGTGAAGTCTCAGCTAAAAAATCTCCATTGGTTTTAGTCTCTGATAGCAATATTTCCCAGTTCCAATGGAGTAGTCATCTCTGGAGGTCTGTGTTTTTTGCCTCTCCTAATTAGGAGGGGGAATGGTGCAAATTAGCAAGATAAAGAGGCAAGAAAACATTCTACCCTAAAAAATTTTGTTTTAATTAAAAAGGAATTAAAAGACACAGAGAGACCAAGACAGAGAGGATACAGGGCATACCCTACCACTCTAGAATGGGATCTGGAGGGTGAAGTCTGAACAGAAAACGTTCATTAGTCTCTGAAAGTAATACTTGTCAGTTCCAATGGAAGAGTCTTCTCTGGAGTCCTGTGCTTTTGACCTCTCCTAATTGGGAGGTGTGGGGATGAGAAGGTGCAAATTAGCAAGATAAAGAGGACCTGAGAGACAAGAAAGTACTTTACCTTAAACAAAATTTTAAAAATTGAAAAAATTAAAAGAAACAGAGAGAGAGAGAGATGGATACATCTCCTCCATTGAGGCTGGGAAATATTGTTTTCAGATGGGCTGCCCAACCACTCTAGAATGTGTTCTGGAGTGTGAAGTCAGAGTATATAATTTTCATTAGTCTTCGTCCCTAAAAGCAATAGTTTCTGGCTCCAATGGAGTAGTCTTCTCTGGAGGCCTATGGGTTTTGCCTTTCTAAATGGGTGGGCAGAAACATGGGAATTAGCAAGATAAAGGAGGATTTGAAAGCTAAAAAAATACTTTACCTTGAAAAACTTGAAAAAAATATAAAAAACTTAAAAACAGAGAGAAAGATGCAGGGAGTGTTCTACCACTCTAAAATGGGGTCTGCAAGTGACGTGTCAGCAGAAAATCATTAGTCTTAGTCCCTGAAAGCAATAGTTCCCAGCTCCAATGGAGTGGCAGAAGTCAGAGTTAAATGAAAGTTAAAATTTTGTTAAGTCTTACTCTGCTTGCTTTGCGTTCCTAGAGGGATTTACCACAAAGAACACTCCAGCCTGTTGGTTAGCATTCTATTTCAGAGCCTGAGTTCAATTCTTGGACAAGAACCAATTCCCTTCTAAATGTTTATTCTTTGTGTTTTGTTTTGTTTTACTTTTTGCTATAGGGCATGTGTACTTGCTGTTAGGCCAGAGGCCTTGGCAGCTTGGATGTGGGGGTTGGACGTCACTCCACAGTGGGCTGATCCAACCCGGATCTAGTCTGTCATCAGACCTGCGCTGCACCGGGATCTAACCGGATGTAGCACATGAACCCTATTCTGCACGTGCGCTCTACTCTGCACACAGGGTTCTACTCTGCACATGTCACCACACCTTATGTGGCACTGCGGTCTGCTCTCCCCCTAAACCTTTACCATACATGGACTGTTTCTACCTCTAAGACGCTCCCCCTGCCTATACCCTTATAAAAATCACTAAACCCCGCCCTAGGGCACGACTTCTCTGGCCCCCTCTCTCTTTTCTGTCAGACCAGCGAACCTCACCCGGGAACGCTCCCAATAAAGACTCTACATTTCTATTTTCTCACCCATTCCTTACACTTGCTAGATAAAGAGAAAGAGAAATCACCCCTCCTCATCAGAGTCCCTTCTCCTCCATTCTCCTCTCAGGATTTTGGGCATGCATGTATATTTTCAAGCTACTGGTCCAGTGTCAAACTGTACAGTCAGCCATGTGGGATCCAGCTGCCTTAACCTCCATACCACCTGCTGGCCCCTAGAAATGTCAATTCTTTGAAAGAAAAAAAAGAAACATCTATAAGAAATAGCTTGAATTAGTGATAACTAGTCTTTTTGTTTTAAAATTAAATTTATATGACTTTTGGCTTCTTTTGTTCTATATACTTAAAAAAAATTTATAGTTGAGACCACCAGATGGAGTAATGGTTATGTCACTGGATGCTTACCTGGTCCACTATGATTTGAGTCCCAGACCTGGCAGCTTGAAACACACCAAGCACATGTGCACACATATCCAAAAATGCCTAGAGGAGAATGGAGGAGACAGGATTGCAGTGTGGCCATCTCCCTAGGGGGTGATTTCTCACTTTCTGTCTCTCCAGTGAGTGAGTGCCTGTGCTCTATAGCAAAAATCTCTCTCGAAAAAAAAAAATTATCATTACACTTTTCTCTAACCTCTTTAAGTATTTTGCTACTTAGATTGCTTCCTTTGGAGGCTGGCTCTTCTGAAGACCCTGAAAAAAACCTGAGAGAGACTCACAGGCAGTGGGTACAGTAGAAACTGAGTCTTGGTTCTTGATTCTAGTCCAGGAAAGGGCTAAGTCACCCTTATCCTTTTGTGGTCTCAATTCTCCCTTTCCCAAATGCCCCTTTTCCCCAAATGTACTCTCTCATAGACAGCTTTTGTTTTCTGGTTTACAACTAGTAGGGACAAACTGAAATTTGATTGGGCAAAAATGTGAGTTCACACTTATCTGTGGCTAACCGCCTAAGTTCTGTTTTTGTTTTTGTCTTTTTAGGTTTTTGCCATAGGGCAGGCACATACACTCACTAAACAAAGGCAGAGAGGAACAGAGAGAGAGAAAATGAGAAATTCCCACCTTCCAGGGGAAATGGCTATGTTGCAATACCTTTTTCCATATTTTCTTCCTGGAATTTTTTTTTTCCAATGATTTTTATTGTGTTTTTTTTTATCATCATAATCTTCTTTATATTACATTGGATTACATATAACTTTACATTGACTTCCATTGCTTTTTCAAAAGGGAATGCCATGCATGTCAGTCAATACAGAGGCATCGATCTCCCCGCTTTGTCATTCAATGTCTTTTCCATGCATTTCCCAATTATTATTATTATTATTATTATTATTTAAAACAGTCAATCACTATTTCTCATTTTGCTTGTTAAAAGACTTCACCCATCATGAAATACTTCCCAGACCAGTCCAGTTGAGAATACTATACACGTCATCATCAACAGATAATAAACCATATCTGTTTCTCACTAACATCCTCTCTATTGTTCACTTGCTATCTTTCTCTATCCTCTTCTCTCTTTTTTTTTTATGGTTTATTTTTTATTATAATTTTTTTTTCCCATCGCAACACACAAAGGAATTTTCCATCCAATATATACTGTGCGTTGGCTCAATCAAGCACGTCAACATATATGTTCTCAGCAAATAATTTCCCAATTCTTGTGTCCTGCATACCTTGCCTTTTGTTTTACCATCCTAGATTCCCCATCCCCCTCCCTCTGTTATGACCCATCCTCCTCCCACATTGTCCCTGTCATCCCCGATTGCCCTCCGTGCCTCACCCCTCCCCAAATGATCTGTCAGTGATCTTAATTAGTCTAAGTCTCTCCAATAGTTATCACAGCTGACACATGCCTCTACATGAACTCAAGTCTGACTTTAGGCCTAAACCCCATTGGGTAAAAAGAGCATACTATAAAGTAGAACCCAACTGGGCCCATACCGCTCACTGCAGCCATCAAATATCCAATTTTTTTTTTTAAATGGTACGAATAGTTTAACCGTTTTTTTTTGTTTGTTTTTTGTTTTCGTTCTTTTTTTTTTTCCCTAACATTCATTCCCTGAGCATCATCACAGCGTACTAAATGTAATCTCCCATCTAGAATAAACTGCACAGTGACCCAATCAAGCATGTTATCATCAATAATATTCCACTTCTACTTTCTTGCTTATGCACATATATGTTTTTTTTCCTCTTCCTCTTTTTTTTTATTTTTTTTTATTTTTCCTATGTTTGTCCCTCTGCCCTGTCTCACTCTCCCATTACAATATCCCTGCTATATACAGTTGTCTTCCAGAAGAGTTACTGAAAAAGTGATACATACAAGTAAAGGGAGAGAGGCCACAAGTTCCAACCATCAGCTCATAAAGTTTTTGGTAATAGGGAGCATAAACTCCACTCAGGGTTGGATAAGGAAGGGTCTCCGGCAGATCCACAAGTGTAGGTGAGTCTCCAAGGAATGCAGTTTCAGGAAAGCAGTTCTGGTACACAGGAACCTTGTTTTCGGTGGCCGGTCCGGAGGGCTGCGCAGGGGGCATGAGCCCTGGCCCCCTGGAGGGCTGCGCAGGAGGCGTGAGCCCACAGCCACGGGCCCCGGAGGGGGGCCGGCCGTTCGGCGCGTGGCTGAGCCCCCGGCTGCCCCCTTCCTGGAATTTTTGAGTGTACCCCTTCACATGCCCAGCATGATTTTCAAACTGCTGGGTCCAGGACTCAAACTGTGGTCATTCATGTGGGAATCTAACACCTTAACCACCACACCACTTGCTACCTCCCCCCTTTTTTCCTATATTTGGGAGTGATTTGGATCTTATTTTTATTAGTTTTGGTTCTGAGTAAAAATCAGCTGGGAGGACAGAAGGGATGTGGTGGCAAGACACAGTCTCTGCAAGACTGATCCAGATGGGAAGGTGCCAGGTAAGCATCCAGAAACGACCCTAAATACGCTGGGCACGCATCATGTTCTGTCCCCCACTGCGTGGGAAGAGGGTAGACATTGTGATTAAAAACTCAGTTATGGGGACCAGTGGGTGGTGTAATGGTTATGTCACTGGACTCCTATATAGTTGACAGTGGTTCGAGGCCCGGACCCAGAGGCTTAAAACTCATGCTAGGTGCTTGTGCGTTTGTACCCAAAATCCAAAGAAGAGAATTGAGAAGAAGGGATTGTGGTGTGACCATTCCTCTGGGGAATGGATTTTTTTGCTTTCTATCTCTCTGTCTCTTCAGCAGGCTCACATATCCTATTGCAAAAATCTCTCAAAAAAGAAAAACAACAACAACAACAACAACTCGGGACCAGCAGGTGGGATGGTGCTTAAGGCACTGGACTCCCACATGGCCAAGTCCCAGATCTGGCGACTTACCTACTCACTTTCCATATTTCTTTCTCTCTGATGAACGCACATGCCCTATAACACATTTAAAAATAATAATAATGAAGAAAATTAAATAACCAATTCTTTAAAAATAAATTAAGAGGCCAGAGATAGCATAATGGTAACATCACTGAACTCCCATGAGGTCAAATGCAGTTTGAGTCTCGGACCCAGTGACTTGAGCTCATGCCGGGTGCATGTGCGTGCATCCCCAAGGTCCCTAGAAGAGAAGGAATTGCAGTGTGTGTGTGTGTGTGTGTGTGTGTGTGCGCGAATGATTTCTTGTTTTCTGTCTTTTCTTCTCTCTGGCAAGCTCACATGCCCTATAGTTAAAAATAAATCTCTCTGTTAAAAAAAGTAATAATAAAAAAAAATAAAAATAATTAATTAAACGAATAAAAATGAAAATGCAGTTGGGTGCCAGTTCTGTGGTGTAGTGATTAAATGCTGCTCAGGAGAAGCTACATTCCACTTGGCGACAGCGGTTTGG
Organism: Tupaia belangeri chinensis; assembly: GCF_000334495.1. NCBI lineage: Eukaryota > Metazoa > Chordata > Mammalia > Scandentia > Tupaiidae > Tupaia > Tupaia belangeri. Next base: position 2,204,398 of record NW_006205257.1, read on the forward strand.
GTCTTCAGCCTGGTCAGCTTGGGATGTGGTAGGCACAGAGGTTAGTGCCCAGGAGCCAATGGGCAGAAGGACTGGGAAAGGGATCACAACATGGCTGGACCCTGCCGAGGATACTCCTCTATTTCTCACTCACTCTCACACATATACCCACATGTTCTATCATAAATACAGGAAATATTAAAACAAAACCCAAGAGAATCGGTAGGTGGTGTGGTGGTTAAGGACGCTGGATTCCCACATGGTTGACTGTGATTTGAGTCTCAGACCTGATGGCTTGCTTTCTCACTTTCCCTTTCTCTCTCTCTGGTCAAATTAAATAATGATAATAATAACAAGTGGGATTACATAAACAGATAATTCTTTTTTTTTTTTTTTTTTACTATAGGGCGCATGCGCTCGCCAGAGAGAGACATAGAGACAGAAAGTGAGAAATCATCCCCCCGGGGGGGGGGATGGTCACGCCGCAATCCCTTCTCCTCCATTTTCCTCTTGAGATCCTGGGCATGCACGCACACGCGCCCGGCGTAAGTTTTAAGCCACTGGGTCCAGGACGTGAACCGCCGTCGACTACGTGGGAGTCCAGTGACATAGTCATTAAGCTAACTGCTAGTTCCCCAGATAATTCTTTAAAAACGAACAAGTAAACACAAATATTAATGAGATTCCTTGCCCAATTGATTGGCAACACAGAGCAACAGAGTGATGGCGCTCCCATTAGTCCATCCACCACCTATTTACAAAGGACTGTAGCAATTTGCATCATCTTCAAATATTGAGCTAATATCGCATGATTGGGTTAAATTAGAATAGACAACCTGCAAGTTACCCACAGAAACTAATTATAAAAAAATTAAATAATTATTTTATTTAACTTTATTTATTTATCTATCTATTTATTTATTTATATTTTAAATTTGACCAGACAGGGACAGAGAGAGAGAGAGAGAGAGAAAGTGAGAAAGCAAGCCACCAGATCCAGTACTCAAACAGTTGTCGGCCATGTAGGAGTCCAGAGCCCTTAATCACCACACCATCTTCTGGTCCCCCAACTATAAAATTTTAACTACATTATCTTGTCACCGGAGAGAGACAGCAAGAGAGCGAGAGAAAGAGAAATCACCCCTTGGGAGAATGGCCATGCTGTAATCCTTTTACTTCCATACCCCTCTTGACATTTTGGGCATGCCTGCACGTGTGCCCAGTGTGTTTGTGTGTGTGTGTGTGTGTGTGTGTGTGCATTTGGGGGGACAGATTTTTGCTATAGGGCACATGCGCTCACCAGAGAGATGGAGATAGACAGAAAGTGAGAAATCACCCCTTTGTGGCAGATAGCCACACTGAAATCCCTTTTTCTCCAGTCTCCTCTTGGGATTTGGGGCACAAATGTATGCCCTGCATGAGTTTCAAACCTCTGAATCTGGAACTTGAACCATGGTCAACCATGTGGGAGTCTAGTGCCTTAACCACTTCATCACCTGCTGGTCCTCCCTAGTGTTTATTTGTTTAGTTTTGTTTTGTTTCTTCTTCTTTTTACTTTTTTCTTTCTTTCTTTTTTTCTTTTTTTTTTTTTTTTTTTTTTTTTTTTTTTTGGGGGGGTTTTTTTTACAGGGCGGGTGTGTTTTCCACAAAAAGGACAGAGCGAGACAGAGGCAGAAAGCAAGAAATCACCTCCCAAGGGCGATGGCCATGCCACAATCCCTTCTCCTCCATTCTCCTCTTGGGATTTTGGGCATGCATGCACATGTGCCTGGCGTGAGTTTAAGCCAAGGGTCCGGGACTCGAACCACAGTCGACTACATGGGAGTCCAGTGACATAGCCATCATGCCAAAACCGCTGGTCCCCTTGTTTATTTATTTAATTCTATTTATTTGTTCATTTACTTTAATTTGACCAAAGAGACAGAGGGGAGAGAAAGGGAAAGTGAGAAAGCAAGCCACCAGCTCCGGGACCCGAACTGTGGTTGGCCATGTGGGAATGTCTAGCACCTTAACCCACAATGCCATCTGCTGGTCCTCAACCCAGTGTGTTTTTTAAACTACTGGGTCCAGGACTTGAACTATGCAGTTGGCATGGTGCTTTAGCCACCACACTACCAGCTGGCCCTGAAAGAAGTAAAATTAAACAAAGAAAAATTAGACTCTTATTAGTTAATAAGAGTCTTATAAAAATAAGAAGTCCTGGGGCTGGCAGATGGAGCAGTGGTTAAGGGCACTGGACTCCCACGTGGTCGACCACAGTTTGAGTCCTGGACCTGGTGGCTTGCTTTCTTACTTTCTCTCTTTCTCTCTGTCCCTCTCTGGTCAATTTAAAATAAATAAATAAATAAAGATTTAAAAAGAAAATAATTCTTTTTAAAAAATTAAAAGAAGAAGTCCTGTTGCGATATTTTGGGAAAGCCCTCCACATTATGTAATCCACAGTTTATCCTGGCTTGTAGTTTGAGTTTCTCTGGCTGCAACATCAGGAACCCTGGGGAACTTTTCTGGCCCAGACACCAGGCATAAGACTTGTCCATGGAAATATACTGATTTTCTTAGCTTCAGTTTACTGGGCACTAGAAACTAAAAAAAAAAAAAAAAAAAAAAAAAATGTAGCTAGATATTAGAACAAAGTAGAATTTAGAAAACAAAATTGACTACAGTCTAATGATAGATGTACTGAAGTTTTTTCAACTAATGTTCTTTTTTCCTATATAGTCATTTAAAGCCGTAGAAAATCTGGGACTAGTAGGTGGCATGGTGGTTAAGGCGCTGGACACTCCCACATGGCTGATCACTGTTTGAATCCCAGATCTGGTGGCTTGCTTTCACTTTCCCTCCGGCAAGCAATGTGCTAGCAAGTCTCTCTCAAAAAAAAAAAAAAAAGAATAAATGCAATGAAATACTTATTAAAAAAATAAAGCTGTAGAAAATCCTTACTCAGTCCAAAGTTATTAGAAACCTCTTCTTGTAGGACCAGCAGAGGGTGTAGTGGTTACATCACTGAACTCCTGCATGGCCAACTACAGTTTGAGTCCTGGATCCGGAGGCTTGAGGCTCACACTGGGCACATGTATGTGCATGCCCGAACTCCCGAGAGGAGAGTGGAGGAGAAGAAATTGCAGTGTGGCCATCCCCCATCCTTGGTGGAGGTGGGGTGAGGGGGACGGGTAGGGGGTGGGGTGATTTCTCTCTTTGTATCTCTCTGTCTCTGTCTCTCCAGTGAGTTCATGTTCCCTATAGGAAAAAAAAAACTATCTTAAAAAGAATTAAAGGGGAGACGGAAGGTGGTGGTGGTGGTGGTGGTGTAATGGTTGCATCACTAGACTCCCAAGTAGTCGACTATGGTTTGAATCCCAGACCTAATGGTTTAAACCTCATGCCAGGTGCGGTTGCATGAGTGCACAGAATCCTGAGAAGAGAATGGAGGAGAAGGGATTGCAGTGTGGCCATCCACCCTAAGGGGTGATTTTTCTCTTTCTGTCTCTCTGTCTCTCTCTTTGGAGCACATGCACCCTATAGCAAAACAAAAACAAAAACAAAAAACACAAAAAACAAACAAGCAAACAAACAAACAAAAAACTCTAAAAAAGAAGTCTCTTCTTGTCAGAGCTTTTTCATTCTTTCTATAACTCTTCTTGAAAACAACCGACGTACAGGTGCCTGCAAAAAGCTTTAGAAAGTCATCAGAATAAAGTAGTTAACTGTAGATAATAACGCTTGAAACAGCCACGTTAAAATCTGTTGAGGGGCCAGAAGGTAGCGTGGTGGTTACTATGCTCCCACTACATGGCCGACTGCATGGTTCGAGTCCAGTGCTGGACAGCTTGAAAAACATGCCAGGTGAGTGTGTGTCCAAAGTTCTAAGAAGAGAATGGCGGAGAAGGAACTATGGCGTAGCCATCCCCACTGGACGGTGATTTCTTGCTTTCCCTTTCTCTGTTTCTCTCTCTCTCCCTGTCTCTCAGGCAAGCACACATGCTCTATAGTAAAACTAAAAAATATTTTAAAATAAAAATCATTTTTAAAAAAGCTGATGAGAACTCACAATTGACCAAAAAAATTGGCTCTGTGTCATACACTAATTTAACATAATAACCTAAAATATGAACGATTAAACACCAGACTATAGATTCTCGGGAATCTTGAGTCATTTTGTAATACATTTTAGTAGCATTTATGCTAATGTAACTCAAGGTTACGTGCCATTTCATATTTGACAAAGTTTCTGTATAATTTTAACAGAAATGATTCAAATTTTTCCTTCTGGAACATCTAGGAGTCCTCTTGGTGTTTCCAAAAACTAGTTTGAGTCATTACTTAATTTGTAGCTCTGAAAGATTTGTCAAACGTCAAAGGAGTAAAGTACTGAAGGAGACCAAGCCCTTTTACCCTGAAAACCCTGGCATATCAGTTCAAAGTAAAGATCCTTGAAGGTCGGTAGAGGCTGAAAGAGGCTTTATTTTGACTTTCCTTAATCTACCGTAAGGCTGCACAGTTGCTTTCTATCCCCTCCCTGAAACCTCTTTAATCACAAGGAAGGTGAGCAGGGGCCAGCAGATGGTGTGGAGGTTAAAGCAGCTGGATTCCACATGACTGGCTGCGCAGTTCAAGTCCTGTTGCCTTGTAAAACAGGTCAGGTGCATGCTCATGTATGCCCACAATCCCAAAAGGAGAACGGACGTGAGGGGATTGAAGCAAGACCATCCCTCTTGGGGAATACTTTCTCACTTTCTCACTCTCTTTCTCTCTGTCTCTCTCCAGTGAGTGCACACATTCAGTAGCAAATTAAAAAAAAAAAAGGGAGAAGAAAGGACCAGCAGATGGTGTAGTAGTTCCTCATTGGACTCTCACATGGCCAACTGCAATTCAAATCCTGGACCTGGTGGCTTCAAAATCATACTAGGCATGTTTGTGTGCATGCTCAAGATCCTGGTAAGAGAATGGTGACTGCAGCATGGCCATCCCCCTTAGGGGGATGATTTCTTGCTTTCTATCTCTCTGTCTCTCTGGCAAGTGCATGCACTCTATAGCAAAAATCTCTCTCAAAAAAGAAAGGAAGGAAGGAAGGAAGGAAGGAAGGAAGGAAGGAAGGAAGGAAGAAAGAAAGAAAGAAAGAAAGAAAGAAAGAAAGAAAGAAAGAACAAACTTTTGGGTTTTTTAAATTATTTATTTAATTTTCATTTTAAAAAATTTGCTATAGGGCAAGTGAGCTCACCAGAGAGGGACTGAAACAGAGCAAGAAATTGAGAAAGCAAGCCACCAGGTTTGGGACTTGCCATGTGAGTCCAGGGCCTTAACCACCATGCCACTTGCTGGCCCCAAAACCTTGCTTTAACATAGTTCTGTATTGCTGTATTCTTTTTTTTTTTTTTTTTTAGAGAGAGAGTTTTTTGCTATAGGGCATGCATGCTTGCCAGAGAGACATAAATAGACAGAGAGACAGAAAGTGAGAAATCACCCCCCAGGGGGGATGGTCACGCCGCAATCCCTTCTCCTCCATTCTCCTCTCGGGATCGTGGGCTTTCGCGCACATGCACCTGGCATGAGTTTTAAGCCGCCAAGTCCAGAACTTGAACTATGTGGGAATCCATTATCCCACCTGCTGGTCCCTATGTTATTGTATTCTTGATATTAATGCTTAATTTTTAGAAAAACTCGTATATAATTTCCTTCTTATTTTAGCCAACCTGATGGCACATAACATTTCCTTTGTAAGATTTGTTATTCCACAACCTCTAGTCATCTTTTAACCAATTTTGAATTTGCTCATAAGGAAGGGATCTTTTGCTGTCCTGTGTCATGGAGCCACCTTATGAAACAGAAACTGAGTGTCATGGCACAAACTTTATTCAATGGCAAGGAATGGAAACACAGGACACAAGCTTGCAAAAGAACTTCTCATTCCTTTTGAGCTGGGGAGTTTTAGATATAGTAAATAGGGTAGTGAGGGGATGTGATAGGATATGGAGGGGAGAAATGCATAATATTTTTCATGGCAAAAGTACAGACTTGCTAGAATTCCATTTTTTTCTTCTGTAGATTCTTCTGGTAGTTTCCCTGATGACTGTGCACTGTCATGGCACTGTTAGGTGTGTCATTTAGCATGTAAATGGCATTATGACGAACTTTGGAGTTTTCCAGACATCATAATGGCAGCCATCTTGAACTCACGATCTTATCCGTAGATATGTATTCTTATTACTTAAGAAAATGCTGGGGGACCAGCAGTTAGCATAATGGCTATCTTGCTGGACTCCCATGTAGTCAACCACGATTTGAGTCCTGGACCCAGTGGCTTAAACTCACGCTGGGCACGTGTGCATGTGTGCCCAAGATCCTGAGAGGAGAATGGAGATTGCGGTGTGTCCATCCCCTGGGGGGGGAGGAGAATTGATTTCTCGCTTTCTGTCTCTGTCTCTCTCTGTCTCTCTGGCAAGTTTATGCACGCTATAGCAAAAATCTCTCCAGAAAAAAAAAAAAAGAAAAGAAAATGTTGGGACCAGCAGGTGATGTAGTGGTTAAATGCGACTCCCACATAGCCAACCATGGTTTGAGTCCCAGACCCAGGGGCTTGAAACACACTGGGCACATGTGTATGCATGCCTAAAATCCCAGGAAGATAATGGAGGCAAAGGGATTGCAGTGTGGCCATCCCCCTGGAGGATGATTTCTCATTTTCCCTCTCAATGTCTTTCTCTCTCTGTCTCTGCAGCAAGTAAACGCATCTAATCTCTCAAAAACAAAACAAAACAAAACACAAAAACTCTTGTTGGAAGAGGGGGGCCTTAAATCCCTGGTCTAAGGACCCAGAGCAGGTCCAACCCTTTGCCACTCAACAAAACACAGAGAGGCAACGTTCTCGGTGATAAAAGAAAAGGAAAATTTATTACAGCAGTTACAGTGTGGCTACATCAAGAAGACATGTAAAAATACCTTTGATTGGACAGACAACTTACAGGTGATTTTATACAGGAAGAAAGAGGCTGGGGCTAGCGACAAGAAAAGCATAGGTTCAAGTTTATTTTTAGCTTGTTTTATCTAGGAGTAGACTAAAGCTTCAAAACAGGAGTTTCCAGGCTGACGCCAGGGCCTTACGGATAGAATAGCTGGATCCCACATGGCCACCCATGCAGTTCAAGTCCTAGAACTGGTGGCGTGAAAGAAATGCCAGGTGCCTATGCATGCAAGGCCAAAATCCTGAAGAGAGGAAGACACAGAGAAGAGACTGTGGTGTGTTTGTTCCAATGTGGGGGGACTTTCTCTTCTCCCTCCTTGTCTGTTTTTCTCTAGCAAGCACATGTACCCGTTGGCAAAAGAAAACAAGTCCCCTGGGGTGGAACTTTCTTCATTGTTTGGAGCTTCATTTGACTCTCTGTGACATTTATCTCTTTGTAGTTCCTAAGGGGGATCTCAAACAAAGAGTATCAAGCTGAGACACTCAGTTGATGAATGAGGTGCAGTTGGTCTGGCTAAAGCAGGCCCCTATTACAATTCCCTGTTGTCAATATTTCTATCCCACTTGTACAGAGGGAACAACGCCCTCTCTTTAACTACTTCCTACTGAATTGGGGGTTCAGTAGGGAGTTTGGAATGAAAGGCTTTGACAGGGTGGAGGATACTATTCTTGCTCGTTTTTTCTTCTTCTAAAGGCTCAAAAGGGAGAAATCAGCGGCTTCCCCCCCCACAAAGTTCACAGTAATAATAAAGACAGCAACAACTAGCAGAATAAACCTCGGGATGAATAAACATAGGAACCCCATGTGTATTAAGAAGGTTTATTTCCAGGCTGAGGAAAAAGAGTGTAAGCACTCGCTGAGGGGATTTGAGGAAACGCATCTGGAGCATGTATTGGGCTGTTGTAAAAGTCCTGATGTATTTTATTTATTTATTTTTCTGTTTTTCAAAGGTCAGATATAAAGAACAAAGATCAATGAACTATTGCCTGTTTCGTTTAATAACCTTTGCCATCTTTCGGTGAGCTTCATAATTCTTCATTCATAGAAGGACCTGTCTTGGGACCAGCAGTTAGCGTAATGGCTATGTCGCTGAACTCCCATGTAGTCGACCACGGTATGAGTCTTGGACCCGGTGGCTTAAACTCACGCTGGGCGCTTGTGTGTGCGTGCCCAAGATCCCGAGAGGAGAAGGGATTGCGGCATGACTATCCTCCCAGGGGATGATTTCTCGCTTTCTATCTCTTTGTCTCTCTGTCTTTCTGGCAAGCGCACACGCCATATAGCAAAAAACCTCTCAGAAAAAAAAAAAAAAAGAAGGACCTGTCTTTATCAGTGAAAAAACAAACAATGTGTTGATTTCTAGCCTCATCTGAATTAAAATTATACCAAGCAAAGAGTTTTGTTGAGAGTGAAACAAATGAAAGTCTGATAGCCCAAGGTCAGGCAAGTACGGTGGACGGGGCAACACATCCCATCCAAGCTCCAATAATTTTTTTTTTTTTGAGAGATTTTCACTATAGGGCGCTTGCGCTCGCCAGACAGACAGAGAGAGACATAGAGAAAGAAAGCGAGAAATCGCCCCCCAGGGGGGATGGTCACGCCGCAATCCCTTCTCCTTCATTCTCCTCTTGGGATCTTGGGCATGCATGCACATGCGCCCGGAGTGAGTTTTAAGCCACCGGGTCCGGGATGCAAACCGCGGTTGACTACGTGGGAGTCCAGCCACATAGCCATTACGCTAACTGCTGGTTCCTGCTCCAATAATTTTTGATGGGCGATCAAACTTGTGTGTGGGCTTGCATTATGTGATGGAACACAACTCCTTTGTGATCAGTGAGCCCTGGATGTTTCTGAATGATGGACTCATTCAAGCTGTCCAATTTCCTGACAATACACATTTGAATTGATAGTTTGTTCCCTTGGTAGGAGCTCAAAAAACACTATGCCTTTAAAACCCTCCCCACTGGGACCAGCAGATGGTATAATAGTTATGTCAATGGACTCCCACATGGCTAACTGGGGTTTGAGTCATGGACCCAGAGGCTTGAATCTCAATGCCAGGCGTGTGTGCATGTTTGCCCAAAATCCAGAGAATGAAGGAGAAGGGATGGCAGTGTGGCCATCCACACTGGGGGGTGATTTCTCACTTTCTCTTTCTCTGTCTCTCTGGCAAGCGCACATGCCCTATAGCAAAAATCTCTCTTAAAAAAAAACTCCCACCACAGTGAGAGCGCAATCTTCCTCTGATGAATGTCTGCTTTCTATGTCATTTGAGGCAAATCATCGTGTCAGGACCAAGGTCTTTGCACACTACATTGTTGTAAACAATCCACTCTCATCATCGGTTATCAATCCCTTCAAAAAAGGATCATTTTCCTCACATTTAATGACCGTATCGCAGATCTTTATATGAACCCTCAAATGAACTTGGAGTTCATGAGGAACCCAAATCGAGCTTCCTTACGTATCCCAGATTCTTCAGGTGGTTGTGAATGCTTGAATGATGATTGTTCGTTATCCATAGTCTCTCATATCATGCAACGTGGCCATGCCAAGGAGACATTATAAGAATATTTTCACTGGTCAGCCAACTTAGAGATGTTTTTATAGGGGAGCGAAGAGGCTGGAGGCTAGTGGCATCATTACAGAAAAACATAGGTAAAGCTGATTGTCAGGTTAGTTTAGCTAGGATTACTATCAAGCTTCAAAACAGGAGTTTTAGTCTCCTGGGGTGGAACAGTGCTCATCGTTTTGAGCTTTAGCTTGACCGCCAGTGGTGTCTGTCTCTGTTTGTTTGTTTATTTAAGAGGTTTTTGGTATAGGGCGCATGCGCTTGCCAGAAAGACAGAGAGAGAGACAGAAAGAAAGAGAGAAATCACCCCCCGGGGGGATGGCCGCACCGCAATCCCTTCTCCTCCATTCTCCTTCTCAGGATCTTGGGCACGCATGCACACACGCCTGGCGTGAGTTTAAGCCACTGGGTCCAGGACTCAAACTGTGGTCAGCTACATGGGAGTTCAGCAATATAGCCATTATGCTAACTGCTGGTCCTCTGTCTCTGGGTTTTTCAGGAGCAATCTCAAAGAGTATCAAGCTGAGGAGGAGGAAAGTAAGTTGATTAACAGATGGAGTCAATCTGGCTAAAGCAGGCCCCTATTACAGAAAAAGTCTGTTTAGGGAAGGGCTGGGTATCTTATGAGCACAGGATACATGGTGAATGACACTTTGTTGTACATTTTTTCTCTCACATCAGGACAACCAATACTTACATCAAACTCATCTTCTTTTTCGTAACATCTTTGTGTTCTGTAACATTTTTATAAAATATCTTTCTTGGGGGAACTAGCAGTTAGCGTAATGGCTATGTCGCTGGACTCCCATGTAGTCAACTGCGGTTCATGTCCCGGACCCAGTGGCTTAAAACTCACGCTGGGTGCATGTGCGTGCGTGCCCAAGATCCCGAGAAAAGAATGGAGGAGAAGGGATTGCGACGTGACCATCCCCTCTGGGGGGTGATTTTTCGCTTTCTGTCTCTATGTCTCTCTCTGTCTGTCTGGGAAGCACATGCACCCTATAGCAAAAATCTCTCTCCCCGCCCCCCAAAAAAAATCTTTCTTGGGACCAGCAGATGGTGTAATGGTTATGTTAGACTCCCACATGGCCAACTGCGGTTTGCATCCCAGACATAGTGGCTTGAAACTCATGCCAGGAGCATGCATGCCCAAAATTCCAAGAGGAGAATGAAGGAGAAGGGATTGCAGAGTGGCCATCTCCCCTGATGGGTGATTTCTCACTTTCTATCTCTCTCTCTTGGTGAGTATACGTGCCCTAAAGCAAAAATTTCTTTAAAAAAAATTCTTACTTCTCTTGCATACTGAGCTGTTTTTCTTATTATTTCTCATTTTAGCTACCACATATTAGTGAGAATTTGAATCCTTAGCAATTGTAAACCATCATTTATATTTTTCATTTTAATTAATTTTTTTAGTAATCTTTTTTTTTTTAAGAGGGATTTTTGCTATAGGATGCTTGCACTTTCCAGAGAGATACAGAGACCAAAAGTGAGAAATTACCCACTGGGGGGATGGCCATGCCACAATCCCTTCTCCTCCATTCTCTTCTTGAGATTTTGTGTATGCACATACACACATGCCTGTTGTATCTTAAACCACCGGATCTGGGACTCAAACCACATTTGACCATGTGGGAGTTCAGTGCCTTAACCACTACGCTACCTGCTGGACCCCCACATAACAAGATTTCAACTTTTATTTACATTTTTCCATTTGTCTATTCTTGCCTCCCCTCCCTTTAAAATATTAACTTTATTTTTAATTTTTTTTAAGAGAGAGATTTTTGCTATAGGGTGCATGAGCTCACTGGAGAAAACACTGTGAGACAGAGAGACAGAAAGCAAGAAATCAGCCCTCCAAGAGGGACAGCTATGACACAATCCCTTCTCCGCCATTCTCCTCTTGGGATTTTGGGCATGCATGCACACATGACTGGCATGAGTTTAAGCCACTGGATCTGGGACTCAAACTGCGGTCAACTCCATGGGGGTCCAGCAATATAACCAATAATTTAGAAGTAATTATTAATTTCATTAAATTAATTTATTATTATTATTATTATTATTGAATTTGACCAGAGAGAGTGAGAAAACAAACTCCCAGGTCTGAGACCTGAACCATGGAGACCATGTAGGAGTTCAGAGCCTTAACTACCCATACCACTTACTGGCTCCCTAAACTAGTAACTTTTTTGTTGTTGTTGAGATTCTTGCCTTAGGGCGCATGTGCTCTGGACAGACACAGTGAGAGGGAAAGTGAGCAATAACCCCCCTGAGGGGATGGTCATGCTGCAATTCCTTCTCCATTTTCCTTTGGGGATTTTGGGCATGCATGCGCATGGGTCCAGTGTGAATTTTAAGTTACCAGGTCTGGTACTTGGACCACGGTAGACTAAATGGGAGTCCAGTGATGTGACTAACCATTACGCATCTGCTGGTCCCTGCTGTTTCCAACTTTTTAACTACCTGTCCACACTCTAAATTTGTATTTTCTTTCTTTCTTTTCTTTCTTTCCTTCCTTCCTTCTTTCCCTCCCTCCTTCTTTCCTTCCCAACTTCCTTCCTTCCTTTTCCTTTCTCTTTCTCTCTCCCTTCCTTCTTTCTTCTTTTCTTTTCTTCTTCTTCTTCTTTTTTTTTCTGCCACAGGGTGCCTGAGCTGGCCAGAGAAAGAGAAAGACAGTAAGAGGGAAAGTAAGAAATCACCCCACCCAGGAGGTGTCCAGGCCACAATCCCTCCTCCACCATTTTCCTCCTGAGACTTTGGGCATGCATACACACCTACTTTCAGGCAGCCAGGTCTGGGACTCCAACCTCAGTTGCCCATGTGGGAGTCCAGCACCTTAGTGCTGGCCCCTAACTTTGCATTTCAAAGGCTTGGCTCTAGATGAAAGAAGTGAAAATTTTACATTCCAAAGGCACAGAACAGAGATACAGATGGTCAAAGGTGAGGCTCATTACTGAGATTTTAAACTAGTGCCTTTTCTAAGAGTTTCTTAAGACTTAAGTAGTGGAGCTGCCCTTACAAATGGAATTTTCTTTATTGGATTATTGACTTTAGGGTAGAGCCAATTAACCAACAGGGCAAAGAAAGCCTGGCTTTACCTAGCTTTCTTTTCAAAACTTTAGTTACGAGGGAACCAGCAGTTAGCGTAATGGCTATGTCGCTGGACTCCCACATAGTTGACCTTGGTTCGACGTCCTGGACCCAGTGGCTTAAAACTCACGCCGGGCGCATGTGCGTGCGTGCCCAAGATCCCGAGAGGAGAATGGAAGAGAAGAGATTGCAGCGTGACCATCCCCCCTGGGGGGTGATTTCTCGCTTTCTGTCTCTCTGTCTCTCTCTGTCTGTCTGGCGAGTGCACGCGCCCTATAGCGAAAAACCTCTCCAAAAAAAAAAAACTTTAGTTACGAGACCCTGTAAAAGTCACTAGTCTAAAAGGACAGGTGGATTGAAAACTGTTTCTGTAAATGAACCAAGTTAATCTTCCACACATAGTGAGATCTTCTCTTTAGTTAGAGAAAGCAGGGCAGGAAATTTGCATCTCAAAGTCACAGATCAAAACACAAGTTTTTACCAAAAAGTATTGGGGTATATAATCCAGAAATGTTGCCAGGGAAATTCAGCCTTTGGGAGTCTCTGCCTTAGATGTGAGCAGGCAAGAAATCATGAGTGAGCCTCTGAGGGAGAGAGAAAGCAAGTTTATTTAGGGAAGTGTGCAGAGACTACACTCCACAGGAGATGGGCGAATAGCTTTGCTCCTCCTGGAGGAAGGGAAGAACTATGGCCCGTGTCAGGTTTGACAAAGGGCTCAGGGAATGAAGGAGAAGGTTTTATTGGGGGCCAGCCGATGGTATAATGATTATGTCGCTGGGCTCCCGCGTAGTCGACTGTGGTTTGAGTCCTTTAGGGAAGTGTGCAGAGACTACACTCCACAGGAGATGGGCGAATAGCTTTGCTCCTCCTGGAGGAAGGGAAGAACTATGGCCCGTGTCAGGTTTGACAAAGGGCTCAGGGAATGAAGGAGAAGGTTTTATTGGGGGCCAGCCGATGGTATAATGATTATGTCGCTGGGCTCCCGCGTAGTCGACTGTGGTTTGAGTCCTGGACCCAGTGGCTTGAAACGCACACACACACACACACACACACACACACACACACACACACACTCAAAATCTCGAGAGAATAGAAGAGAATGGTTTGTAGTGTTGCCATTGGGGGTGAGGGGATTTCTCACTTTCTGTCTCTGTCTCTCTGGCGACTGCACGTGCCCTATAGGGAAAAAAACTCTCAAAAAAGAGGTTTTATTCAGGCCACCAGCTGGAGAAGTCTGAAGTTAGAGCAACTTCAGCCCACCCTACGGAGGAGGTATGAAGTCTTTATATGGGAGGGGAAGGAGGGTACAGTCATGAGAATTGCAGGGGGGTTTGTTTTGTTTGTTTAAGATTTTTGTAGGGCCAGCAGGTGGTGTGGTGGCTAACGGCGCTGGACTCCCACATGGCCGACTGTGGTTTGAGTCCCGGACCTGCTGGCCTGAGGAGAAATTCCCTACAGACCTTTCAGACAGCCATCTAAGAATTCCAACCTTTATTTTTTATTTGGAAAAAGGCAAAATGGGACCAGCAGGTGGTATGGTGGCTAGGCGATGGACTCACCCTTGGTTGACCGCAGTTTGAGTCCCAGACCGGGTGGCTTGAAAATCTTCCTGCGTGGATGTGTGTGGGTGCCCACAATCCCTAGAAGAGAATGAAGGAGAAGGATTGCGGCATGGCCATCCCCCTTGAGGGGGTAATTTCTCATTTTTCCTCTCTCTCTGTTTGTCTCTTTCGAGCAAGCATACACATGCTTTGGCAAAAACCTAAAAAAATAAATAAATAAAGTTGGGAAAAGGAGAGTAAAGAAAGAATCTTCTGTGATCAAACTGACAACAATGAGATGAATTTTATTTTAAAAGGTATTTGGTTCAGCCTTAATATCAAAAGTATACTGCTGTAAAACTAGAAATTGTTTTTCACTTTAAAAAAATATTTATTTATTTATTTATTTTTGAAGAGTTTTTTTGCTTTAGGGTATGTGTGCTTGCCAGAAAGACAGGGAGAGAAAGAGAGACAGAAAGCGAGAAATCGCCCTCCAGGGGGGATGGCCATGCCGCAATCCCTTCTCCTCCATTCT
>NW_006205257.1:2219211-2229904 GCF_000334495.1 Tupaia belangeri chinensis
ATTTTTTTTTATTTTTTCAAGAGAGAGAGAGAGAGAGAGAGAGAGAGAGAGAGAGGGAAAGTGAGAAAGAAAGCCACGTGGGAATCCAGCACCTTTAACCACCATGCCACCTGTCAGCCAGGTTTTCACTTTTAAAAACAACATTCCTGGGGACCAACAGAGATGTAATGGCTATGTCTCTGGATTCCCATGTGGTCAATCACAGTTCAAGTCCTGGACCCGGAGGCTTGGAACTCACACGGGGTGTGTGTGTGTGTGTGTGTGTGCCCAGGATCCCAAGAGGAGAATGGAGGAGAGAGGATTGCAGTGTGACCATTCCCCCTGAGAGGTGATTACTTGTTTTCTGTCTCTCTCTCTCTTTCTCTGATAAGCGCATGCACCCCATAGCAAAATTTCTCTTAAATAAATAAATAAATAAAAACAAGAGTTTGAGAGCCAGTGGGTGGCTTGTGGTTGGAGGGTTGGAGCACGGGATTCCCATGGGGTTGATGGTAGTTCGAGTCCTGGGCCCGGTGACTTGAAACTCATGCCAGCATGTGTCTGAATGCCGAAAATCTTGAAAGGAGAATGGAGAAGGAATCATGGCATGGCCATCCCTCCTGGTGGGTGATTTCTCATTTTCTGTCTCCCTCTCTATCTGTCTCTCTAGCAAACTCACAGGCCCTATAGCAAAAATCTCTCTGAAATAAATAAAAAGAATTGAAGCATTGACTTTTCTCCCTTCCCAATTTCTCCAGAATTTGGAAGCTATTCATAAATATTCTTATTTTATGGCAATATAGATATTTGCATAAATTCAATAATGATCTAGTCTTCTTATAACAATATACAATTAAAAACATTGATTGTATTGCCATGGATTTGACAGTGTCAATGAATTATTTTATTATTATTATCATTTATTTTATACATTCGATTGCTATAAAGCATTTGGCTTGCAAAGAGAATTTACCCAACATGAAATACACCTCAGACTAGTTGAGAATACTATACACGTTATCATCAACATCAACAGGTAATAAACCATTACTGTGTCCCACAAATGGCCTTGCCTCTCTATTTTTCCCCCTAATTTCCTTCCCTGCGCTCTTCCCCTCTCCCACCCTCCTTCCACACTGTCTCCAGTGTCCGTAACTGTTTTTAATGGTTTTATGCCCTCCAGTCTTTCAGTGTCCACCATAGAGTGTGGACAGTTGGTATATATTAAGTGGAGACATACAATATCTTTCTTTCATAGCCTGGCTTGCTTCACTTGGCAATAAATCTTCTATATTCAACTGCTTTCTATCAAATGCCAGGGTGTCAAATGAATTATTAAACTCTATTTCTTTTTTTTTTTTTTAAAGAATTACTTATTTAATTTTATTTATTATTATTATTTTAATTTAATTTGAGAGATAGAGAGGGTAGGGTGGAATGAGAAAGCAAGCCACCAGGTCTGAGACTCAAACAGTGGTCTGCCACGTGGGAGTCCAGCACCTTAACCACCATTTGACACCTGCTGGGCCCTAAATCCTATTACTTATTTATTTATTTATTAGAGAGATTTTTGCTATAGGGTGAATGTGCTTGCCTGAGAGACAGAGAGAGACAGAGAGAGAGAAATCACTCCCAGAGGGGAATGGCCATGCAGCAGTCCCTTCTTCATTTGCTTCTTGGGATCTTGGGCCTGCATGCACACATGCCTTGCATGGGTTTTAAGCCTCTGAGTTCAGAACTTGAACCTGGTCAACTACATGGGAGTCCAGCAATGTAGCCTTTATGCCATCTACTGGTCCCCCAACCCTATTTCTTTATGATTTATCCAGCTTTAGGTACTTCAGTTAGTAATCAACTAAGACATTTCTCAATAACTTTGACTTAAAAATGTACAGGGCCTGAAGGCCAGCGGGTAGCATGGTGGCTGAGGTTCTGGACTCCCATGTGGCTGACCACCGTTCAAATTCTGGATCTGGGGGCTTGCTTTCTTGCTTTCTCTTTCTCTCTCTTTCTTTTTTCCTTCTCTGGTGATCACATGTGCCCTATAGCAAATTTAAAAATAAGAATGATAATAAATAATATTAAATAATTCTTTTTTAAAAAATGTGTAAGGTCAGCAAGGGGCATGGTGTTTGAGGTGCTGGACCCCCATATGGCCAACAGAAGTATAGGATTTGACCCGGCAGCTTGCTTTCTCACTCCCCCACCTCTGGTGAGCACACATGCTCTATAGCAAATTAAAATAATAATAATAATAATAAATAAAATAAAATTAAAAATTATTTATAAAAATGTATGAATTCTAACTTTTAGAGTGACCTGAATTTACCTCTGTAATTTAGACTTTTTTTATTAGATAGTGATATACCATGAAATATACTTGGCCTTTGTGCCAGATTTTTTTTTTTTTTGAGAGGTTTTTGCCATAGGGCGCGTGTGCTCGCCAGACAGACAGAGAGACAGAGAGACAGAAAGCGAGAAATCACCCCCCAGGGTGGATGGCCACGCCACAGTCCCTTATCCTCCATTCTCTTCTCGGGATCTTGGGCACACACGCACACGCGCCCAGCGTGAGTTTCAGCCACTGGGTCCGGGACTCGAACCGCGATCAACTACAGAAAATTACCCCCGGGGTGGATGGTCAGACAACAGTCCCTTCTCCAGTCTCTTTGTGGGATTTTGGATATGCACACACACATGCCAAGCATGATTTTCAAGCCATCGGGTCCAGGGCTTGAACCAAGGTAGACCACATGGGAATCTAGTACCTTAATCACTACACCACCTTCTGGCTCCCATAGGAGTTCCTTTAATCACACCTGAGTTTATGAGGTGACTTAGGATGGGCTCCTCGATAGCCCTGGGATGGGGCTCCTCATGGGGGGGGGGGGGGAGAAACAGGTAATTAGAGGTTAGAACCTTCAGCCCCACCTACCAACCTCCAGGGAAACAGGAGTGGGAGCTGGAACTTAAGCCATATAAAGTTTTGAATAAGAGATTTAATGAGCTTCTGGTTTGCTCAGTGCAACCAGAAGGTTGCCAAGAGGGTGCATCCAAAGAAGGCATAGAAACTGTGCATCCCTGTCCTTTATTGTATCTTTATAATAAGGTGGTAAATGTAAGCAAAACATTCGAGTTCTGTGCAAATTATTGAACTAATGAGCGGCCTGTGGGAACCCCAATTTATAGTTGATTAGAAGCACGACTTGTGATAGGCAGTTAGCTAGGACGTCCTGAGAAAACAGCAGGAGGACATCGGTCACAGCAATCACAGCTTATCAGGAGTGGCAATCAGACCCTCCGTGAGAACACCTTCTTCTCGCAGGCTCCTGGCATGGGGAAGGCTGTTAGCTTCTCTCCTGCCATCTCAAATATACACCCAGAAATTCAACACTAGGAGAACAGGTAAGCATCCTGATTTCCACTGGGGTAACACATTAGTAGGGCAGGGGCCAGCAGGTGGCTTAGTAGTTAAGGTGCTGAACTCCCATGTGGACTCAACCAGTGTTCGAGTCCTGGACCCAGTGGCTTGCTTTCTCACTTTCCCCCTTTTTCTCTGGTCAAATTAAAAACAAAAGTTAATAATAATAAGTAACACTGGGAACCAGCAGTTAACGTAATGGCTATGTGGCTGGACTCCCATGTAGTCGATTGCGGTTCACGTCCCGGACCCGTTGGCTTAAAACTCACGCCGGTCACGTGTGCGTGTGTGCCCAAAATCCCGAGAGGAGAATGGAGAAGGGATTGCGGCGTGACCATCCCCCCTGGGGGGTGATTTCTTGCTTTCTGTCTCTATGTCTCTCTCTGTCTGTCTGGCGAGCACATGCGCCCTATAGCGAAAATCTCTCCAAAATAATAATAATAATAATAATAAGTAACATTAAATAAATAGTTCTTTTTTAAATTACTTTATTTAATTTTATTAATTATTACTATTATTTGCATAGAGCGTTTATGCTCACCAGAGAGAGAGAGAGTGAGAAAGCAAGTTGCCAGGTCCAGGACTCAAACTGCGTTTGGCCACATGGGAGCCCATCCTTAACCACCACACCTGTTGGCCCCAGATAATTTTTTTTTTTTGAGAGGTTTTTGCTATAGGGGATGTGTGCCCACCAGAAAGACAGAGACAGTCAGAGACAGAAAATAAGAAATCACCCCCTGGGGGGGTGGGGGGGATGGCCATGCCATAATCCCTTCTCCTCCATTCTCCTCTCTGGATCTTGGGCGCGCATGCGCATGTGCCCGGCACGAGTTTAAGCCACCAGGTCCGGGACTCGAACCGTGGTCGACTACATGGGAGTCCAGCAACGCAGCCATTATGCCAACTGCTGTTCTCCTTATGGTCTAGATAATTCTTTAAAAAAAATAAATAAATTAGTGGTCAGTTCACCCATATATGGATGCTCATACCTACACTGGGCATGCGGGATTAGGTCATTGAATTTCTCACCTGAGAGAGAGCTATGCAAATGCAGGAAAAAGCCCATGAATTCCAAACAAAAGCTCAGATCATATGACAGACGTTCCCCTTCTAAATATTCATTACCAACACTTATGATAAAAGTAACACCTACCTCCATGCCCAGTGCAGTTGGCTTGCTCTGGCAGCTGCCCACTGGCATGCCTTTGTGGTGTGGGGTTATATTTCTTTTCTATGAAAAGTTCTCACTTTCCTATTAAAAATCCCTTTTCTAGGGCCAAGAGGTGGTATCGAGGTTGAGGCACTGGACTCCCACATGGCTGATCATGATTTGCATCTTCAACCTGGAGATTTGCTTCCTAACCTTCCCTCTTTCTCTCTCATTCTATCTCTCTCTGGTCAAATAAAAATAAATAAATAAAATTAAATAAACATTATCATTAAAAAGCAAACTTCCCTTTTCCTAATCTACAAGTGTTCATAGTTTCTCTTTCTTCTTTTTTCCTAAAGATTTATTTACTTAATGCTATTTGTTCATTCATTTATTTTCATTTGACCAGAGAAAGATAGACACCCAGAGAGAAGGAAAATGAGAAAGCAAGCCACCAGGTCTGGGACTTGAACCATGGTTGGCCACGTGGGAGTGTCCAGCGCCTTAACCACCATGCCACCTGCTGACCCTGTGTTTGTAGTTTTTTATTTCACATCTCAGGGCAGGTCTCTAATCTTAGAGATCTGGACATAAGAACCTCAGTTCTTTCACACAAGGCAGTTCAACACTCCCTCCATCTGATAACAAAAAGTTAGAAGTGGCCTCCGATCTGAAGCAGGGGGACAATCTTGTTGGGACTGAGCCCTTAACTCCAGTAAATGATGCCTGAACTGAATGATAGGACACCCAGTTGGTATCTGCTGGAGAATTTCTTGGTGTGGAGAAAAAATAATTGACCCAACTGGTTACAGAAGTGTTCTGTGCTGTGTGAGTAAAGAGTATAGCTAAAAAAAAAAAAAAATCTTTTTCTTCAGTCGAGCTTTAATCTTCTGGTTGGTTCTCAGCAGATTTCATTTTAAGTTACAGAAAGTTCAGTTTCATATTAAGCACAGAATTCTGAATTCTGACTACTTTTTTCTGTTCCAAAGTTGTTTCCAGGGGACCTAGGAGAGTCATTACTACAAACATTAACAGAGATCTGTGAACATCTAAAAAAATTTTGATTTATTATTAATTTTTAATTTGTCCAGAAACAGAGAGAGAGAAAAAACAATCCACGAGGCCTGGGACTTGAACCATGTTTGGCCATACGGCAGTCCCTTAAACACCACACCACCTGCCATGCCAGCCCAGTCTATGGACGCTGACAGACTACTTTGGTCCACTGATAGTGATAGTGGGATACTCCAGACACCCTGTCCCTGCCTTAATGTTTTTATGACACATAGTAAGTCTTCTTATCTCTGAGAGTAAAGCACAGACATTCTTTTGCTGATTTCTATCAAGAACAAAGACCTTTCTTTAACCAACTGTATACCTAAGAATTTCAAATTTGTCTGTAACCTATAAGCCTCCACCTCCAGATGTTGCACCTTTCTGGGCCACGCCAATGTGAGAAAGAGACTCCCTAGGCCGGCTGACTATCCTCTTTGCTCTTAGAGTGCAATCAAAGGAACTGTTGTAACACACCAAGAAACACGATTCGTCTTTCTCTGGCCCAGGTGGCTCAAAGTAGTGTTCAGAATAAACCACAGTAATGATTCCTGCCAAGTCGGTTATTTCTGTCGCTAATATATATTGTTTCCTTTGGCCTCCCAACCCATTTTTAGAACTTTTATTTAGTTAGTTATTTTTAAAGAATTTTACAATTTTGGGGCTGGCAGGTAGCATGGTGGTTAAGGTGCTGGACTTCCACATAGCCAACCGTGATTCAAGTCTTGGACCTGGTGGTTTGCTTTCTCAATTTCCCTCTCTCTTTGTGCGTGTCTCTCTGGTAAAATTTAAATAATAATAATAATAAAAATAAATGAAATTAAATACATAATTCTTTAAAAAAAAGAATTTTTAAATTTTATTTATCATCATTATTATTATCTTTTAATTTGCCACAGGTAACACATGCTCCCCAGAAAGAGAGAAAAAAAACCAAGCCACCAGGTCTGGAACTTGAATCATGGTTGGCCATCTGGGAATCCAACACCCCAACCACCATGCTATCTGCTGGTCCTAGAACTTTGAAAGTTGTATAATGAATAAGAACAGCAATGCCAGTTAACATTTATTGAGCCCTGAGTCCAGAAAAAGTATTATCTCAATATCCCTGTGAAGTATACCCCATTAATGCTCTCACTGTAAAACTAAGGAAATTGAAGTCTGAGAAACTAAGGAACTTTTTCAATGAGGTCTGATCCGAACCTAGGTGCACTTTATTGCATAGTCATTGGGCTTCACTCTGTACCGTTCTGTCTTGATAACTACATTTCAAACTTGCTTCTGATTCCTTAGGGTAAATTTACGAAGTGCTTCGCTTTGTTTTATGGGGCAAATTTCTGTAATTAGTTGTCATTATACTTGAGACCCTGACTGTTCAAATGTACATTTTAAAAAGAGAATTATTTATTTATTATTAATTCACTGAGAGAGAGAGAAAGTGAGAAAGCAAGCTACCAGGTCCAGGACTTGAACCGTGGTCAACCATGTGGTAGTCCATTGCCATGCCACCTGCAGGCCCCAAAACATACATTTTTTTCTTCGTCTTCTTCTTTTTTTTTTTTTTTTTGAAGAAGTTTTTGCTATAGGGCGCATGCACACGCCAGACAGACAGAGAAAGACAGAGAGACAGAAAGTGAGAAATCACCCTCCAGGGGGGATGGCCACATTGCAATCCCTTCTCCTCCATTCTCCTCTTGGGATCTTGGGCACACACACACGCGCCTGGCATGAGTTTTAAGCCAAGGGGTCCAGGACGTGAACTGCGGTCGACTACGTGGGAGTCCAGCGACATAGCCATTACACTAACTGCTAACCCCCAAAACATACATTTTTGATAACAGAATAACATTTTTAAAAGAATTATTTATTTAATTTTATTTATCATTATTATTATTATTATTTTGGAGAGGTTTTTGTTATAGGGCACATGTGCTCGCCGGAAAGATAGAGAGAGACAGAGAGACAGAAAGTGAGAAATCATCCTCCAGGGGGACGGCCACACTGCAATCCCTTCTCCTCCTTTCTCCTCTCAGGATCTTGGGCACGCACACACATGCGCCTGGTGTGAGTTTAAGGCATGGGGTCCAAGACTCAAACCGAGGTCAACTACATGGGAATTTAGCAACATAGCCATTATGCTAACTGCTGGTCCCCCTATTATTTTTAAATTCACTACAGGGCACATACGCTCATGAGAGAGAGAGAGTGAGAAAGCAGGCAGTAGGGTCTGGAACTTAAATCACAGTCAGCGCCATGTGTGAGTTCAATACCTCAACCACCATGCACCTGCAGGCCACCAGAATAACAGTTTTTTTCTTTGTTATAGGGTGCTTGCATTCGCCGGAGAGACAGAGAGAGACAGAAAGTGGGAAAGAACTCCCCCAGGGGTAATGGCCACACCACAGTCCTTTCTTCTCCAGTCTCCTTTCAGGATCTTGGGCATGCATGAACATGTACCCAACATGGGCTTGAAGCTGCTGGTTCTGGACCTCGAACCAGAGTCAGCCATGTGGGCAACCAGTGACCTAACCATTATACCAGCTGCTGGTCCCTCATTTTCTTTTCTTCTTTTTTTTTAGGTTTTTTTGCAAAGAAGTGATAAAATTTATTTAGTTTTGAGAAGATAGAAACCAAAGAAGTACACGATGAGAGAAGTAGTTAGTATGTTGGTATCCACATGACAGAAAGATAGGCTGAGTGAACAAGGAATAGGCATAGGGTTGTTTACCCAAACAACAGCAAACAAAAGACAATCTCCTTTAAGACTACAAGATAAGAATGGAGGATAAGATCAACAGCATGTCTCCACTGTCAAACTAATATTCCCTTCGCTCATCTTTTAAAATTTTTTGTCTATGCCTAACAATGTACCTACTCTGGTCTCATTACAAGCACAAACATTAAGAAGATTAGTAACTCTGTGTAATTAAATAATATTAACATAGGAACATAATAACGTGGATCACCCAACTCAATAAAGGAAAAAGAAACAGATAAACAGGTGTATAGGGAAACCCCAAATCTGAGAGGGCTTACCTGTAATGTTCACTGATCCCCATGAAGGCACCCAGAGGTCCAGCAGAGGAAGACATGAGTTTATTACAGACATAAGCAGGAAGGATGCTCTGCTGATGGCCTGGTAGATGCCATCAGGGAGTACAGGCTTATGTTATATTATGTTGTTGGGGGCACCATGACATATTTTTCCATGTTTTTCTATCCAAAAACACATGGTGACTTTTCCAGACAACCTAATAGATTAAGAACAAAGTATATATAGATCAATAAAAGATCAATGTAGAGTCCCTGTCACCAAGACAGGAATCTGATTGCTGGAAAGTTTCAATACAAGTTTAGCTTATTGATGAATAGAAGCAGCAGAGTGTGTTTAGGGCTTTGTGTCCTTAATCTTGTGATGTTAATGTGAACATTTTTGATAACAGAATAACATTTTTAAAAGAATTATTTATTTAATTTTATTTATCATTATTATTATTATTATTTTGGAGAGGTTTTTGTTATAGGGCACATGTGCTCACCGGAAAGATAGAGAGAGACAGAGAGACAGAAAGTGAGAAATCATCCTCCAGGGGGACGGCCACACTGCAATCCCTTCTCCTCCTTTCTCCTCTCAGGATCTTGGGCACGCACACACATGCGCCTGGTGTGAGTTTAAGGCATGGGGTCCAAGACTCAAACCGAGGTCAACTACATGGGAATTTAGCAACATAGCCATTATGCTAACTGCTGGTCCCCCTATTATTTTTAAATTCACTACAGGGCACATACGCTCATGAGAGAGAGAGAGTGAGAAAGCAGGCAGTAGGGTCTGGAACTTAAATCACAGTCAGCGCCATGTGTGAGTTCAATACCTCAACCACCATGCACCTGCAGGCCACCAGAATAACAGTTTTTTTCTTTGTTATAGGGTGCTTGCATTCGCCGGAGAGACAGAGAGAGACAGAAAGTGGGAAATAACACCCCCAGGGGTAATGGCCACATCCCAATCCCTTCTCCTCCAGTCTCCTCTCAGGATTTTGGGTACACACACACACACACACACACACACACGCACGCACACACACACACACACACAGACACCTGGCATGAGTTTTAAGCTGCTGAGTCTGGGACTTGAATCATGGTTGGCTACATGAAAGTCTAGTGATGCAACCTTTATGCCATCTACTGGTCCCCAGAATAACATTTTTAAGATGACAAGAACATTCAAAACTTTATTGTAAAAACAATTAAACAAAACATTGAAAAAAAAAACACCGTTCGTCACCCCTCCACCTTAACAAATACTTTCGTTTCTGCATATTTCCTTGTAGTTGTTTTCCCTATGCCTAATACATACAAGCTGAGGACACTCAGTTTTGCTTCCAGCATAAGGACTCTTTTAAATCATTTTGACAACAAAAGCTCTCGTTAGGCTTATTTACGTTGGACATATGAGCCTTAAGGTTTTAAAGTTCTCAAACACCTAGGAACAAAGAAGCTTGAGATCTCATGGTATGGTAATGGTAACACCCAGAATCCTCCAATCTCCTCCCAGGATCTTTGGCATGCACACATGCATGTCTGGCATGAGTTTGAAGCCACTAAGTTTGGGACTCGAACCCTGGCCAGCCATGTGGGAGTCCAACGACGTAACTGCTACACCATCTGCTGGCCCCAGATCTTTTACATGGAGACCTATTCTTCTTGGATTCCAACCTGCACTAAAAAGCCAAGTATAGGGGCCAGCAGATGGTGTGGTGGTTAAAGTACTGGACTCCCACATGGCAGATGGTGGTTAGAGTTCCAGACCTGGCCATTTGCTTTCTCACTTTCCCAGTGTCTCTGTTTTTCTCTCGTAGGTGCCTGTACCCTGTGGCAAATTAATAATAATGATGAGGATGATGATACAAATATAATTAAATAAATAATTCTAAAAAAAAAAAAAAAAGCTGAGCATATTTGTAGTATAGAAAAGATCTAGGGAGGACCAGCAGATGGCGAAATGGTTACATTGCTGGACTCCCACATAGTTGACAGAGGTCTGAGTCCAGGACCTGGCAGCTTAAAACTCATGCCAGGCGTGTGTG
>NW_006205257.1:2229914-2236120 GCF_000334495.1 Tupaia belangeri chinensis
ATGGGGGGAAAGGGGTTTGGGTGTGGGCCATCCCCCTGGGGGGGGGGGTGATTTCTCACTTTCTGTCTATTTCTCTCTGTCTATAACGTCTATAAATATCAAATCTATACGTTGATTAGGATGTTCACATCTGTTCAATGTGTATGAAGATTATTTTTATAAAAAAAATCATAAGTTAATAGCTGAATCATTTTTTTGAAGGGGAGAGATTTTTGCCACAGGGCACGTGCACTTGCCAGAAAGACAGAGACAGATAGACCGTGAGAAATCACTCCCTGGGGGGTGGCCACGCTGCAATACCTTCTTCTCCATTCTCCTTTTGGGATCTTGGACACGTACATACACGCACCCAGCATGAGTTTAAGCCACCGGGTCCGGGACTCGAACCGCAGTAAACTACAAGGGAGTCCAGCGACATAGCCATTACGCCATCTGCTGGTCCAAGAGCTGAATCATTTAAGGGTGCCTTTTCCCACTGTTACAAATGCCGTATGTTCTTTTTTTTTGTTTATTAATAAACATTCTAGTTGGAGATATCATTCAAAAAAGAGTAGACAACAAAGCCTTTAATTCCAACTTAGATCTGATTCCACATACAGAAACAACTCATTCTGCACTCCTGTTTCTCAGAAGTTTCTGTCACTAATGTAATTAGAATTCTGAGGCCACTTGGAAACCAGCAGTTAGCGTACTGGCTATGTTGCTGGACTCCCACGTAGTCGACCACGGTTCGCGTCCTGGACCCGGTGACTTAAAACTCACGCCGGGCGTGTGTGTGTGCATGCCCAAGATCCTGAGAGGAGAATGGAGGAGAAGTGATTGCGGCGTGACCATCCCCTCTGGGGGGTGATTTCTCGCTTTCTGTCTCTCTGTCTCTCTCTGTCTGGCGAGCGCACGCGCCCTATAGCGAAAATCTCTCTAAAAAAAAAAACAAACAGAAAAAGAATTCTGAGGCGACTGACTATTTGCAGGATATAGTTCTCCCAGCTTCCATGAGACATAACTGGGTTTTGTATCTGTAGGTTCCACACCCTGCTCAGGTAGACTGATTGTTGGTAAACAGGACTGTTTTAATAAACACTGGGCTCTCTTGGGTTCAGCCTCAGAGTCTGAATTTGTATTTCTAATCTAATTTTAATCCTATAAATAAATAGCATTTATACACATTTACCTTTTCTTTTTTTAAAAAAAAGAAATTTTTGCTATAGGGCACATGTGTTTGCCAGAGACAGAGACAGAAAATGACCACGCCACAATCCCTTCTCCTCCGTTTTCCTCTTGGGATTTGGGTACACATATACACACACGCGTCTGGCATGAGCTGCCAGGTCTGGGACTCAAACTGTGGTCGACTACATGGGAGTCCAGCAATACAACCATTATGCCATCTGCTGGTCCCACATACACATTTACTTTTAAGTCCATCATATAATTTTGACATGCACTAAAATCACAGTAAGCTTAGTTAATTCTGATTTTTAAAGTTAATATGGAATTTAAAATGTTTAAATTAATTTTAAAAATTAATGTAGATAATAACCATCAAACCATAAGAGTCCATTCCATTACACATCAAAACCAACCAATTAAAAAAACCCAAAACCATACTAAGAAAAAAAATAATACCCTTTTCTTGTTTAACTGCATTCTGCTGAATGTTTTTAAGCTCCAGAAGAGATCTTTGAGTAAATCAGTCAGGGCCCTAATTTCCTAGAGGAGGGGTTTGAGGCTCACGGAGGTCATTGACTTATTGAGGTACTTGGATATTGAGACATTCTCCTGCCCATCACAACTGGCCAGGCATTATGGGAGGAGGCACACCCCCCCAAAATGTGGAGGCATTTTATGTCTCAGACAGACACACAGGCTCACACATTGGGGCTTGCACCCTTAAAAAGGATTCATTAGGAGTGCCAGAAGGTGGCATGGTGGCTAAGGACACTGGACTCCCAAATGGCCGACTGCAGTTTGAGTCCTGGACTTGGCGGCTTGCTTTTTTAATTTCTCTCTCTGTCCCTTTCTGGTCAAAAATTTTAAAAAATCAATTAATAAAGTTAAATTAAAAAATCTTTTAAACAAAAAAGCATTCATTAGGGAACAGAGGAGTACATTCTGAGAAAAAAAATAAATAAAAAAATAACAGAGTGAGTGGGGCTAGCTGGTGGAGTGATGAAGGTCCCAACTTCCACATGGTAGACCGTGGCTTGAGACCCTGACCTTGTAGCTTGAAAATCACTCTGGGCATGTGTGAGTGCATTCTCAAAATCCTACGGGACCAGCAATTAGTGTAATGGCTATGTTGCTGAACTCCCACATAGTTGACTGCAGTTTGCGTCCCAGACCCGGTGGCTTAAAACTCATGCCGGGCGCGTGTGTGTGCGTGTCCAAGATCCCGAGAGGAGAATGCAGGAGAAGGGATTGTGGTGTGGCCATCCCCCCTGGGGGGTGATTTCTCACTCTGTCTCTCTGTCTCTGTCTGTCTAGCGAGCGCACTTGCCCTATAGCAAAAACCTCTCCAAAAAAAACCCCAAAAAACAAAAAAAACTGTTATTATCATTTTACTAACAGCAGTAATTCCAAACTCATCCTTCTGAAAGTAGTACCTTGGTATTCCAAGTTCTTGTCTTTTCAGTGTCAGCTAACACATTTTTAATTTGGGGTTTCTTTTTTCCCTATCACTTGAATCATGGTATAAGAACATACCAAGCATTTATAGGAAATCAATGACTTCGATATCAAACATTTAACTTGAATTATTCCACTAGAAAACACAGGTAGAAAGTGATTTTGTTGTTGTCATATAGCAGGAGTTTTCATATTTACTTAATTTTATTATTATTTTAAAATTAGCTATAGGGCACATGCACTCATGAGAGACAGAGCTAGAGGGAAAGTGAGGAAGCAAACCCCTGGGTCTGAGATCTGGACCATGGTCAGCCTTAACAAGTGGGAGTGCAGCACCTTAACCACCTCGCCACCTGCTGGCCTTAGCAGAAGTTCTTTAGGCAACATTATAACTCCAAATAATGCCAAATATTCTTAATGCTTGAACTTTTCAAACTCAAAGAGTTGCTTAGGTGAACAGGTCTCGTAGTATGAATACCTTTATTGTAATTTGGCTTTTCTCTTTATTTATTTTGCAACATTTTATCACAAATTTCCGTGAGCGGCCCCTCAGAATCAAGTGCACATCAGATTTTCTGTAAAACTAAACACCCTGGATCTGCCAAGGGGGACTAGGGGGTGGAAAGAGGAATAACAGACACTCGATTGTCCCTTTTGCCCGTCAGTTACACAACATCAGATGGACTGTCTTTCATAGTTACTGCGGATTTTTTTTTTTTTTTTTTTTCATGAGCCAAAATAGGCTAGTAAAAACAGAGTCAGTCTTAGAAAGTAGAATACCTGTAGGGCCTGGCATTTAGGGATGTTTTCCAACACTGATCACGAAATGCCCCAACCTTCTCTTGCCTGAGAGAGATGAGACTTGAGGGAAAGTGACAGACACTCCATGTTGTGCTGCGCATAGGAGGAAGAGTTTAAAATCTTCCTGTGTCATCTCCAAAGGCACCCGGGCAGGAAGGTGTAAAAGAATTTCAAGTGGCTCCTATTCAGAATCACCCCCACTGGGTGAAGCAGGACAAGTTCCTTTTATTAGTAACTGGAAAACAGTGACTAGGCATTGAGACCTCCTGAGTCCTTTGAAAGCATAATCACAGGGACCAGTAGATGGTATAATGGTCACATCGCTGGATCCCAGATCCCATGTAGTTGACTTCAGTTCCAGTCCCGACCCGATGGCTTAAAACTCACATCAGGTGCATGTATGTGCATGCCCAAAACCTAAAATCTTGAGAGGAGAATGGAGAAGGGATTGTGGCTTGGCCATTGGCCATCCCTCTGGGGCGGGGTGTGTGTGTGTGTGTGTATGTGTGTGTGTGTGTGTGAGTTCTTGCTTCTGTTTCTCCGGTGAGCACATGTGCCCTATAGCAAAAATCTCTCTCTAAATATATATATATATATACACACACACACACATATATTTATATATACACACACACACACACACGTGTGTGTGTGTGTGTGTGTATATATGTGTGTGTGTGTATAAAAAGAAAAGAAAGCATAATCACAGATTCCACATTGTCATTGTCCCTATATGAGGTACCGGAACCTGTGTGCCAAGTGGGAGCGGTTGGGGGAAAGGTTACGGAGTGAATATCCAGAGAGATAGCATTCTTGCTGCTCTTTGCCTCTGCCCCGTGACCCCCTCCTCCCTTTCTCATTTCTGGGGTAAAAAGAAAACAAATCCTTGTCAATTTTTGGTCAGACTAAAGTCCCTCTAGGTTCTATTCCAAATGACTGAAAAAATTAAGTGCATCTCTTTTCTCAGCCTCACGTCCCCAAGAATGCGACAGAGCTCTCTCTGGACTTCAGGGAGAGGTGGCAGTATTGGCAGGTAAATTCCATCCTGGGATCAAGGATATTTGGAGGCATTTCTTTCTTGATTGATCAAAAGAAGTAGGGGGCCCCTTCTGTCATTTACACCTGTGGTTCCAACAGTTTATGCTATGACCTCTTGTCTTCAAGAACATTGATTTAAAAAATCAACCCAAGTGTATATTTAGTGACCTGAATATACATGTAAATACGCTATGCTTGACTCCTTGGCACGTAAGAATTCGTGGCCCAATGTCCTTTATAAAAAGCCAGCTTTGAGAGTACATGATGGGTTATATAGTTTTTCTCTCGGATGATTATTTTTAAAAAGCTTCTTAAATTCCAAGTTAAAGCTGTTACATTCTAACCCAGTCTAGGAGCTGATTGGCTTAAAACCTCTGTGGGCCAGTAATGCTACATTACCCTCTGGAGGGCAGCGTGGGGGTCAGGGACCTGTGTGGCTCCCTCCAAAGCCTGCTCTCTTACTGGCCAGCAAGCAAATTCCGGGGGATAGAAGGATTAAGTGCTCCAAAGAGGATTCCCCAGCCCTCCCCAAAGGAGGATCAAACACTCTGGTCTAGTTCTGGAACAAAAATAAGCCCCAGCAAAGGAGAAAGTGCCCATTTAAATATTAGTGTGTGGCCCTTCCCAAAGCATTCACACCCCAACTTGTCCCCTACCCTACTCTCCATCTCAGCTGGCAGGGAGAGCACTTTACAGCAGGTAAGTGTATACGATGGACCCAGTCCTGTGAGAGCCTTCTTCCCTTTCCTAAGTAGAATCAGCGGCAGGAACCCACACGACCCACACGTCTGCAAGCCGCTTTAGGTGACTGACTTCAATGGATCAACTCTGCCAGCAAGCCCCAAAGCTCCACAGAGAAAGCACTTTGAATAAACTTCTATCTGCACTCTCCCAAGCTTAGGCCTCAAAGGATTAAGGTAATCAAAACTGCTTACATCTTACTGCAATTTGTTTCTTGTCCAGGAAACAGAATAACCACCCACACAGAGCAAAACAGCCCCCCTCTCAGGCTTCACTCCGCCTCATCCTCTTTCTCAAACTGTCCCATATGGAGCAGGAGTTGCTAGCAGGGGTGGGGGCAGCAAGCTTGGACTCTGTAAAGACGCCCCCGTAGCACACATGTTAACCCATTAACTCGGAGGGATCTGGGGTCACTGTGGACTGCTGTCTATTAATAGGGAATAAAGCTCCAGCAGACATTAGCGGTAATGCCCTGACGACGCGCGCAAAGTTAACTCCTCCGGTGCCTGCAGGAACTATTTCCTGCCCAGGCAGATGTGTGCTTGAAATGCGCATGTACACACGCACACGCTGGGTTTTAGAACCGCTCCCCTGTGACAGTCCAGACCCCAAGCCCATTCTGAGTCTTGTCTCTGGGGATGGGACAGGGATAGCGGGTGGGCATCAGACATCAATCAGCTTAGCTTCGCCACGCACACGGCCAGGGCCACAGCCACCAGCAGCACGGCGCTGAAAACAGTGGCAGCCAGGACCTTGCTCTGGTCACAGGTCCCCGTGCGCTCCTCTACAGACACGCAGATGCCCGAAGAGGCGCCGGCAGTGGACTGGAGCTCGGCTCCCGCCTCCTGTTTGGGCTGCACTGTCCAGCGGGGCACGTTGACCTTCATTTCCATGTCTTGGATCATCTCGCCCACCTGAAGAATCTCGCGCTCCAGCTCTGGCAGGTCCGCGACGTCGAAGTCGCAGGCCGCCTCGTGGCGCAGGCTGCGGACGCTCAGGGC
>NW_006205257.1:2236153-2238570 GCF_000334495.1 Tupaia belangeri chinensis
ACAAGCGGCCTCAGGGGCGTGTGCAGAGGGACCGCGCCGCCCAGTGCCAGCGCGCGCCGCATGTCGACTTCCAGCAGGTCCAGGCAGCCGGAGAAGGCCACCCAGAGGCGCTCGAATTCGGCGCGCTCCTCGGCTCCCACGCCTTTGTCGCGCCGCGCGACCGTCAGCCCCCGGCCGCGGGTGGCCACCGCCAGCTCCTGAGCCTTCTGGCGCGTCTTCTGCAGCTCCTCCCGCAGGTTCTGCGAGCCCGCCGAGCCGCCGACGGTCAGCACGAGGTGGTGGTAGCACGCGGTTGCCTTGTTGAGCGCGTCTAGTAGTGCCTTGCACTCTTCCCTTGCCATAGCGGTGCGCTCCAGCGCAGTCCGACCGCCCGCGCCCTGGTCGGCTTCAAATCTTCAGCGCGACAGTACGCGTCCACCTCCGCTGCCGGCTCCGGGCCGGGCTGCCGGAACGCTCCTCATGGCTGGTGACTCGCTCGGCACTGCCGCGGCGGTCGAAGGAGCCTGACCGGAACCCGCGACGTGCGCCTCCGCAGAAAAGGGGTGGAGAGGGAGTCGCGTTAGCTGTCTCCGGTCCGCTCGTCCATCCTCTCCAGATGCGCTTCGAATCACACGTCGTGTCTCTGCACAGCCCTTGACTCCACTGTGGCTGCCTGCAAAGCTAGGGGTGCGGTCCCGGTCCCCATTCTCCTCCGGTGCGGACCCTGGGGCTAGCAGGGCAGCTTGAGCCGCGCGCTCCGCCTTAGCGGCTGCCAAGGGCAGCCGGGGCGGGGTTCCTCGGACCCGCCACAACCTGTCCTCCCCCGGTGCTTCCACCCCTTAGATCAGTGGTAGGCGGGGCCCCGCGCGAGGTCACGTGTGGGTCTCCAGTCTCTCCCTCCTCTGTACCCCATTACAGTTTTGGAATGTTAGCATTCAGCGGATCCAACCCTTCCCTAGTTTACAGATGGGAAAAATGAGGCCCAGGACTTCTCGCTCACGAAAAGTCTATGCTAATATGGGGACTAGAACTCAGGGACACTGTCTCTCCGACCCTGCTAGCGAAAGGGAGTGCTGTGTCTCATAGGACTGGGCACCTCCGTCCTCCAAAGCAAGCAGTGAAGAGCGACCCCCAGGGCGGCACGGTTCCGGTGTCCGGTTCTTCTCCCTCGCGGTCCAGCCCACTTTCAAGCTACCGGGCTTGGACCCCACCCCTAATGTCAGATCTGCTCTCGGCCCCGCCCCCTCCCGTTCTGGGCACGCGCAGTTAGTGTCTCGGGGCGGAGCCAGCATGAGTAGGAAGCGCGGTGAGTTGCCTGAGCCCCACCCCTGGCTGGGCTGGATACAATGATTGCTCTGCGTACATGTCACTCTGGATAAGGACAGCCGCTCATTGGGCCGATTGGAGGCCTTGGGGCGACGCCCCGCCCAACGGCTGAGTAAGGGGTGGGCTGTGGAGCTGAGCCACCGCGCAGGGGTGGTGGGCCGTGAGGTCCGATCCGAGGGGCCCAGAGGTGCTGCCGCCGCGCCGAAATGGGCTAGGAGCAAAACTATGTAGCTTTTTAAGTAAGTGCCTTCCGGTTGTTTCTTTCAGCACCTCTTCTTCCTCGGGACATCTGCGCCTCCAGGCCCGGAGGCCGGGCGGGGCCTTGGAGGGAAGGGGGAGGGGCTCCCTGCAGCCGGCGCCCGGGGCTGAGCTGGCGGGCCCCTGCGGGTCCCCCGGGATGGGCCGCCCCGCTCGCCCTTCTCGCTCCTGTCTGCAGCCGGGCACGCTCTGCCCACGGCGCTCCTCGTGCCCAGAGGGAGGGGAGGCGGCGAAGAATGTGCCCTGTGATCCCCGAGGCTCCGGGACTTGCCGGCGCGTCCCGAGTCCGATGAGCTGGAATTTGGGGGCAGTGGGCGGGGCGTCGCTTGCGCGCAAAGTCCCCTAGGGTTTCCTTGCAGCTTGCGGGGGAGGGTGGAGGGAAGCTGTGGGTGTAGGTCGGACCCGCGGGCCAGGTTGTTGTGGTCCGCAGGGGTGATGAAGGCGTGGGGGCGGAGGGAAATCCCTGCCTGTCGTCCTTTCGCCGGGCCAGGTCTCTTCGTCCTGGTAGGTAAAGATTACTTCAGGAAAACTCACAAGCACCAAGAGATACCCGGACTCTAGGTCTATTCAGATTTTTCGTTGAAAATGGACTGCTGGTGGAGCAGGAGCCAGGCCGTGCTTTCTGGCCACCTTTCGAGGTGCATGGGTCTTAGGCACTCGTGGGCCAAGCAGCGAGTTACCGAGTTCTCGTTGAGTGCTTAGGACGGACGTTGGGGGAGTGAGGGATGGCAAGACTGGAGGAACTCAGGTTGCAAGCCAGCTGGGATTTCTCTAAATGTATGGGCTTGGGGAGAGAGGCCCCTCTTTTGAGTCAAGAATGCACTCTTCCTGGCCAGCCAGTGGCACGGGGGGTA
>NW_006205257.1:2239384-2273062 GCF_000334495.1 Tupaia belangeri chinensis
CCGCGGCCATGTCCCTCTGGATAAGGCCAGCCGCTCATTGGGCCGATTGGAGGCCTTGGGGCGACGCCCCGCCCAACGGCTGAGTAAGGGGTGGGCTGTGGAGCTGAGCCACCGCGCAGGGGTGGTGGGCCGTGAGGTCCGATCCGAGGGGCCCAGAGGTGCTGCCGCCGCGCCGAAATGGGCTAGGAGCAAAACTATGTAGCTTTTTAAGTAAGTGCCTTCCGGTTGTTTCTTTCAGCACCTCTTCTTCCTCGGGACATCTGCGCCTCCAGGCCCGGAGGCCGGGCGGGGCCTTGGAGGGAAGGGGGAGGGGCTCCCTGCAGCTGGCGGGCCACTGCGGTCCCCAAGGCCAAGGCCCCTCGCGGGATGGGCCGCCCCGCTCGCCCTTCTCGCTCCTGTCTGCAGCCGGGCACGCTCTGCCCACGGCGCTCCTCGTGCCCAGAGGGAGGGGAGGCGGCGAAGAATGTGCCCTGTGATCCCCGAGGCTCCGGGACTTGCCGGCGCGTCCCGAGTCCGATGAGCTGGAATTTGGGGGCAGTGGGCGGGGCGTCGCTTGCGCGCAAAGTCCCCTAGGGTTTCCTTGCAGCTTGCGGGGGAGGGTGGAGGGAAGCTGTGGGTGTAGGTCGGACCCGCGGGCCAGGTTGTTGTGGTCCGCAGGGGTGATGAAGGCGTGGGGGCGGAGGGAAATCCCTGCCTGTCGTCCTTTCGCCGGGCCAGGTCTCTTCGTCCTGGTAGGTAAAGATTACTTCAGGAAAACTCACAAGCACCAAGAGATACCCGGACTCTAGGTCTATTCAGATTTTTCGTTGAAAATGGACTGCTGGTGGAGCAGGAGCCAGGCCGTGCTTTCTGGCCACCTTTCGAGGTGCATGGGTCTTAGGCACTCGTGGGCCAAGCAGCGAGTTACCGAGTTCTCGTTGAGTGCTTAGGACGGACGTTGGGGGAGTGAGGGATGGCAAGACTGGAGGAACTCAGGTTGCAAGCCAGCTGGGATTTCTCTAAATGTATGGGCTTGGGGAGAGAGGCCCCTCTTTTGATTCAAGAATGCACTCTTCCTGGCCAGCCAGTGGCACGGTGGTTAAGGTGGTTGGATTCCACAGGGCCGATTGCGATTGTGAGGTTTGAGTCAGGGGCTCCACGAACTGAAAAACACCCCCAGCCTATGTG
Source organism: Tupaia belangeri chinensis (assembly GCF_000334495.1). Lineage (NCBI taxonomy): Eukaryota > Metazoa > Chordata > Mammalia > Scandentia > Tupaiidae > Tupaia > Tupaia belangeri. The sequence goes on from NW_006205257.1 coordinate 2,240,552, forward strand.
AATGTGTGCCCGCCCAAAATCTCTAGAGGAGAATAGATGAGAAGAGATTGCAGTGAGTCCATCCATCCCTGTGGGGGTGGTGCTTTCTCATTTTCCCTATCTGTCTCTGTTTCTCTCTCTCCAGGGGGTGCAGTCACTCTATAGCATAAAAAAATAGCGCACACGCGTGCACACACACACACACACACACAGGATGCACTTTTCCCACCGGTCCTAGAGTAGGGGAGTGGAATTAGTATTAGTAAATATTAGATATTAGTTGGGCAGTGGATATTAGACGCCCACACACCCGGGCATAGTGTTAGAGGAGTCCAGAGAGTTCAGATTGCTAAATCCCAGGGCTTGCTTGCTTTGGCATTTGGCCTTTAGCTGTGTGTGCCCTGTTTTTTGGCCAGAGCTCTGGTACCCCAGACCATGGCCATTTTCTGGGGAGAAAGTCTCAGCCATTGACGGACCACACAGGGGCCTTGACAGGGAAATAGTAATTTTCAGGACAAAATGGGTGAAGGTGGGAGAACCCATCTCTTAGGGGAGTTTTGGGGACAGCAGGAGGTGATGAGGCTGCAGGGGTAAGACAGAGGCCAGAGAGAAAGACCTTTAACGTCAAGAAGAGAGGTTGACAGTTCCTCATTGCCTTTGAGGAATCCTGCACAGTCCCCAGCATGGAAGAGGTCACCGGTGTGTTTTAGGTGGATAGGTGTGAGTGAGAGCCAGGAGGCAGAGTCCGCAGGCCTAGGAGGAGGTGCAGGATGGGAACAGGAACCAGCATTCTTCTGACCAGTCCTAGAGAATGAGAGCAGTTAGATAGACTTAAATTCCCAGCTTATACCTTTCGGGGAGCTCTCCCAACCTTGACCTGTCACTTGAAATCATCTTGGGGGGCAGCACTCCTGGGAGAGCAGGCCATAGTGTCTGCATAGGGGTCAAGGTCTTGATTCTTCTGCCTCTGTGGCCACTGGACTGTGTGACTCTGACGAAGGCAGCTGCTGAGTCTTTGTTCCTGATGTTTCTGGGTGCTCCTTACTGTTGGGGTGGCATCTGCTCTGTTGGGGCTCTCCCTGTTTATTAGCTGCCAGCTTCATCCTGTCAGAGAGGAGCAGAGGACTGTAACCACATAATAGATATCAAACCTGGAAAGGACTCAGTCTTGAGGAATCTGGACTTGATTGTCCCGAGGTTGGCCCGGCATCTGAGAGATGCAGCAGTGGCCCTCCGAGCTCTCGCCCAAGATGCTGGCAGAGAAATGGGTACACGATGGTTACACCTGCAGTCCAGCAGCAGGGTCATGTGGCGGTGTTTCAGGGGCACTCATGCTCCTCCCAGCTTCCCTGTCCCCTCTGTAGTCCTGTCCTGCTTTCCTGGACACTTCCCTCCCTCTTGCACCCTGCTCATTCTAGCTGTCACTGTGTTCTGCTAATTTGGAGTGCCCTGTGTTTTGGGTTTTCTGTCTTTGTGTCTCCTTGGCCACCGCCTGGACCTGGCCCCTCACCTACCCTTGATCTGGACAGTGGATTTCCATCCCCTGTGAGTTGTGATTTCTCCTGGAGTGATAACATACCACTCTCATTTTGTCTCAGTTGGCGAGTACTTGCCTGTATGTCTACAGTGAGCCAGGCATGGGCAGGTGCTTTAATGAAGAACTTTGAGAAAAATAAAGTTTATAGGCCAGAAGGATACAAGCGACTGTGATGCATGTCACACTGCCAAGTTGTTTCTGTTGGTATTAAAAGTAAATGAATAGAGACCAGCAGGTGGCATGGTGGTTAAGGCTCTAGATTCCCACACGCTGACCATGGTTTGGGTCCCAGACTCAGCAGTTGAAAATCACACCAGTCACATGTACAAGCTTGCCCAAACATCCTGAGAGGAGAACGGAGAAGGGATTGCGGCTTGGCCATCCCCCCTGGGGGGTGATTTCTCACTTTCTATCTTTCTGTCTCTCTCTCTCTCTGGTGAGCGCACGCGCCCTGTAGCAAAAATCTCTCCAAAAAAAAAAAAGTTTTTTTTTAAAATTTTAAAAATAGTTATTTAATTTTATTTATTATTATTTTTAAAATTTGCTATAGGGCACATGTACTTATCAGAGAAAGAGAAAGTGAGAAAGCAAGCCACTGGGTTTGGGACTCAAACCACAGTCGACTATGTGAGAGTTCAGTGCTTCAACCACCATGCCACCTGCTAACCCAGAAAGTTTTCCTTGTTTGCTTTTTCCTTGTGGGCCACACATTTTACCTACTGGAGAGTATTGCTTCTTCATTTGGAAATTGTTCCTGGTCAGGGTCTTTGGTCAGGGCCCTGGGAGTGTAGGAGCTGCGACAGCAGAGTGAGATTTTGGGAGGGAGTGCATCTCTAGGAGGCAGACTCCTCTGTGCCAGATTCTGCTGAGCCGGTCTGTACACTGTCACCACGTGGGTCCTGACCACCCGCACTCATCCGGGCTGGCAGGACGGTTGAAGACCACGAAACCACGAGTGTGCACACTACCTCCTGAAAATGCCTGCTGCTAGTCTGAGGCCTTGCACGGCCCTCTCGTTTATGGAATAAACTCGGATAACCCGTATTCAGGGGCAGTTGTTATTTTTGAATACCAATAGTAATTGAATAACTGGATTTTCTGTAAATTACCTCATTATTTGAGCTTTGGTGGGCATGACTTTTTAAAAATAGTTTATTTCATGAGAGAGAGAGAGACAGACAAACACCCTCAGCAGGGTTTCACTCTGTGACTTCCCCCAGGCCTTCCCAGCCAGCTCGGATCACTGGCGCATGTGTACCTGGTGTGTACAGCTTAACCAGGAACCAACCCCTGACCTTCCATGTGGCTTCCAGCATTGCGGATCATTGCACCACCACTACGTCACTGCAGCTGGTTCAGAATTATTTTCCCAAAGGGAGTTTTATAAGCAGATTCACTTTCTTTCTAGTATTAGAAAAGTCAGTTTTCTTTGCATGTTATTTAAAAACAGAAAACTAATTCATGCAAGTAAACTTATCAGGGTATTAAATTATTTTGAAGTATTTACACCTAGATAGGAACTCAGTTCTGGTGTGAAGCACCAATTTGTATGCGATTATGATACATTTTTTTTTTTGGGGAGATTTTCACTGTAGGGCGCGTGCGCTCGCCAGACAGACAGAGAGAGACATAGAGACAGAAAGCGAGAAATCACCCCCCAGGGGAGATGGTCACGCTGCAATCCCTTCTCCTCCATTCTCCTCTTGGGATCTTGGGCACGCATCCACACGCGCCCGGCGTGAGTTTTAAGCCACCAGGTCCGGGACACGAACCACGGTCGACTACATGGGAGTCCAGCGACATAGCCATTACGCTAACTGCTGGTTCCCCGATTATGATACATTTTTAACATCAGGACAGAAAGTGTTAGAGAATAGTGTTAGAGCTCTTTGAAACCTGACTCTCAGACACAAGATTCGGCCATTGGCAACTGGACAGACTGATGTCCAAGAGAAGCAGATGACTTGGGGCTATAACAGCAGCCTCTGTCTACTCTGTGGGAATGCTTGCAAGAGTCTTGGGTACTTACACGTTCGTGCATGTGACCTGAGTGTTTTTGTTTTGAGAGGTTTTTTTTTTTTTTTTTTTCTACAAGGGAGGGTGCCTCTCCGAGGGGTACCGTGCACTCGCCAGAGAGACAGAGAGAGACATAGAGACAGAAAGCGAGAAATCACCCCCCAGGGGGGATGGCCATGCTGCAATCCCTTCTCCTCCATTCTCCTCTTAGGATCTTGTGCACGCACACATATGCGCCTGGCGTCAGTTTAAGCCGCTGGGTCCGGGACTCGAACAGCGGTCGACTACATGGGAGTCAAGCGACATAGCCAGTACGCTAACTGCTGGTCCCTGACCTGAGTGTTTTGATGTGGGATTCAGGAGTCTTCTTTTCCCTTACTGTTCTACCCTTCTCTGACTGCTATATTTGGATTCTGGATGTTCTTTTTTTTTTTCCTAGGTTTTTGCTATAGCACTGGGCTAGTGCACTCACCAGAGAGAGACAGAGAGGGAAAGTGAGAAATCACCCCCTGCCTAGCGGGGATAACCATGCTGCAATCCCTCCTTCATTCTTTTCACAGCATTTTTCACTTGGATTCTTAATACATCCCCAGACTCCTCTTCTAGTTATAAAAGGTTACTGTTGGGACTAGCAGATGGCATAATGGGTACATCGCTGGACTCTCATGTAGTTGACTGCAGTTCGAGACCTGGACCCAGTGACTTAAAACACGTGCTGGGTGCATGTGAGTGCATGCCCAAGATCCCAAGAGGAGAATGGTGGAGAAGGGATTGCAGCGTGACCATCCCCCTGGGGGGCGATTTCTCGCTTTCTGTCTCTGTCTTTCTGGTGAGCGCACACACCTATAACAGAAACCTCTCCAAAAAAAAAAAAAAAAGGTTACTGTTAGGTTTTCCGTGCAGAACCTACTCCTGCTTTCTGAACCTGTCCTTCCCCCCAGGGATGCTTCCCTCACCCTCCATCCTGTCTGCCTTCCCTGCTGCTCCCTTCTCACTACCCAGCTAGGTTGCTGGTCGCTCTGTGGGCTCTGGCTTTTGTACCCGCCATCTTGGGAGTGGATGCTGGTGTTCTGCCAGCATCTTTTCCAAGGAGCAGAAGGTGTGTTCTTTCCCAGTTTCCGTCTGACCATATTGCACAGCCTCGCCTGTTTCTTGTGTGGTTTTTGTCCCCGGTATCTTTACTTGGATGCTGTGCCAAGTAGAACCCACTGTGTCAGGAACCAAGACGAATTTTGATTTCTCGTGATTCTTTCCCATCAAAACTGTATTGTCCAGTGTTCTGGTGGGGACTCATAACAGGATTACCTGGGCGCCAGTAATAACTGAATTCAATAATTCAAATACCTGAACTGTGGCAGAGCTATGCCTGGGCCCCCGTCAAGGGATTATAGGCAGCCATTTTCATGGTAGACTCTTCTTCCTAAGAGGATTTGCAAGGGAGCTCAGGTGCTTCCTGCAGGCAGACCCCAGGGGGGCCTGCAGCCAAGACAGCTCTGGCTGAACTGAGGGGATTCTGTGTGGGGCCAGTGTGCCTGGCTGTCCTGTGGAGCTGGGAGATAAAGTATTGGCTGCTGTCCGTCTGTGGCTCATGAGACAAATGCTTTTCTAGGCATGTTTATTTCATATGATGAGCGTAGTGATTGGAGGAATAATTTTTTTTTAAAGAATTATTATTGGGGCCAGCAGGTAGCGTGGTTAAGGTGCTAGACTCCCACGTAGTTGACTGCAATTTGAGTCCTGGGCCCAGAGGCCTGAAACTCACACTGGGTGCATTTCTGTGTGTACCCAAATACCTGAGAGGAGAATGGAGAAGAGATTGCAGTGTGACCATCCCTCAGTAGGTGATTTCTCAGTTTCTGTCTCTCTGTTTCTCTCTGTCTCTCTCGTGAGTGCATGTGCCCTAAAGCAAAAAAAAAAAAAAAAAATCTTAGAAAAAGAATTATGTATTTAATTTTATGTATTTATTATTATTATTTTTAATTTACCATAGGGCATGTGTGCTCACCAGAGAGGGAGAGAGAGAGAGAGAGAGAGAGAGAGAGAGAGAGAAAAGCTAGTCTCCAGGTCTGGGACTGGAACCACGGTTGGAGATGTGGGATCTAGCGCCTTAACCACCATGCCACCTGCTGGCCCTGAGGAATAAGTTTTATAATAAATTCTGGGGTCAGCAGTGGCACGTAGTTGGGGTGGCTGGATCCCACTTGGCTGACTATGTAGTTTGAGTCCTGGACCTGTTGACTTGAAAAATCACTCCAGGTACATGTGTGTACTTGCCTCCTGTCCCTAAAGGAGTGAAAAATGGGGACTGGATTGTGGCATGGTCATCCCCTATGGGGAGTAGTTTCTCACTTTCCTTCTCTCTCTTTCCTGTGATTGCATGGGCCCTCTGGCAAATTTGAAAAAAAAAATAAAGAAAAAAAGGATAAATTCTGACATCTGTAGCTTTGAGTCAGCCAGCTAAACCTCCGTTTTTTCGTCTGCAACATGAGTCTAACGATACCTGCGTCCCTGGTGCTATTGTGAGCATTACAACAGCATGGAGGTTGTCCAGCCTTGGGCAGCACTGACGCAGTGCTCACGGTGCTTGGGCCACGGCGGGGCCTGGACCCCTCAGGCATGTTGTGCAGGCCCGTGATCCTGGCCGTCTCAGCCTAGGGTAGATCACAGTGTGGTCACTCTGTCGGGAAGCCTCTCTCTCTCTCTTTGTGTTTCTTTCAAAAGAAGTAAATAGGAGGCAGTAGGTGGCATAGTGGTTAAGGTGCTGGACTCCCGCATGGCCAATCACGGTTCTGTCAGCTCGAAACTCACGCCAGGTGCACGTGCGTACTGAGAGGAGAGTGGAGGAGAGAAGATTGCAGTGTGGCCACCCCCACCAGGGGGTGATTTCTTACTTTCTATTTCTCTGTCTCTCTGGTGAGTACACATACTATCTAGTGAAAATCTCTATCCAAAAAAAATAAATAAATAAAGAGGGGATTGGCAGGTGGCCTGGTGGCTAAGGGTGTTGGACTCCCACATGGCAGACGGCAGTTCAAGTCCCAGACCTGGTGGCTTACTTTCTCACTTGCCCTCTTTCTCTTCCCCTTTCCCTCTGTGGTCAAATTTAAAAAAGAAAAAAAAAAAGAAAAGAATAAAGTTTAAAAAAAGTTCTTAAAGAAAAAGAAAATTAAAAGAAAGAAAGAAAAGGGGCGCCAGCAGGTTGCATGGTGGTTAAGGCACTGGACTCCTATATCAGTCTCCAGCTTGTTAGAATTCTGGGCCTGCTGGGTTTCAGGTTGACTGGGCCAGGGGTCCAAACTGGAGTCAGCCAGATGGCTTGCAGCACTGCAGTTCAGTCAGTTCTCTACAGCCTGTACCACCAGGCTGGACCTATCTTTATAATTTTTTTTAAACTAGTTTTTGCTAGGGTACATGCACTTACTGCAGAGAGCAAGACAGAGAGAGAGAGAGAAAGAGAAAATGAGAAATCACCCCCCAAGGGGGATCGGCAGCACTGTAATCCCTTTTCCTCCATTCTCTTGGGATGAGGGGCACATATACACACACGGTCCTAGTGTGATTTTCAAGTGCTGGATCTAGGATTCAAACCATGTAGTTAGCCGTGTGAGGTCCAACACCTGCTGGCCCAGTCTGTATAATTTTCTTTTTTTCTTTTTTGAAGAAGTTTTTGCTATAGGGCACGTGTGCTCACCGAAAAGACAGAGACAGAGAGACAGAAAGCGAGAAATCACCCCCCAGGTGGATGGCCATGCCGCAATCCCTTCTCCTCCATTCTCCTCTTGGAATCTTGGGCATGCACACACATGCGCCTGGTGTGAGTTTAAGCCACCAGGTCTGGGACTCGAACCACAGTCAACTACATGAGAGTCCAGTGATGTAGCCATTCCGCCATCTGCTGGTCCTGCAGTCTGTATAATTTTCAACTCTAGGATTATCTTCTCTTTATGGAAAATGATACTATTTTTTCTTTATTCCTCTTTTTTTTAAAAAAAAATTATTTATTTCCATTTGTTATTATTTTTAAAAAAAATTTGACCAGACAGAGACCAAGAGAGAGAGAAAGGGAAAGTGAGAGAGCAAGCTACCAGGTTTGGGACTTGAACTGTGGTCGACCATGTAGAATCCAGCACCTTTAACCACCACGCCACTTGCCGGCCCCACTGTTTTTCTATTTAAAGTAGTAACAGGGTTACCTTTTAAAATAAAAATTTAGGCACTACAGATGGCCTGGCGGTTATGTCACTGGAGGGGTTCGAGTCCCAGATCCAGTGATTTGAACTACCTGCTGGGTGCAGGTGCATGCATACCCACAATCCCAAGAGGAGAATGGCTGAAATGGGATTGTGGCATGACCACCCTTCTTGGGAGGTAATTTCTGTTTCCCTCTCATTGTCTCTCTCTGGTGAGCGCATGCTCTCTAAGGCAAAAACCTCTATCAAAAAAAAAAAAAGCTTAAAAAGAGAGTAGGCGTGTAAAAGAAACAGCAAATGGTAACAAGAGGGCCATTGTGTATGGTTGTGCAGGTTGTTTATTGCGCAGGGCGTGCTGCCAGCAGGCGTGGTGCAAACGGGGGCCAGTATACAGCCTGGAGCTGCGTGTACCCTGCACCCAACGGTATCCACTGGCAAGAGGGCTGTCTTTCCTGATTCTCACAAAGGCGCCACGTGAGCTGGCAGTAAGTGGTGGTACGTTGGCATGCAGTATATCGCAAATAGCGAAGGTGGCATGTAAATGATCCTCGTGGGAATCCCGCAGGTGGGTGTTAGTGTTCTGCATTGCACGGAGATGGAGGCTCAGGAGGTGGAATGACACGGTTAGAAATCTGATCTCCTTTTCTGTGCCCATGCTGTAGGCTCCTTCTCTAATAGGTGAGTGAAACCACACTGATGTATCAGGTGAGCCGACCAGGGGCAGTGGACGATGAGCTGTGGAATGTTCTTTCTTTCTTTATTAAGTTAATTATTTGATTTAATTTAATTTATTGTTATAAAATAGCTTTCATTTGAATAGAGAGGGACAGAGCAAGCAAGAAAGAAAGTGAGGGAACAAACTCTGAGGTCTGGGACTCTAACTAAGGTCAGCCATGTGGGAGTCCAGCACCTTAACCACCATACCACCTGTCAGCCCTGTGGAATGTCCTTAACCGGGGGCAATGTACCTGCTCACATTAGGGGAACACAGAGTAGTTAGCAGATAGCAACATCCTTAAAAGAGCTTGTTTCTGGAGCCAGTGGGCGGTTTAGTGTTTGAAGCACTTGATTCCCACATGGCCAACTGTGGTTCAAGTCCCAGACCCAGCAGTTTGAAACTCATGCTGGGCATGTGTGCCCAAAATCCCGAGAGGAGCATGGAGGAGAAGGAATTGCAGCGTGGCCATCCTCCCAGGTGTGTGTGTGTGTGTGTGTGTGTGTGTGTATTTCTCACTTTCTGTCTCTTTGTCTCCCTCTCTGTCTCTCTGGCAAGTGTACACGCCCTATAGCAAAACTCTCTAAAAAACAACAAAACCCAGCTTATTTCCTAAAGTGAGTTGAACGTTGACCTGTAATCTTCTTTTGGCTGTTCACGGATCTTTTAGTCATAAATCACATGAGAGCAAAGTCGGCCTCTGAAGTCACAGTTGTGATGGTGCTAGGGTGCCCTACATGGGTTCTTATTTTATCTGTATAGTATGGCTTTTAAGTAAATCCATTTGGCTTTTGCTTTCAAAACTTTAACTATAGGGCCGGCTCAGTAGCTCGGTGGTACTGTGCTGTTCAAATGAGGCTGGATCTATATAAAGGATCGAGGACCCAGTTCTCCGGTGGACCTGACGTGATGGGTGTGCACCCACAATCCTGGCTGTCTAGGAGGGCTGGGAGGAGGGGCAGGGATCACGGTGTGAGACCTCGTGGAGGGTGTTTGCCTGTCTGTCTCTGTCTCTCACTTTCATGAAAGAAATAAATAGACTTTAAACATTTATCTGTAACCAATATTTAATTTGCTATATGCCACATGTGCTCATTTAGATAGAAAGAGAGAGAGAGAAAGTGAGAAAGCAAGACACCAGGTCCAGCACTTGAACTGCAGTTGACTATGTGAGAGTCCAGTACTTTAGCCACCATGCCACTTGCCAGCCCCCATCCAATTTATTTATTTATTTATTTTTTTGAGAGGTTTTCGCTATAGGGCATGTGTGCGCGCCAGACAGACAGACAGAGACAGAGAGACAGAAAGCGAGAAACCACCCCCCAGGTGGGATGGCCACGCCGCCAACCCTTTTCCTCCATTCTCCTCTCGGGATCCTGGGCATGCACGCACACGCGTCTGGCGTGAGTTTAAGCCACCGGGTCCGGGACTCGAACCGTGGTCGACTATATGGGAGTCCAGCGACATAGCTATTATGCTAACTGCTGGTCCCCCAATTTATTTTTAAGAATCTCATTCATGGGGCCAGCAGGTGGCGTAGTGGTTAAGGTGCTGGACTCACATGGCTGACCACTGTTTGAGTCCTGGACTCAGAGGCTTGAGACACACTGGTTGTGTATGTGTGTGCCCAAAATCCCAGAGGAGAATGGAGAAGGGATTGTAGCGTGACCATCTCCCTTAGGGGGTGAAATTTCATTTTCTGTCTCTCTGGTGAGCACACATGCCCTATAGCAAAAATCTCTCTCTCATAAAAAGAACCTCATTCACAATAGCAAAATTGATGTGGAATGTATAGTTAATCTAATAAAAGTATATATCTTTATGAAAAAAATTATTGGAAGATGTAGAAGACATCATAGAGAGCTATACCATGTTTATAGATGATAAGATTCATTTTTTTGGGATAAGATCCATTATTATAAAGATGCTGACTCTTCTGTCCATGAATTTAATGCAGTTCCAATAAAAGACCTAACAGGATTTTTCGTGAACTTGGCAAGCAAATTCTAATTCACGCAACATTTGTAAAGAATTAGGAGCAGCCACACAATTTTGGATAACAGAGAATGTGGGGGGAGCCTTTGTCTATGAACTGACAAGACTTGCCATGAAGCAGCAGTCATGTAAAATGTGGTCTAGCTCTGCTTTGTCCAGTAGAATAGCCACTAACCACATGTGGCTATCGAGCCCTTGAAATGTGTCTAGTAGGAGTTGAGAAGTGCTATACGTGTAAAATATACACCAGATTTTTGGGGGCTGGCAGGTGGCGTGGTGGTTAATGGCACTGAATTCCCACATGGCCAACCGCAGTTTGAGTCCCGGACTTAGTGGCTTGCTTCCTTACTTTCCCTCTCTCTCTCTCTTTCTCTGTCCCTCTCTGGTCAAATTAAAATAAATAAATACATAAACAAAATAAAGTTCAATAAAATAATTCTTTAAAGAATAATAACAACAACAAATGGAATTAAATAAATTTAATAAAATAAAATGAAATATACACCAGAATTTGAAGACTTAATAGGAATAAAAAATATATTAATAAAGTATATTAATAAGGTTAATTGCATTTTTTTGTTTGTTTTAAGTTTTGCGATATTTCATGTGCACTTTCTGGAGAGATGCAGTGAGGGAGAGAGAAAGTGAGAAATCACCACCCATGGGGGAATGGCCATGCCCCAGTCCCTTTTCCATTCTCCTCTTGGGATTTTTGGCAGGCATGTATATGTGCCTGGTGTGTTTTTTCAAGCTGCTGGGTCTGGGACTCGAACAGCATAGTTGGCCATGTGGGATTCAGCTGCCTTAACCACTATACTACCTGCTTGCCCCAATTATATCTTTATTTTAGTGTGGTCACTAGAAAACTTGAAATTACATATATAATTATTTGCAATGTATTATAACTGTATTTCTCACAGATTTTCACTGGGCAGCTCTATTCTACACCAAATCAGAGTAGAGTCCAGAAAAAGGCCAGCCCTATATAGGAACTTGGAGTAGGACAAAGGTAGCATTATTTATTTATTTGTTTGTTTTTAAATCAATTCTTTTTTTCCTTAAGAATTATTTTTTTAAATTTTCATTTATTTATTTATTTATTATTTGTAATTTGACCAGAAAGAGAGAGAGAGAAAGCAAGCCTCCAGGTCTGGGACTTGAACCACAGTCAGCTATGAGGGAGTCCAGCACCCTTAACTGCCATGCCACCTGCCGGCCCCCAAAGGTAGCATTATTAACCACTGTGAAAGGGTTAGACTACTCAAACGTAATGTTGGCACAATTGGCTTTCCATATGGAAAAATAAAATTAGATGCCTCATTTATACCATGTACGAAAATAAAATCCAGATGGATTGAAAACCTAAAAAAAAAAAATAAAAAAAAACTTTAATATTCTTAAGAGATTTTTGGGACTGTCTTTGTAGTTATGGAGTTGGAGAGGATGTGGTTTTTAGTAGACTTTGCTGCATGACAGACCAGTCCAAACTTAATGGCTTACAACTGCCACCATTTATTATTTTATTATGCGGATGGCCGGCTGGGTGGTTGTGCTGGGCTCACTTGGGCTCCCTCATGTGGCTGTGTTCTGCTAGAGGGTTGGCTGTGATCACAGGGCCACACCCCCTCCCACAGCCCCCCACCCCCCCATGGTCTTTGTTTACCCGAGATTCTTCACAGCATGGTGGGCTTCAGGCACCAAGAGAATGAATGAGAGTGAGCGGGCAAGGCCTCTGGAGGTTGGAACTCAGAAATCACACAAAGTCAGACCTGTCCATTGGCTGAAGGAAGTCACATGGCTGGCTCAGATTCAGAGGGCGGGGAAGTAGACCCCACCTTCTGGTAGAGGGTGGTCAAGTCATTGGGAAGGGGCATTGCTAGTGGGAAGGCATGTCAACCACAGATTTCCTATGACCCAGAAAGAACTGACCAAAAATACAAAAATGGGCAAATCCAGCTACATTTAAATAAAAAGCTTCTGTTTCTGAAAACATAAGTCGCAGACTAGGAGAAGATATTTGCAACATGTATTAGTATCCAGATGTGTAAACAGTTATGAATCATAAGACAGAGTCTGATGATCTGGTAGAAAAGTGGTCAAGCCCAGCCATGGTGGCACAGGGGTAACATAATGCTCTGTAGTCCTGAGGCCATGACTTGAGGTCTCCCTGTACACGCCTGTGATGAAAAGACCCTATTAGGGGTCTTCCTTCTTCTCTGTCTCTCTGTGAATAAATAAATAAATACACTTACAGTGGACAAATGATATGATAATTTACCGAATACAGTAAAATGATGTTCAGTTTCATGTAACATATTTCTGACCTTGCTAGTCATAGAAATGAAAATGATTCACAGTGAGATATTGCTTTTTAAAAGTTTGCTTATTTTACTAAAGAATTATTTAATTTGATTTATTATTACTATTATTATTATTGTTCAAATTGACCAGAGAGAGAGAGAGAAAGTGAGAGAGCAAGCCTCCAGATCCAGGACTTGAACCGCATTCTCCCATGTGGAAGTCCAGTGCCTTAACCACCATGCCACCTGCTGACCCCTTAAAGTTTATTTTGAAAAATTATTTTATGAGAGAGTCTCTCTCATGAAATAATACAGGAGATACTGTATTGACAAGATCTCGCTGCACTGTGATCCTTCCTCCGTCTTTCCAACCAGCCAGGATCAAGGGTGTGTACAGGTATGTCTGGCATGTCCAATTTGACTAGGGGACCTGAATCTGGGCTTCCCATGTGGCTTTAGCATGGATAGAGCTTGAAAACGTAATATTGCTTGAAAAAGGGCCTGTTCCAGAATAGTGTTATTATACTACAAAACAATGCATTTTGTCGTTTGTGAATATGAAAGTATTAAGGGAATATTGCTGTGATGATGCTTAGGGAAGGAATGTAAATTGAGCTACAAAAAAAAAGTTTCAGGAAAAAAAAATATATCTATTCAATGACTGCAGTAGGATATGTAGCCCCAGCTAGGTGCTACTTTATACGAAGAGTAAAGTTAGACTTGTGTTCATGGAAATGTGTGTGTCACCTGTGTTTGCTAGGGGGGTATTTGGATTGATTAGGGTCTTTGGTGATTCAATAAAATGTGGGGGGAAAACAGTATAGAAAGCAAATATAGATACCAGAGACAGTGTGAGAGGAGAGTGGGAGATGGCGGAGGGTAAGAGACAGGGAATCAAGGATGGGGGAAAAAAGCAAAACATACAGAAAACAAGAAATGGAAGATCATTTGCTGACAATAACATGTTTGTTGATGTGCTTGATTGAGACAATATACAGTGTACTCTGGATGGAAAATCTCATTTTGTATGCAGTAATGATATACAGTGAATGAATGCAAAACAAAAAAGAAAAAAAAAAAAAGAAAGTATTAAGGGAATACTGCCTGTCCTCCTGCGACTGGGCCACTACTTTATGCTCACAGCATAAGTCTGTGTTCTAGCATTTCGTCTGCCAAAACAAAATATGGTAGACTGGGTTGCTTAGAAAAAAAAGGGAGATTTATTTTTAACAGGCTAGGAAGTTCTTCCAGAAGCAGCAGATTCATGTCTGATGAGGGCCTAGTTCCCGATTCACAGATAGTTAGCTTTTCTCCGTAACTTCACATGGTGGAAGGAGCAAGAGTTCTCTCAGGCCTGTTTTTAAGGTTTTTGCCATGGGTCTTGTGCACTCGCCAGAGACAGAGGCAGTGAAAGTGAGAAATCACCCTCCTTGGGGATTGGCCATGCCACAGTCCCTTCTCCTCCTGGGATTTTGGGCATGCATGCATATGTACCTGGAGTGATTTTCAGATTACCAGGTCTGGGACTCAAATCACTGTCCCCCATGTGGGAATCCAGTACCTTAACCAGCACGCCACCTGCTAGCCCCTCTCTGGCTTTTTTAAAGGCACTAATCTCCATGAAGACTCTGCCATTTTAACCTAATCACCTCCCAAAGGGCCCCCCCCCCTTCTAACTGTCTGACCTAGGGGGTCAGATTTCAATGTATTAATTTGGGGGGGTACAAGCTCTGAGACCATAGCACAGACTGATAGAAATAATCCAATGATACAGAGAAGTGTTGGTTAGGATGCGATGAAGGATGGGGAATCAGCCCCGTTCACGGGGCAGAAAGTGGCCCTGCATCGTCCACATCTGCTGCACTGGCAGGTGCACGCACCCTTTGTCACCTTCTCAGGAGACAGCACGGTGTGTGTTCAAGGAACACCCACGAGGCTACCAGCATTCGCTGCACCTTCTAGCATCATTTGAAATACTGAAAAGGTGGAACCAAGTTAAAAATAGGATATTAGATAACTAACTCATGACATATTCACTTAAAAGAATACTGTATAGGGGCCAGCAGGTGGTGTAATGGTTAAGGCGCTGGACTCCCACGGTTTGAGTTCCAGATCCAGCGGCTTTGAACTCATGCCAGGTGCATGTGCGTGCATACCCAAAATCCTGAGAGGAGAATGGAGGAGAAGGGATTGTGGTGTGGCCGTTTCCCCGGGGGGTGATTTCTCATGTTCTGTCTCTCTCTCTCTCTGGCGAGCACATGTACCCAATAGCAAAAAAAAAAAAAAAAAAAAAAAACTCTCTTAAAAACAACAAAAAAAGAGACCAGCAGTTAGCGTAATGGCTATGTCGCTGGACTCCCATATGGTTGACCGGCGGTTCGAGTCCCGGACCCGGTGGCTTAAACCAGCGTGTGTGTGCGTGCGGGTGTGCTCAAGATCCCAAGAGGAGAATGGAGGAGAAGGGATTGCGGCATGGCCATCCCCTTGGGGGGTGATTTCTCGCTTTCTGTCTCTCTGTCTCTCTGTCTGTCTGGCGAGCGCACGCGCCCTGTAGCAAGAGATACTGTATTGTAATTTCTGTACAGCAGAAATCAGTGAGTGAATGGGAACCGAATGGCTCAGCATATCCAGAACCTGAAAACGTAATGCTACTTGAAAAGGGACTGTTCCATAATAGTTACAGTATGATACCACAAATTTTAAAAGCCCACAAAACAATGCATTTTATTGTTTGTGAATATGTAAGTATTAAAGGACTAGAGATGTGGGCAAGAAAGATACACATCAACTTCAGGACGATAGCTACCTTTGAAAGAGGAAGAGAGAATGGGGTCAGGGAGGGGCATATGGGATTGCGGTCTACTCTGACATATTTCATTTCTTTTTTTCTTTTAATTTTCTGTAGGGTATGCACACTTGCTGGAGGGAAACGGATTGAGGAGTGGGGAGGGTGAGAAAGCACCCCCCATGGGGGGGATGGTCACGCCACAGTCCCTTCTCCTCTATGCTCCTCTCAGGATTTTGGGCCCTCATGCACATGTGCCTGGTGTGTTTTTCAGGCCACCAGGTCTGGGGCTTGAACTACACAGTTAGCCATATGAGATCCAGCCGCCTTTATCACCATGCTACTCACAGGCCTTACTTCATTTCTTAAAAGAAAATCTGAGGCACATATCACAAAATGTTAACATCAGGGGGACCAGCAGTTAGCGTAATGGAACACCCACGAGGCTACTGGCGTTCGCTGCACCTTCAAGCATTGTTTGAAATACTGAAAAGGTGGAACCAAGTTAAAAATAGGTTATTAGAGAGAACCAGCAGTTAGCATAATGGCTATGTCGCTGGACTCCCGCATAGTCGACCACGGTTCGCGTCCCGGACCTGGGGGCTTAAAACTCACGCCGGGTGCGTGTGCGTGCGTGCCCAAGATCCCGAGAGGAGAATGGAGGAGAAGGGATTGCGGCGTGACCATCCCCCCTGGGGGGTGATTTCTCGCTTTCTGTCTCTATGTCTCTCTCTGTCTGTCTGGTGAGCGCACGCCACGCGCCCTATAGTGAAAATCTCTCCAAAAAAAAAAAAAGGATATTAGATAACTAACTCATGACATGTAGTCGACTGCGGTTCGCGTCCTGGACCCGGTGGCTTAAAACTCACGCCAGGCGCTTGTGCGTGCGTGCCCAAGATCCCGAGAGGAGAATGGAGGAGAAGGGATTGCGGCGTGACCAGCCCCCCTGGGGGGTGATTTCTCGCTTTCTGTCTCTATGTCTCTGTCTGTCTGTCTGGCAAGCGCACATGCCCTGTAGCAAAAACCTCTAAAAAAAAAAAATGTTAACATCAGGTAATTTGGGGTGGTAGGTTTGTATTATTCATGTGCTTAAAATATTTCATTAAAAATACATGAGTGTCTTTGGAATGTCTAATTTTGGTAAGTAGGATGTTCTAAAAAGCAGTTATACTCTTGCCATCAGTTGGAGTTTAACAAGATTTTCTGGACATAAGTTATACATTTAATCATAATTTATGCATTTAATAGGTCATCTTGGATTTGGATTACATTTGATATTTCCTGACAGAGTGGTAAGTCTGTGGAACAGGATAATAGGTGTCAAGGATGCTTTTTAGAAACTGCCAGATGAAGACTTTCCTGTATCACATAACTCCGAAGGCGGTCATTCACTGCTTTTCTCTCCCTCACCCCAGGAAACTCACTTTCATCCACCTGAAGTCCATATGGCTCTATATGATGAAGACCTCCAGAAAAATCCTTTCTATCTGGCTCTTCAGAAGTGGCGCCCCGACTTGTGCAGCAAAGTGGCCCAGAGCCATGGCATCGTAAGTGCATGACTCCTGAGGGTTGTCCTTTCATGTATGTGATGCCAGGAACGTGGTAGACTGAGGCGAAGTTTCCAGAAAGTCAGTTACAAACCTGCTCAGCATAAAAACCCACTAGAACCCAGCTTGGTCTGTACATGAGCACTGAGGAGCCATTTGGAGCTGCTTCCTCCAGGAAGCCTCCCCAGTCTGCAGCCCAGGCTGTAATCCTTTCTCTGAAGTCTTGATAAACTTTCGTGGAGGGCCCCAGATGACACCGTGTCTCATACTGTCCCTCCTGTTTCCCTGTTGGCTCTGAGGGTGTCTCTAGGACAGAAGTCAGTTTCTCTTCAGAGCTTCGTGAATCCTTGTTGTGTCTGTGGGGTGGATGCTCACTCCCACAGAATAAGGGAACTTAGGAACACATTTATAATTAGCTTCGAAAGGCATTTCTCAAGATTTGTGGAAAATGGAATTTAAATATGAGCTTATAGTGTCCAAAATTGAAATACATGTTTAGGGTTGTTTTTTTTTTTAAGATCACAGATTATTTTTAACACCCATCATGCCATGAATTCATAGGGAATAGGTTCCGGTAGCTCAGGCTCCTTTCCATTGGTTCTCACAACGTGTGCCTCTCTGGGTGGAGCAGGCTGGCGCTTCAGTTGAACCCACGTACCTTTCTCTTTGGCTTCTTTCTTTTTCTGGTCATTTTCCTTCACTGGTTTCAGGAAGCTCTCTCTGCTCTTAGAATGTTTGATATGCTCAATACACCCGTTCATTCTTGCCCTTAACTTGTTTGTTCACAAAAATGCCAACAGCATGCTGGGTAATGTTGTAGACTCTTCCATTTTCACCGTGGTAATATCTATGGGACATTCCTTTTTGAACAGTACCCATTCCCTTGATGTCTACAATATCGTCTTTCCTGTAGATTCCCATATATGTTGTCAAAGGAACCACTCCGTGTTTTCTAAAAGGCCTAGAGAACATATATCGGGTGCCTCTCCTCTTTCTTTGTGTTCCTCATTTTGGTTAATTACTGGAAGATGGCGGTTCTGGCCAAGACATGTTTAGGTTTTTTTAATAATTCACATTTTTCATGAAATTCTTGAAGACCCCCATATAATGGAGACCATAATCTCAAAAGCCTACTGGGGCAATTTGGTGACAAGAGTGAAGGAATCACATCAGAGAAGTGGCAGCCTGCTGGCAGGGCCTCCACCTTGCAGGAGGGCGGGGCTCAGGTTGTGGGTCTTCCTTTTTCTCTGGTCAGAGAAATTGGCATGCATCCTCTTCAGAGAGCACTCTGGGACATGGTGGGCCAGGGGCATTTGCATAGCCTGCGTAGCCTGTGGTCTCTGCTGGAGAAGTCTTTCGGTGTCACCCTGAGTTTCCACTTCTCCAATCCTGTGGTGTGACCCTCCTTTGAACTGGAGGAGATGTCAGATTAGCTCCGCTGGCTTCGGTTTCTCAGCTGCCCTTCTGGGAAACTGGAACTGGCTTTCAGTCTTCCGAGGGCATCTTCCAGCCCTCTTCTGAGGTCTCTCCTGGCTTTCTCAAGCCCTTTCTCATTTTTTAATTATTTACTTATTTATTTATTTATTTATTTTTAAACCTTCACTTTTTTTTTTTTTAAGGTTTTGCCATAGGGCATATGTGCTTACTAGAGAGACAGAGAGACCGTGAAAGAGAAAGTGAGAAGTCATCCCCAGGGGAGATGACCACACCACAATCCCTTTTCCAGCATTATCCTTCTGAGATTTTGGGCATGCATGTACATGCACCTGGTGTTAGCTTCAAGCTGTCAGGTCCAGGACTTGAACCATGGTTGGCCATGTGGGAGTCCAGCGCCTTAACCACGATACCACCTGTTGCCCCCTAATATGTCTTTTTAACTTGTTCTTTTTAATTGCTGGAGAGTGCATGTGTTCACAATGGGGTCAGGGGAGACCAGCACCTTCTCCTGTGCTTCACTAGATTCCAATCACAAGGCCCTGTGACCCCACACTGTTCTTGTGACCATCTGGCTAAGTACACACCTGCAGCTTCTGCTGCGTGGGCCAGGCAGCCTGTGGCCTGGGGCTCTTGTCCATTGCCTGCCAGGGAACGTTCTCCAGGTTTCCCAGGGATACTAGGCATGGGTCCCTTCACCCAAAGGAAAAACAAACTCAGAGAGGCCAAGAGGTGGTCCCATACCCGCTGTGTGGATGAAGGCCTCACATGGTCCCATGCAAGGGTGGGGCATGGCTTGAGGGGCTTCATCTGTCCTCCATGGGACCAGGAAAAGAAAAAGGGAATGAAATATGGTCCTCATTTTGCTGAGACCCTTTATTATTTATTTACTTACTTATTTTTTAGAGAGGTCTTTTTGTTGTTGTTGTTGTTGCGATAGGGGCATGTGCGCTCACCAGAGACACAGAGCGACAGAGACAGAAAGTGAGAAATCACACTCCCTTGGGGGTGGGGCGTGGATGGCCATGCCGCAATCCCTTCTCCTCCATTCTCTCCTCAGGATTTTGGGCACGCACACACATGTGCCCAGCATGAGTTTTAAGCCGCAGGGTCTAGGACTTGAACTATGATTAATTATGTGGAAATCCAACAATGTAAGCATTATACCATCTACTGGTCCCCAATATTGAGGCCTTTTAAGTACAGGTTAAGTAAGTGTGTGGAGGCTAGCGTAGGAACCAGCAGCATGTCCTCCAGGTTCCCAAGCACTACCTTCCTGAGGTCTATATTCCAGGTCTCAGGATTCATTTCATCCAGATTTGGGCAACAACCATTTACTGAGCACCTACTATGTACCAGCACCGTGCTGGGTTTCCAGGTTATGTGGATGAGGAGGGAACATGGTATGCCTTCAGGAATTCCAGAAATTGGCTGTTTGCAGGCTAGAGGAATGTGTTAGGATGGACATCATCCTGGGCTCTTGTGGAGGTGTCACGAGGGTAGCTTGGAGTAGGGGTCACTTGTGCAGATTCTTGGCTGTTTTATTCTACTTTCCTTTTTTTTATTTTATTTTTTTTTTTTTTGAGAAAGAGGCATTTTTCCTGTAGGATACATGTGCTTGCCAGAAAAAGAGAGAGAGACAGAAAGCAAGAAATCACTCCCTGGGGGAAATGGCCATGCTGCAATCCCTTTTCCTCCATTCTCCTCTTGGGATTTTAAACACGCACACACACATGCCAGGTGTGAGTTTCAAGCCACCAGGTCTGGAACTCAAACTGCTGTCGACTATGTGGGAGTCCAGCACTTTACCCACACGTTGCCTGCTGGCCCCCTACTTGCCTTTTAAAAAATTACTATTATTGGGACCAGCAGTTAGTGTAATGGCTATGTCACTGGACTCCCATATACTCGACTGCGGTTTGAGTCCTGGACCCCGTGGCTTAAACTCACACCGGGCGCATGTGCGTGTGTGCCCAAGATCCCGAGAGGAGAATGGAGGAGAAGGGATTGTGGCAGGGCCCCCCCCTGGGGAGGTGATTTCTCGCTCTCTGTCTCTCTGTCTCTCTCTTTTTCTGATGAGTGCATGTGCCCTATAGCAAAAACCTCTCAAAAAAAAAAAAAAAATTGAGGTCCCCTACTTACAGTCTACACTGTGACTAAATTTCATGTACTCAACACAGGCTATGTGAGACATCCACTCCAAGCGTAAGCTAAAGCTCTTGGGGACCCCCTGAGGCTAGGGCACCTTCATAGCTGCTCAGCCCCCCTCCTCTGTGGCCAGCTTCCTCCCTCTGTCTCAGCAGGACTCAGATGGAGACGGCCTGAACCACAGAGAGCCCAGTGCTGGCTCCACTTGCAGTGAAATGCTCTGGGCAGCTGGGATCTCTCTCTCCCTCCCTAGGAATGGGAGATACTGGAACTCTCTTCTGTGTCTGCTGGAAAACTGGGGGGCGGGGGGTGGTGGTTCTTGAAATTTGAGGACCCCATATTCACTAAGCATGAATAGGTTGGGCACCTGCTGTGTGCTGAGCGGTGCCCTTGGCAGTGGGGAGACCTCAGTGCAGCGGGAGCCTGTGGTGCTTTATTGACGTTGGGGAGGTGGAGAAGGTACCTGTAAGCCAGGAAATAGCATTTGCTCCCAGGTGGGGTGGAGTTCTCCAAAGCACCTGAGCCCATGGAGGCCAGATGAAGGCCCTCGGGCCATGTCCCTGCCTTGCATAGGTATGGCAGGAGTCCAACCATCTTTTGACCTAAGTTCTAGCATTAAACAGCCCCAGGACTGGCTCATCCTGTCCCCTTGCCTGTGGCCCACACTCCTTGTCTCTAGGCTCTTCCTTCTTTTTTTGCTCCCTGCAACTGTGAGGCCTCCTTGCTGATTCTCCCACTTTGGCTGATACCCGAAAAACCTTTTCTTTATTTTCATTTGGACTGTAACATTTCAGATTGTTATGTTTAACTTCAAACATGTAGAAGTAAAAAGCCTAATAGAGCGAGCCCCATGCATCTGTCACCCAGTGTTGGCAGTTGTGAATTTAGTGGCCGGTCATGTTTCACCTGCCTCTTCCTGCCTTCCACCCTTAGCCCCAGGATTATCATCCTGATGATTCTTGCTATTTTTTAGGTTTTTACCATAGGGCATGTGTGCTCACCGGAGAGAGATAGAAACAGTGAAAGAGAAAGTGAGAAATCACTCCCCAGCCCAGGGTGATGGCCAGGCTGCAGTTCCTTCTCCTCCATTCTCCTCTCGGGATTTTGGGCATACGGGCACATGTGCCTGGCATCATTTTCAAGCTGCCAGGTTCAGGACTCATACAGTGGTTGGCCATGTGGGAGTCCGGTACCTTCACCACAATGAATCTGCTGGCCTCAGTCTCTGGATTATTGCAAAGCAAATCCCAGGAAATTATGTAAGGTAGTTATATAGATTCATTTGTAAATATTTACATATATACTGAAAGTTCATTTCTTTATGTGTTCAATAAACTAGAGACAGAAAAAGAGAGGGAGAGAGAGGGAGATGGTACCTCAAAAGGGTTTTGATGCTGCCGTTTGCCCTCAGCCCTAGCCAACACCAGATGATGGGCATGAGTGTGCCCAGTGTACTCAGGGAAATCCAGGCTCAAATTCTGGCCTTTCCCATTGAGTGAACCTCGAAGAGACGATAGTGACTGTCTGGCCCCATACAGATATTTTTAAACGATCAAGAATTTTGAGAAGGTATAACCACAATGCCATTATCAGAGCTAAAAAACGTTCCTGGCTAATTCTTTAACTTTTAATTAATCTTTAAAACTCCTTTTATTGTCAGAGGGCATGTCTGCTCACCAGAGAGAGACAGAGAGAGAGAGAAAGAGGGAGAAAATACTCCCCATGGGAGCATGGTCATGCCATAATCCCTTCTTTCCCATTTCTCCATCCTGTTAGGACTTTGGGCAGACATGCACATGCACTCGATCTGTTTTCGAGCCCCTGGAGCCAGGATTTGAGCCACGGTTGGCCATGTGGGATCTGGCTTAACTCCTAGGCCATGGGGTCGGCTTCGGTAATTCTTAAATGTTGTCAAGTATCTAGTCACTGTTCAGATTTCTCAACTTGAGGGCTAGCGGATGGTATAGTGGTTGTGTTGCTGGACTGCCACATGGCTGACCACAATTTGAGTCTCTGATCCAGTGGCTTAAGAATCACACTGGGTGTGTGTGTTTGCGTGTCCAAGATCCCAGGATGAGAACACAGGAGAAGGGATTGTGGCATGACCATTCCTTCTGGATGGTGATTTCTTACTTTCCCTTTCACTGTCTCTGTCTCTCTAGCGAGCACATGTGCCCTAAGGGGGACATCTCTAAAAAGAAAAAAACAATTCTCAAACAGTATTGTAATTGTTTCTGTTTGTTTTATAGTTAGTTTGTTCAAACCAGGATCCATACCTTTTATTGGATTAATAGGTCTTTTTGTTTGTTTGTTTGTTTGTTTGCTATGGGGTGCATGTGCTCCCCAGAGAGAGGAGTGGAAAGTGAAAAACCATGCCCAGGGGGAATGGTCATGCTGTATTCGGGGAGTTGAACCACGCTTGGCTATGTGAGCATCCAGCATATTAACCACTATGCCACCTGGTGGCCCCAGATATAGTCTTAATTTTTTTCCCTCCACCCCCACATTCTCCTCTTGGGATTCTGGGCCATGCATGCACATGTGCCCAGTGTGTTTTTCAAGCCATCGAGTTTGGTACTCAAACCTCGTAGTCAGCTGTGTGGAATCCAGCCGCCTTAACTACCATCCATCTGCTGGCCTGGATTGATAGGTCTGTAAGTCTCTTTTTTCTCCTTTTTTAGTTAAAATGAAATACACTAAATTGCACATACTTACTGTGCAAAATTTGACTGGCTTAGACATGTGTATGGACTTGCGAAACTCTCACCATAGTCATGTTTCTTTCTTTCTTTTCTTTTTTCTTTTGGTGTTGGGTGCTTGTGCCCTCCAGAGCAAAAGAAAGTGAAAAATCACCCCCTGGGGAATGACTATGCCACAATCCCCTCCCTTCCAGTCTCCCCTCAGGATCTTAGACACAGTTGGCCATGTGGGGTTCTGTTCCTTTAACCCCCATGGCATCTGCTGGCCCTGTGATGTTTCTCTTTAGTCTTGACTTCCCCTTTCTTGTTCCTTTCTTTCATTGCAATTCATTTGGAGAAGAAACCAGGTCATTTATCCTGTAGTGTTTTCTATTTTCTGCCTTTTACAGTTGAAGTCCTGTGGTGGTGTTTCACATGGGCCTCTGTCCTGAAACCGGTGGATAAGTCTGAATCTTGGATCTGATAGTCCTTTTTTTTTTTTTTTAAAGAATTATTTATTTAGCTCCATTTGTTGTTATTATTTTTTAATTTGACCAGAGAGAGACAGAAAGAGGAAGGGAAAGTGAGAAAGCAAGCTGCCAGGTCCAGTACTCGAACTGTGTTTGGCCATGTGGGAATCCAACACCCTTAACCACCGTGCCACCTGCCGGTCCCTGAATCATGGGTTTTTTTTTTTTTTTTTCTTTGAGAAATTTTTTGCTATAGGGTGCATGTGCTCGCTGGAGAGAGAGAGAGAGAGACAGAAAGTGCGAAATCACCCCCCAGGGGGGATGGTCACACTATAATCCCTCCTCCTCCATTCTCTTCTTGGGATTTTGGGCTCACATGCACATGTGCCTGGTGTGAGTTTCAAGCCATCAGGTCTGGAGTTGAAGTGTGGTCTGGGAGTTGAAGTGTGGTCCAGGAGTTGAAGCGTGGTTAGCCATGTGGGCATCTAGCACATTAACCACTATGCCACCTGGTGGCCACTATGCCACCTGGTGGTCTTGATTTTTACAGGAGAGATCAAGGCCACTTTCCAGTCAAGATTGTCTCTTCCCATCAACAAAGGCCTTTCCTTCTGTGAAGAATTGGCCTGTCCCTCTGAGACAAGAGAGGCCATGATGGTCTTTCTAACCTGTCTGAGAAAACTCCTGAAAATATCTGGAAGGCACCATGGGGTTTCATGGTGTCTCTGGAGACTAATCTCCTGTGGGCGTTGGCCTGTGCTTCCAGCAGTGGCTTCCAGGGGCAAACAGGATGGGGCCAGTAGTCAGGAAGATGGCCAGAGACTGAATTATGGCTCTGCCTTTCACTGGCTCTGTGACTGTGGACAAGGTACTTAACTCTCCTGGTCCTCAGTGTCCTTGTCTATAAAATGGGGAGATTACCCTGCCTAGGCATCTGTTGAGGTGATAGCTACATAAACCACTAGACATGTGCCCAGCACAGAAAAATGCTCAAGAAATGGTGATCCTTGCTCTGGCTTGTTTAAGAAGGCATTGCTAAACAAGCCTCTCTTCTCGCCTTTACAAAAAGCAAAACTATGGGACCAGCAGATGGCATAATGGCGTAATGGCATAATGGCTGGACTCCCACATAGTCGACCACAGTTTGAGTCCTGGACCTGGTGGTTGAAAACTCATGCCGGGTACATGTGCATGTGCACCCAGAATCCTGAGAGGAGAATGGAGATAGGATTGCAGTGTGACCATCCCTCTGGAGGGGGGGGGTGATTTCTTGCTTTCTATCTCTCAGTCTCTGTTTCTCTGGTGACCACACACACACTATAGCAAAAATCTCTTTAAAAAAGTAGCAAAACTAGGTGAGTTGGTGGTTAAGGCACTGGACTTCCACATAGTTGGCCATGGTTCAAGTCCCAGGCCTGATAACTTGAGTTCTCACCTTCTTTCTCTCTCTGTATCTCTCTCTATCTCTCTCTATCTCTCTCTGATGAGAGCATGTGCCCTATAGCAAATTAAGAAATAATAATGATAAATAAAACGAAATAAATCTTGAAAAACAAAACAAAACAAAACAAAACTGTAGCATACTGTTCACAGTTGTTAAAGCTTGGCTGTGGCTGGGCTATCTATTGTATTACTTTTCTACTTTTCTGAATGTTTTAGGGAACAAGGTCCATCTTGTCTGACCTGGCTCCAGCCAACTATTCCTGGAATGTAGGCATCTGTCTCTTTAGCCAGGGCAGGGGATAATGGTGGCTGAGGGATGAAGGAATATCAGGAAACCTCCCTCATCAGGCACTGCTCCGATTGCTCTGTCAGATTAGGTTCCAGAATTCCACAGTTGCTACTAAAAGTGTTTTTCAAGTTTAATGATTATTGGGGTAGAGGACTTGATCCCTGGAATTTGCTCCTCTGCCATTTTCTATGGCATTCTCTGAAAGCTGAAAGTTTTAATATTACCCTTTGAACCATTAAGTCTTAACTTTGGAAGGGGCCTGTTTCTGGCTGGAATCAGCTCCTTACCTGTGGCCAGTGGCTGCTTAACGTTGGAGCGAACTTGGCCAGGACTGATTGTTCGTGGCTTTCAAAAATTTTTTAGATTTTTGCCATAGGGTGTGTATGCTCACTTGAGAGAGACAGAGAGAGAGGGAAAGTGAGAAATCACCCCGGGGGGGATGGCCATACCACAATCCCATCTTCATTCTTCTTTGGGAATTTTGGGTACATATGCACTCATCCTCAGTGTGTTTTTCTTTCTTCCTTTCTTTTTTAAAAGGAATTATTTTATTTAACTTTTTATCATTATTTTCTAGTTTTATCAGAGAGAGAGGGAAAGTGAGAAAGCAACTCACTAGGTCCAGGACTTGAACCATGGTCAGCCATGGGAGTCCCATGCTTTTAACAACCATACCACCCACCGGTCCTACCCAGTGTGGTTTTAAAGCTGCTGGGGCTGGGATAAGAACTGTGGAGTCACCCATGTGGAATCCAGAGCCTTAGCCACCATGCTCCCTGCTGGCCCGCTTGTGGCTTTTGTTCTTCCCCTGATAGCCCTCGACTCTCTGAGGACCACCAGTTAACTGGACCACAGGGACTTGGTGCACTGCTTTTGAGTTTGGTGAGATATAGGTATTCTAGGCTGTTCCATTGCTATTAACAAGAAATGCATGAAATCGAGTGGTTAATGAAAATAGAAGTTTATTCAGATCATGGTGGTGGGAGTTACTCCGATCAGGCCCAGGGACCCAGTCTGGTGGGGTTCTTCATGCATCACACCACGGAGGCAGGAGAGTATAGTTTGTGCTCCATGTGGGCGTGTCTCTCCTGTTCCTACAAACCCACCAGGAGTCACTCATGAGGGCCCCGCCTCGGTGACCTTAATCCTAATCCCTTCCCCAAAGCCTCACCTTTTGCCACCATAATTGGATCAAGTTTTCACCCTCTTAATCTTGTTACAGTGGCTCAACACATGAATTTTCAGGGGGCATATTCAAACTATAGCATTCTTCCCCTGGCTCCCAAAATTTATGAACTTCTCTCATACAAAAGCATCCCAATGGTCTGGGAAGTCTTAACCCATTTTAACATCCACTCCAACATCCGAAGTCCAGAGTTTCATCTGAAACTCAAGGCAAACTTGAGTTTATGGAATCAAAGCAAATTATATACTCTTAAAACACTAAAGTGGGGGGCCAGCAGTTGGTGTCATGGTTACGTCGCTGGACTCCTTGGCTGGCTATGGTTTGAGTTCTAGACCTGGTGCCTTAAAACTCACACTGGACGCGTGTGCATGTGTGCTCAAGATCCCGAGAGGAGAATGAAGGAGAAGGGATTGTGGCGTGGCCATTATCCCTGGGGGGAGGGGGATTTCTTGCTTTCTGTATCTGTCTATTTCTGTCTTTCTGGCGAGAGCATGCGCTGTATAGCAAAAACCTCTCTTAAAAACAAAACAAAACAAAATACTACAGTGTGGACAGGCACAGGGTAGAGATGTCCGTTCCTTGAAAGGAAAGGAGTAACAGGCCTCAAGTTGTAACCCCAGGAGGGTACATTTAGCTGTGAAACTCCGTCTACCACAGCCTGGACACATGAGGGCCTTGGCCCTCAAACGTCAGGCAGCCTTGTCCCCGTAGTCCTGTTGCACTCTGTCCATGCTTCAGACCTCTCTAGTTGGAGTCTGTGTTTAGTCGTCCCAGGCTAGTGCTACACACCGACAGCTCCGCAGTGCTGGGTGCTTGAGGGCGGTCTCACTTCTTCAGCTCTGCTGGGCTTTGCTCTGATGGGGATTCTCTGTAGATCAGACCCCACGTTTCCGCTTGGCTGTGTGCTGGTAGAAGCTCGGTGGTGGCCCCACCCGGTGATAAGTCTTTGCCGAGGTTGCTGGGCTGTCTGAGACATTCTTTGAAATCTCAGTCGAGGTCTCCATACTTCACAGCTTGGGAATTCTGAGAGCCTACAGAATTGCCTCCTCGGGTAGGCCACCGAGATTTGCCCCTTGCATGTTTTGGAGAAGCAGCCTCCCCAGCAGGTGGAGCTCCAGGGGGGCTCAGCTGGGCCTGAGAAATGTTTTATTGGGATGTCGAAGGCTGAATCCCAGCATGGTTCAGGGCAACAAGCCTGCCTGGGCTAGTCCCTGCAAACCATTCTGCTTTCCTGTACCTCTGAGCTTATGATGGAGAGACCATCGTGGGATCTTTTTTCCCCTTTTCTTGAAAATCTTACTTGGACCCATTCTTGCCCTCCTAATCTCTTTAGCAACCAGTCTCTTGAGCACTTTTCTCTGCCAAACTTACTTTTTCTTTCTTTGCCACATGATCACACTATGAATTTTCTAATTCTTTTTGCTTTGCTTCTCTTTTCATTATTTCATTATTTACATTTTAATTTTTTTTAAGTTTTTGCCATAGTGGGTATGCCTGCCAGAGAGAGACAGTGAAAGGGAACATGAGAAATCATTCCCCAAGGGGGTTGACCACACCACAGTTCTTTTTCCTCCATTCTCCATCTGGGATTTTGGGCACACATGCAGATGTGCCATGCAAGGGTTTCATGCCTCCACGTCTGGGACTCAAATTGCATTGGCCGTGTGTGAGTCCATCACCTTAACCACTGTGCTACCTGCTGGCTCCAATTTAATTCTATTTTTCAGTCATCTCATTCCTCTTTCATTTCGTTCAGTTGGTTACAATAACCATGCAGCTCCTTCTGTATTTTATCTTGAAAGATCACTTGCCAGATCTTCATCAGTCTTAAAGTCAGTAGTCAACAAAGTCTCAGGTCATGAGCACTTTGCAGCCCAGTCCTTTGCTATAACGTAGCATGGAAGATCTTCTCCAATTTCTAATAAGATGTTCTTCATTTTCCTCTGAGAATGGCCTCTACTGCCTGTATTTCTGTCAGTATTCTGGTCACTCCATTTAACCAATCCCTAAAAGTTCCAGACTTTCCAGAATTGCCCTTAATCCAGTCTAGGCTTTCTCCAAACTCTTGCAACCTTTGCCTATTACTCTGTTTCAAAGCAGCTTTCACAGTTTTACATATTTGTTATTAGCAAAAGAACCCCACCCCCAGTACCAATTTTCTAGTTCATTCCATTGTGAATAACAGGAAATACCTGAAACCGGCTGATTTATAAACAGAATTTTATTCAGCTATGGTTGGGTGTCTATGGTGCAGGGACTCTCTATGGTAGGGGTCTTCTGGCCGCCTCACAACATGGCGGCAGGCAAGAGAGTGTGGTCTGCGTGCTGTGTGGGTGTCTCTCTCTCTCTCTCTCACTCCCTCTCCCTATAAACCCACCAGGAGTCAGTCATGGGAGCCCTGCCCTGATGACCTTAATCCTAATCTCTTCCCTAAAGCCCCACCTTTCGACCCCATAATTGGATCCAGTTTTTACCCTCTTAATCCTGTTACTGTGGCTCAGCACATGAATTTTTGGGGGACATATTCAAACATGGCGATAGGAAAAGGATCCCTTCTGGGGACCAGCAGATGGTATAATGGTTATGTCGCTGGACTACTATGTAAGTTGACTGTGGTTCGAATCCCAGATTTGGCGGCTTAAACCTCACGCCGAGTGCAGGTGCGTGTGTGCCCAAGATCCTGAGAGGAGAATGGAGGAGAAGGGATTGTGGCGTGGTCTTCCCCCCGAAGGGGTGATTTCTTACTTTCTGTCTCTCTGTCTCTCTGTTGCGCGCACTCTCCCTATGGCAAAAATCTCTCTCTAAATAGAAAACACATAAAAAAGGCAAAGGACCCCCTGTGAGGGTAATGTGAGCCATGCCACGCTGCTCTGAGAGTGATGTTACATGCAGGCACTGTACTGAGCAGGCCATGTGGGTCTTGTGTCACCCTCCCTCAGCCTCATGTGGCAGACACTCTCACTGTCGCCACTTTGTGCAAGCTGAAGCCCAGGAACGAGGGTTGGCTCCACATTCAGGGCCTCTGCTGGGAAGCAGACAACCAGGAGTGATGCCCAGCCCGGCTGCCCCCAGCGCTCTGTGCTGGGCTACCTTGGGAGCCAGGACTCTGGAGGGTGTCACCATCCCAGATACACTTGCTTCTGAGAGATTCCTCTTAAAATGTGAGTCCCCGAGCCAAGCATGGATCTGCCCGGCCAGGACAGATCTCGGCTCCTTCCCACTGCCACATTACACTGAGAAGCTGATGTCTGGTCAGCATGGGGGCTGTGCTCTGACCAAAACTCAGTTTTGTAAAGTTTCAATTGAACTTGCCTCAGAGTGAGCCTGGCACCCTGAGACCCCTCTGGTGGAAGTTGCCGCCTACAAAGGGCAGCCATGTGTCTGTGGCCTCTGTTATGTCCTCCCAAACTGATCACAGCTAGGTTTTAAAACAAAATATAGAAAAAAGATGTAAAGGAAGCTGTCTTCTTTTACAAGCCTGTTGGTGCTTGTAACGGGGCTGTTGAGAGAAGAGGGGGTGCCCGGGGCTGGCTGTGGGGAGGGTCATAGCAAGTGTGGGGACAAACACAGCAGTCTGTATCTGAGAATGGACAGGGACGCATGCTCCTCGTCCTCTGCCTGGGTGGGGACAGCGGCTTCCATCACAGCAGTGAGTGAACTCAGCTGGCAGGAACTCTGGCCACGCTGGCACGTGGCCCCAGACACCCTTACTCCGGTAGGTCCTGTGCTCATTCCAGCAGAGTGCTTTTGGATGCGTCCCGTGCTGTCGACGTTGGAGCGACACCTCGCTCTAGTGTTTACCCTCATTATTTTTTTTCCAGGTCTTAGTACCCTGCAAAGGCAGCCTGTCAAGCAGTGTTCAGTCTACTTGTCAATTTGAGTCCTACATTTTGGTACCCGTGGGAGAGCGCTTCCAGACCCTAAACGGAAAGGTACTCATGTCTACCAGGGTCACACCCTCAGTGTTTGGGATGGGGGGAAGAGAATCCCGTTTGCAGCCCTTCCCATCTAGGACGTTAAGTGAGAGCTTTGACACACACAGCAGCCCCGTGGGAGGGGTTGCAGGGGTCCAGCCTTCGTGGTAGGGTCTTTGAGGAAGAGGAGAGGGTGACAGTGAGTAAGACCCTGGCTGTTGCCTGGAAGGTGGGGAGGGGCCCTTCCCCTGGTTGATGGCAGTGGGGTCACAGAGTTGCAGGAGTACCCCCTCCTCAATGATGTCTGCAGCAGACCGAGTGATTGTACCCCAGTGCCCTTCAAAGCTTGTCAGTTTCTTGGCCACAAAGTAGACATCAGAGACATCTAATTAATTTAAAGAATTATTTCCTTTAACTTTTATTATTATTTAATTTGACCAGAGAGAGATAGAGAGGGAAAGTAAGAAAGCAAGCCACCAGGTCCAGGACTTGAACTGTGGTTGACCATGTGGGAGTCCAGTGCCTTAACCACCATGCTACCTGCTGGCCCTGAATATTTAATTAAATTAATTAATTTAATTTGTCATCATTATTTATTTTTAAAAATTTTACCAGTGAGAGACAGAGAAAGAGAGAAAAGGGATAGTGAGAAAGCAAGCCTCTAGGTCCAGGACTTGAACTGTGGTTGGCCATATGGGAGTCCAGCACCTTAACCACATCGCCACCTGCCAGCTCCAAATATTTTATTTTAAAAAGATTTTTTTTTTTTGAGAGTTTTTTGCTACAGGGCGCGTGTGCTCACCAGACAGACAGAGAGAAACATAGAGACAGAAAGCAAGAAATCACCCCCCAGGGGGAATGGCCACGCTGCAATCCCTTCTCCTCCATTCTCCTCTTGGGATTTTGGGCACGCACGCACACACGCCCAGCGTGAGTTTTAAGCCATCGGGTCCGGGACGCGAACCGTGGTCAACTACGTGGGAGTCCAGCGATATAGCTATTACATTAACTGCTGGTTCCCTTAAAAAGATTTTTTGTACTGGGGGTCGGCAGGTGGTGTGATTGTTAAGGTACTGGACTCCCATATGGCCCTCCATGGTTCAAGCCCTTGACCTGGTGACTTGAAAATCATTCCAGGCACGTGTGTGTACATACCTAAAATCCCGAGAGGAAAATGGAGGAGAAGGAATTTTGACGTAGCCATCTCCCGGGTAGAGATCTCTCACTATCCTCTTCTCTGTCTCTGTCTCTCTCCAAGGAGCTGTCTCTCTTACTATATATAGCAAAACCTACTTTTGAAATAATTTCAAATCTATAGAAAGTAGCAATAAAGGACAGAGAATTCTCATATAAGATTGGTCAGCTATTAACTTGATTTTTTTTAATTGCCAGAGGTCATGTGTCCTTACTATAGAAACAGGGCAGAGGAAGAGGGAGAACACCCCCAAATGAGGCATGGTCATGCCAAATCCCTTCTCCTCCATTTCTTCATTCCATTGGGATTTGAGACATGCATGTACTCTGCATGTTTTCAGGCTGCCAGGGCTGGGATTTGAACTGTGTTTGGCCATGCGGGGTCTAGCTCCCTAGCTCCCTTAATCACCATGCTTCAGGCCAACCCAGCTATTAATATTTTTGCCACATTTGTTTTGTCGCTCTGTGTGTATACATTATTATTTTTTCTGGAGAATTACGTCGTAGACCATGCCCATCCCGCTCAGATAGGCTCGCTTACAGAGGCTCCATGCAGTGGCCTCACTGAGAGAGTGGGACTCCGATGGCGTGTTCTGCAACATACCATCCCGACAGAGCTGTGCTGCTTGTGCTAACGATACCCTTTATAGCAAAGGACAATCTTTCCTTCTTCGATGTAGGGTGGCACACC
>NW_006205257.1:2273351-2274635 GCF_000334495.1 Tupaia belangeri chinensis
TTTCCTTCTTCGATGGAGGGTGGCACACCACACTTGGACGTTAGTCTCTTCAGACTCCTTGAGTTGGGACAGCGGCTCGTTATTTCTTGGTCCCCCGTGACACTGGCCTTTTGTTCAGTTTGGTTTGGCAGATGCGCCCTTGTACTGGCGGCGTGGGGCTGTCTGATGTTTCCTCATGATTAGATCATAGTCATGCATTTTTGGTGGGAACGCCTCAGAAGAGATGTCCTATCTTTCTCAGTGTATCCTGTCAGGAGACACACGATGTCGGTTAGTCTCGTCATCGTTGTTACCTTGGGGGTATGCTTATTTTTTGCAGTAGGGCATGTGCACTAGAGAGAGAGAGAGAAACCAGCCCCCTGGGGAATGACCAGTTTCCTCTTAGGATTTTGGGCATGCATGTACACATGCCAGTATAATTATTTTTTTAAAAAAAGAATTAGTAATTTAATTTATTATTATCTTTTTCTCATTTGACGAGAGAGAGACAGAAAGTGAGAAAGCAAGCTGCCAGGTGCCAGGACTGGGACTTGAACCATAGTCAGTCAGGTGGGAATCCAGCACCTTAACCACCATGCCACCTGCTAGCCCCAACCCAGCATAATTTTTTGAAGGGTTTTTTTTGTAGAGGTTTTTTAACATTTTTTTTGTCTTAACGGTGAGTACACCCACCAGAGAGAGAGATAATTATTTTTTTAAAAAAAGAATTAGTAATTTAATTTATTATTATCTTTTTCTCATTTGACGAGAGAGAGACAGAAAGTGAGAAATCACCCCCAGGGGGATGACTATACCACAGTCCCTTCTCCTTCATTCTACTCCTAGGATCCTGGGCACACATGCACATGCACCTGGCATGGGTTTAAGGCATTGGGTTTGGGACTCAAACTGTGGTCAGCCATGTGGGAGTCCAGTGATGTAACCACTACACCATTTGCTGTCCCCCTGCCCCCCACATGATTTTTAAGCCACCGGTTTTAGGACTTGAACTGCACAGTGGGCCATGTGAGATGCAGTGCCTTAACCACTACACCACCTGCTGGCCCACGGGTGTGCTTTTAAAACCGTCTTCAGTGCCAGCAGGTAGGTTCTGAGGGGGAAACTCTGTTCCCAGTTAGGACCCCCCTTACCCCCAGCTTATGCATGGCTCTCCTCATTGGTGTTGCTGCTGCAGTTTGACCCCTGGACTTGGCAGCTGAGGCTCCTGGGCACTGTGGCCCGGGTGAGGAGGGTGGGGTCACCCACAGGTGTGCTCAGGGAGGTCTGCGGCCCTGTGGCTCACTG
>NW_006205257.1:2274683-2286790 GCF_000334495.1 Tupaia belangeri chinensis
TGCTGAAAGTCTGCTCATCAAAGCCGTCAGTCCCTTGTGAGTTTAACTTGCTCTCTTCCAGATGCCACATCTACAAAGAGAGCAGAGGGGTCAGACCTATCATGGCTGGTCTGCCCTGGGCACCCTGCCACGGCCAGAGTGGGCCTGGAGCAGCCACGCTGGCGAGCCATAGAGAGGACTGTGGCATTCAGCCCCATCCATGTGACAACATGGATCACTTTGATCTCTTACGCAGATAGGAGACCTTTCTTATTTTTCTTTCTTTAAATGCTACAAGATTTCTCCTACTCTAAGAAATAGCTTCACGCTTTTTCTGTTGCAACATTCAAAAAGGATCTAGGTGCTCTGTAGCCACTTACAAGGGAAACAAAGAGGAAAGAACATCTTAGCGATGAGGAGAACACATCGGAGACTAGACACTCTCGGTGCCCCAGCAAAGTGATGCTAGAGTGACAGCTTGGGGGTCTGTTAAGTGGTGTGTGGGGGGGGCGGGCAGATGGGTCTCGGGTTGCTGCCAGCTGCTGGCACATCGATGGCTTTCTTGTTCCAGGACGTCTTCATACAAGGAAACAGGATTAAATTAGGAGCTGGTTTTGCCTGCCTTCTCTCAGTGCCCATTCTCTTTGAAGAAACTTTCTACAATGAGAAAGAAGAGAGTTTCAGCCTCCTGTGCATAGCCCATCCTTTGGAAAAGAGAGAGAGTACAGGTATGCTGGGAGAAAACCACCTTCTCCCGACGTGGAGAAACGTGTTGGCCAAGCCTCCTCCTGACACAGCTGTTGCTAGGTTAATCATATTCTCGAATATTCAAGAGCCCATGAGAAACCTGCATAAGTATTGACCATACTTCTCCCTAAAACTTAATCTGCATCATCTTGAGCTAAGGAGTTGTGCTGGGGCTGCTGTGTACAGCTGCACAGGTTGGATACTGCACAATTCCAGGAGGCGCCGTTTTCATAAGCCTCAGTGTGCCTGTGATACACCTGGGATGTGATCGTCAGCCCCTGAGTTGTACAACACGGTAGCCCTGGCCTTGTCTCTGGGTCTCAGCTCTGGGCTTGCTCTTAGAGTGTGGGACTCTCCCACCCCCACCGTCGTGCCTCAGAGATCCCATTATTTTTAGTGAATAATAAATCTTCAGCTGCCCCAGGAAACTGAGTCAGCACATACTGTGCTAAATGCACCCTGAGGCGCTTCTGGTAGGAAACAGGTGTCTTCCCCTGAGTCTCATGCCGATAGTCCCAGATAGTCTGGGTTTTGTTCCAGGGATTGGCCTCCAGTGGACCAGGTTCTCTGGTCCCCAGCAGCCACAGGGTGGCTGTATCTGGGCTGCTCATTGACAGTATCTTCTAGAAGGGACATTCCTCCTCTCCCTCTTTGCCTGGAAGGTGGATCCCTAGGTCCTAAGGGAGGGGTCCCTAGGTCCTAAGGGAGCTGGACAAAGGAAATGGCATTTCCACTTTCAGGAAACAGCAAAGCCTTCGTCGACCCTCTGTCTCTTTTTCAGAAGAGCCTTCAGCACCTTCAGATCCCTTTTCCCTGAAAACCATTGAAGATGTGAGGGAGTTTTTGGGAAGACACTCTGAGAGATTTGACCGGAACATCGCCTCATTCCACCGAACATTCCGCGAATGTGAAAGAAAGAGCCTCCGTCACCACATAGTCAGTAGCTGTGTCCTGCCGTGCCTGGCATGCCCATCCCGGCCAGTTCAGAGCACCAGGATCCCTTCAGTGTCCTTTGCTGGAAGTTGTGCTTAAATGCTTCTCTCTAACTATGGAATAGTTAGAGGGTATAGGCCATGAGCCAGCCGGTAGCATGGTAGTTAAGGCGGCTAAAAACCACATGGCCTACTCCACGGTTTGAGTCCTAGACCCAGTGGCTTACACATGCCAGGCATGTGCGTACGCATGCCTAGAACCCTGACAGGAGGGAGATGGAGGAGAAAGGGTTATGGCATGACCATGCCCCAAAGCAGAGGAGGTTTCTTCCTTTCCCTCCCTCTGTCTTTTCTCTAGTAAGCACATACCCTTTTGCAAATTAAAAAAAAAAAAAAAAGGTAATACAAGCCTCTTTAGAAACTTGAAAATCAAGAAGTATAAAAATAAATATTCTCATCATCTATGTTAACCCCACGGGGATTTTTCCTCCCTACTTTCAATGCGTGTATTCCTAAAGAAAAAAGTTGGAAATCGGTTATGTAATTGAATTGATAAAGCTTGCATTAGCACTTAAGCTTGTCACCCAGGAGAGATATTCGCGAAGTGTCTTCCTTGCTCCGGGCTGCGTTAACGGTCATCTGTTTAGTCTGTGGTCTTCAGTGATCAGAGCGGCCCGTCTCTCTCTGCTCTGCTGCACAGGACTCAGTGAATGCCCTCTACACCAAATGCCTCCAGCACCTTCTGAGGGACTCTCACCTGGTACGTGGCAGGGCTTTCTAAGCAGGAAATTGCAGTTTGCACAAATCCAAGTCCAGGTTCGTTGACTGTACTTCTCTCCTCCTCTAGAAAGTGCTTGCCAAGCAGGAGGCCCAGATGAGCCTGATGAAGCAGGCGGTAGAGGTAAGGAAAGGGAGGGAAGGAGGGCACAGTGGCTGGGGGCGGGGCAGTCCTCATGGTCCCACCCACACCCTGAGCTGGCACCTGTCGATTTCACAGATGTACGTCCATCATGATATTTACGACTTGATCTTTAAGTATGTGGGGACCATGGAGGCAAGCGAGGTAGGTTCTCAGTCCTTGTCGTCCAGGACGGAAGCCTTATCCTATGCTTTGTAAGAAATTTTGAAGCTTCATTGAAATCTGTTGTTAGGATGCTGCCTTTAACAAAATCACAAGGAGCCTTCAAGATCTTCAGCAGAAAGATATCGGTGTGAAACCTGAGTTCAGGTAAGGGCTGGCACTGCTGCAGCCTGGCGTGATTGGAGGCTGGGCTGCTGTCTCCTCCCTGAAGTAGGGGCGCTTGGTGGCAGTGGTGACACGTGATTTAATGTGGTTCATACTAACAAACAGCGCAGTTATTTGCTGAGGTTGACGGATGACTGTTTTGTAGCTGTTCCCTCCTGCACATGTGCACCAGCATGCCAGCTGGATGGGCACCAGCAGGGACGGGGCTTGGTCCAGGTGGCTCTAGGTGGGCACGTGACTCAACCAGGGGGTTCTGCATGCAGGACATCTCGCCTCACCTGCCTGAGGGAACCCAGTCATAGAGGCACCTACTATGGAATTAATTTAAGTTCCTGTAAAGTACAAAACTGTCTAAAGTGTTTATGTTTAAATTCCATCCCCGGGGCCCCTTCTTTGGGCTATTTTCTCCTGGGGCTAAGGAATTTTTTTTCCCCCCAAATTTCTGGTGCAACCTGAATGAGATTTATTTATTTATTTATTTATTTATTTATTTTATTTAATTTTCATTTCATTTTCTTTTATACATTCAATCACATTATTATTTGACTTACAAAATGGATATTTCAACAGTGAACATCTCTCCCCAACACAGTTGACAAAACCACAAAACATCCTCAACAGACAATACCACACCTCCCTCTGACATCAATACTTTGCCTCCCTATTTTTCTTGTAAATGTCCTTCCTCAGAACCTCCTCTTGCACACATACTGTATCTGGTATTTACATCTATATACTGTATTTCTATATCCTCTAGTGAATTAGTTTCACTTAGTTTTATTTATCATCATCATCATCATCATTGTCATTATTCTGTTCACCAGAGAGAGAGAGAGAGAGAAAGTGAGAAAGCAAGCCACCAGGTCTGGGATCTGAACTGTGGTCGGCCAGGTGGGAGTCCAGTGCCTTAACCACCACGCCACCTGCCGACCCCCTGAATGGGATTTAAGGCTGTTAAGTTCTGTCACTGACTTGAGTTAGACTACGTCTCAGAATGTATAACCCAAAGTATGTTTCTAGATCAAGGGCCCTCTCACCACGGTCTGAAGGTGTCACTTTCTGACTTATTTTACAGCTTCAATATACCTCGTGCAAAGAGAGAACTGGCTCAGCTGAACAAATGCACCTCCCCACAGCAGAAGCTGATCTGTTTGCGAAAGGTGGTGCAGCTAATTACACAGTCTCCTAGCCGGAGAGGTTCGTGCTCGGGGAAGGGCCTGGCGCAGGGCTGGGTGTGTATATCCAGATGGAAAAACCTGCCCAGGGACCGGACACATGGGGCTGGGATTCTGCAGTGTATTCCAGTTTGAGCATTGGAGTCTGTTCTGAAGAGTAGGTGCTTAGAAATGGGGCAGTTATCTTCTGAGGGTATGAAAATATTGAGGGACCAGCAGTTAGCATAATGGCTATGTCGTTGGACTCCCATGTAGTAGACCACAATTTGAGTCCCGAACCCAGTGACTTAAACTCACGCCGGGCGCGTGTGCGTGCGTGCCCAAGATCCTGAGAGGAGAACGGAGGAGAAGGGATTGCAGCATGGCCATCCTCCCTGGGGGTGATTTCTTGCTTTCTGTCTCTCTGTCTCTCTCTGTCTTTCTGGCTAGTGCATGTGCCTATAGCAAAAACCTCTCCAGAAAAGAAAAAAAAAATATTGAGGGCGAAGCAGTGGTCTCAAAAATGAGCCAAGCTGGTGATTATTACCAGGGGTGGGGAGGGCCCCTCAAGTGTTAGACTGTTCTCCCTAACTTTGTATATGTTTGATGTTTTCTAGTATAAGGACATAAGGAGCTAAAAAAATAATAATAAGATCTCCCTATAGAGATAGGGGGTCATCTTCAAAGTATATCGAGTGAAATAAACGTGAGTGTCAGTGGTACAGTTCAGCAACATCAGAGAAGAGGGGGCAGCTGCAGTGACACGCTGGTGGACGCTGCCACTCTGCAGGCTGAGGCCACACGAGAGGCCCGTGTTCACTTCCCAGCCCATCCTAGAAAGCCAGGTGTGGCGGTGTGTGCCTCAGCTACTAGGGAGCCTGAGGCGGGAGGCAGGAGGGTCTTGTCGTAGCAAGACCCCGTCTAATTCAAAAAGAGAAGGAAAGAAGGGGATGGCTACACAGGCTGCGTGTCCTTGTCTGTGACAGTGAGTTCCTAGACGTCTGGAAGAGAGTCCGGGAAGCATCAACAGTCGCTTCTGGGAAAAGACCGGGTGGTAGGGATGGGGGTGCCATTCACAGTTTGTTCTTTTTGAGTTTCTAAACGTGTGACTGGACTACCTAAAATGTCAAAATGAAAAAAAATAAAGCGAAGCGGCATTAGACTCCGTGTCTATAGAAGGGACTTGAGCTCAGGGGAGAGAGGCCTTCGGCGATGCCCCCGGGCACATCGTCACCACTTCCTGGGTGCGCAGCGTGGTCTGCTTGGACTTACCTCCTTCTATGCATATTCTGCCGATGCTGGGTGTTCCTCCCCACCCCCTTGAATCTGACATCTGTTTGGGACACTGTGAAGGAGCTTGTGTAATTACATTTCTCCCTGATGAATAATCTCACTGGAGTGTGGTTTTGTGGGTGGATGGCGGGGGGAGCCGATAAACTTGTTGGTGGATTTGAGTCTCATGACGGCTTTGCACATGTTTCCCCTTGCAGTTAACTTGGAGACCATGTGTGCCGACGATCTGCTCTCCG
Organism: Tupaia belangeri chinensis; assembly: GCF_000334495.1. Lineage (NCBI taxonomy): Eukaryota > Metazoa > Chordata > Mammalia > Scandentia > Tupaiidae > Tupaia > Tupaia belangeri. The sequence goes on from NW_006205257.1 coordinate 2,280,271, forward strand.
TCCTGTTATATTTGCTTGTGAAAACGGACATCCCTAATTGGTAACTTTTTAAGATAGCTTTTGAAAATGACAGCACCACACTGGGACAGTTTAACATAACTCTTGGAAAAGCTGCGTTTAGTTGCACACCTCTTATGAGCTAGGCACTATGCCTCCTCCTCTCTTCATCCTGCAGGGGGTGACAGTCCTTCCATTTCCAGGTGGGGAACGCCAGGCCCAAGAGCTCGTGTTTCTTGTTCTGGAACACGCAGCCAGTCAGTGCCAGAGCAGGGAGCTGATCCCACTTCTTTCTAGTTCCAGAGCCCACAGGACTCTACAGTAATCAGCTCTCTGAAAACTAGCCTAGTTCAGGGAAGTAGCAAGTACTGTTTGTTATTTTCCTAACTGCACACAGTCTACACAGAGATAAGCGGGTAGTTGCTGTAGCTCCCTGAGCACTAGGGATTTCATTAGTCACCCAAGCCAATAGTGTTGTTTTTGCAGAGGTGTCAATTAGGTATCCAATGATAAAATTTTTCCTTCCTTTTGTTAGGATGGCAAATTTGAGTTACATCAAAAACTTCAGATTTAGCAGCTCAGCAAAAGATGAATTGGGATACTGCCTGACCTCAGTTGAAGCTGCGATCGAATATATTCGTCAAGGAAGCCTCTCTGTTAAACCGCCCGTAAGATCTCCTTCCTGCCCTGCTCTTTCTTTGTGGGTATCGTGGCAGCTTTGGTAAGGTTTGGGGTTAGTATGGGGTGATTCTTAAATGGTTTCCCAAGAATGAGCCCTCAGCTCCTTGAGGGCTCTGAGTCCTGAAAATCACCCAGCAACCTGAACACTAAGCTCCAAATTGATTATGGTAGTTGGCGGTTCCCCTTGGGATTCACATTATTAATGTCCTGCTTTATTAATCCCTGTCATCTTTGAAAGCACGTGGATAAAAGAGGCAGATAGACTCAGCAAATTGGATTTTTTTTTTTTTTAGAGGTGAACCGCAGTCAACTACATGGGAGTCCAGAGACATAGCCATTATGCTAATTGCTGGTCCCTGGATTTTTTTGTTAAACCATGATAGCCAGGTAATGGTATTACTATTGTTTGCAATTTTAGGACTCAGTGGTCTTGTTGTTGTTTTCCTGGTAGGTTGGTTGGTAAACTTTGACTAGGAGAGGCAGTTTTGTTCTATGTGAATTGTGAGAATCTTTTTTTAAAATTTTAATTAAAAAATTGCTGAGGCCAGTAGATAGATGGTGTACTGGTTACGTCACTGGACTCCATGTAGTCAACCGTGGTTCGAGTCCTGAACCTGGTGGCTTAAAATTCACCCCGGACCTGAAAAAAAACCCAAAATCCCAAGAGGAGAATGGAGGAGAAGGGATTGTGGTGTGGCCATCTCCCCTGCAGCCCCCAGGGGAGTGATTTCTTGCTTTCTATCTCTCTTTCTCTGCTTCTCCAGTGAGTACACATGCGCTATAGCAAAAATCCTTCTATATGAACAAAACAAAACAAAAATTTGCCAGAGGGCTCAGGTGCACATGCCAGAAAGACAAAGAAAGAAAGAAAGCACCCCTTCTGGGGAGTGGTCATAGGGCAATCCCTTCTACTCTGTTTCTCCGTTCAGGGTTTTGGGTATGCATACACATACACTTGGTGTGTTTTTCAAGCTGCCAGGTCTAGAACTTGAACTATGCAGTTGGCCATGCATGATCCATTCCCCTTAACCACCATGCCACTCGGTGGCCTGTGAATTGTGAGAATCGTAATCAATTTTTTTTTTAAAGAAGAATGATTTATTTATCATTACTATTTTTTAATTTGACCAGAGAAATAGAGAAAGAGCAGGAAAGTGAAAAAGCAAGCCTCAAGGTCTAACACTTGAACTGTGGTTGGCCATGTGGGAGTCCAGTGCCTTAACCACCATGCCACCTGTGTGCCGGCCTCTTAAACCAATTGCTGGTCTATTTTTCTACATACTGACCAGAAAAATGTGAGAATAGAAATCTCAAAGGGACTTTTACTTCTGTAGGTGGAAAAAAAGAGGAGCCGAATCTTGAAAGAATCTGTTCCCTTTCCTGCTTTGCATCCTCCTGGTCTTCCTCACTTTACTGGGCTCCTCATATAAATTGTATTCACCCTGGTCCCGAGTAGGTCTTTGCTGACACACCGTCTCTTCTGATAGCTTGTTCTTTCCCGAAGATTCAGTCTTGGAAGACCTGCCTGTCTCCGTCACTGCCCTTCAGCTAGTTACCCAGAGTTTGAGGAAAGTGCCCCGGATTTACCTGAACCGTGTCTTTGCTCTTTCTCTGACCCTAAGCTGCTCAGCTATAAATCACCGTGTAAAGCAGATTGTTAGAGCTTTATATAGCACGGAGCAGCTGGGAGCAAAAGTGGCTCTGATTCTGAGGTTCTGGTGTTCATTTGCTAAATTAGCATTCTAAGTAAGTTAGCTGGTTTGCAGGACACTGCTGGCCAGAGGACCCCAGGAATGGCCCATTCCCGCAGGGGCTGTTGGTTCTGTGTTCAGCTGAATCTCTGTGTCAGAACTTACAGGACTGTGAGAAGAGCCTTCTCCCACAGTTTTTCTCAGGGTTTGGTGAGTTCTCCTGGCAGTAGCTAGCTGGGAAAACATTCCCTTGATCTCTCACAAGATTCTGTTTTAGAAGGTTAATTTGTTATTAGACGGTTTAGTTGCAGAGACTCTGGTGAGTATCAGAGTGTCTCGGTAGAAATGATTTCATAAAGACCAGGTGGTGGTAGGTGGTGTGGTGGTTAAGGCTTTGGGCTCCCACATGGCTGACCACGGTTCAAGTCCTAAATCTGGCAGCTTGCTTTCTCACTTTCCCTTTCTCTCTCTGGTCAAATTAAAAAATAATTAAAAATTCTTAAAAGAATGGTTTCATAAAGTAGCAATACACTTCTAAATTTTTGTCTACTTTACCTGAAATATGAAGATCGGAACCTTTTTCTTTTTTTAAGACTTTTTTTTTTTGCTATAGGGTGTGTGTACTTGCTGGAGAGACAGAAACAGACAGAGATAAAGATAGTGAGAAGTCACCCTACGCTCCCACCAGGGGCAATGGGCACGCTGAAGTTTCTTCTGTCCTCTTCTCAGGATTTTGGGCATGCATACACATGTACCTGGTGTGTTTCAAACCTCTGAGTTTGGAACTCAAACCACAGTCAGCCATGTGGGAATCTGTCACCTTAATCACTACATCACCTGCTGGCCCCCGATCTGGTTGCATGTGCATGTGTGCCCAAAATTCCAAAAGGAGGGAGAGAGGTGGAAGAGAAGAAATTGCATTATGACTGTTCCCCTTTTGGGGTGCTTTCTCTTGTCCCTCTCTCTGATCAGTGCACATGCCCTCTACCAAACAAACAGATAAAAACTTGAAGAAGAAATCCCAGTATGCCCTGAAAGTGGCCACCAAACTATGTATACTCTTAGAATAGCTTAAACTTCAAAATAATCTGTAAAATAAGTATGTTCAAGAAGCCAGACCCTTCCTTCTCTTTCGGTTGACAGTGGGAAATAGAGACCAGCCTGTCAACTGGATTTCCTGTCTCTAGGCTCCTGATAAAATGCGGGGAATAGGGCTGCACAGGTTTTAGGACGGAGGTTTGAGGAGGGAGGAGGCCAGGACGGTCCAGTGTTCATCTGGAGGATAATGGAGTGTGCACGCTACATTCCACACTTGGAGGTGGCACATTCCACACGCCACACACGTAAGCACACGTTGGCAGTGGGCAGCCATTCTTCCTCATCCCTGCTGGGAACGATGTCAAGCTACCACCGCCAGGAAGCCCTTCTCCCTGCTGATGGCGATCTGTTCTCTGTCTCAGTGAGCAGATCCAGGCATGAGAGGGTGAAGAGCCACTGCTGGTCCCGTTCTGTGATAAGTGGCCGGCTTCACTGCTGGCCCTCTGTTTCAAAGGACCTCTGGTGACATCCCGTGATGTGTGATCTAAGAGGCCGTTTGGCTTTTCCTGCAGGAGTCGGAGGGATTCGGTGACAGGCTGTACCTTAAGCAGAGAATGAGTGTACTGTCTCAGATGACTTCAACTCCCATCGACTGCCTGTTTAAGGTAAGACGCCGAGACGGCTGTGAGCAGGATGCGCGAGGAATGCTCCAGCTTTTGGTGCCGCTGGGAAATCCATAGGGCAGTCTGCATGGATGAACGCTGAAGTCCACTCTGTGCTCAGCGTGGTCCAGCGTAGCCACAGCCCAGCACACTGAGGATGCGGGGCCTTGGAGCCCTCTGCCTAAGCTGCCTTCCTTTTCAGTTCAGCAAAATACTCCTTGTTCTTCACAATCAGCTCAGTGGTGCTGCCTCTGGAGCCCCTACAGAGGCCATACTTCTGGGCTCAGGAGAGCCAGTGTGGCAGATGTTAGTGAGTGTGTGTGTGGAGCTGGGAGCACGGAGACTGTCTCCTGGGGTTTGATCACCTGGCACACATAGGCAGAGCCCTGCTCAGCTATTCACTGATCACTAGGAGGCTGGGGAGATGTGCACTAGGCAGTCAGTGAGGCCTGGGCGAGGTCTGACCTCCTTAGGGGTCCTGCGGATATTCCTAGGCTACCTGGAGTAGGTTCACTCTTTAAAATTTAAAAAAAAAATTTTTTTTTTTGGAGAGGTTTTTGCTATAGGGCGTGTGTGCTCGCCAGACAGACAGAGAGAGACAGAGAGACAGAAAGAAATAAATCACCCCCCCAGGGGGGATGGTCACGCCACAATCCCTTCTCCTCCATTCTCCTCTCGGGATCTTGGGCATGCACACGCACCCGGCGTGAGTTTTAAGCCACCAGGTCTGGGACGCGAACCGCGGTCGACTATGTGGGAGTCCAGCGACATAGCCATTACGCTAACTGCTGGTCCCCAAAATTGTTTTAAAAAATTTTTAAGGGTTTTTTTTTTTTTTTTTTTTTTTTTTATAAGGGGATGTGTGGTTTCCCAGAGAGAACCAGGGGGGATGGCCACGCTGCAATCCCTTCTCCTCCATTCTCCTCTCGGGATCTTGGGCATGCACGCACACGTGCCTGGCATGAGTTTTAAGCCACCGGGTCCGGGACGCGAAACATGGTCGACTACGTGGGAGTCCGGCGACATAGCCATTACGCTAACTGCTGGTCCCCAGAAACCCGCTTTTGTAAGCTTTTAGCAGGGCTATTGAGAAGCATTTGCATCTGAAAGCAGTATCTGCCTGTTGTCAATTTTTCCTGGTGTTTGTTGATACCCAATACCCTGATTTGGGCTAAAGGAAGTCACATGTGTTTATCAGATGGTCCCCCCCCCAAAAAATCAGAGAAATTATATGGTGCCAGTCATTTTCACATCTTCAGACGATTTACATCCAAAAACAACAGACTTTGCATTCCGATTCCTCCTCCGCTGTTCTCTTTGCATTCCACTTCCTTCCATTCCCTTTGTATCCCACCTACCCCTTTCCCAGTTTTCTGCCCTTTATTTGGGCATGCACACACATGTATCTGGCATGATTTTCAAGGTGCTGTGTCTTGGGCTCGAACTGTGCAGTCAGTCGGTCATAGAATCTAGCCACCCCAACCTCTGTGCTACTTGCTTGCCCTTCACTCTTACTTTTAAAAGGGAGCCCATCCAGAAATCCTGGGGGTAAGCCCTCTGAGGTCTTCTGCTAATTGCAGCGCTTCCTTGTTCCCCTAAATCGAGGGGGAATTCTTCTGTAAGAGTACAAGAAGAATAGCACTGAGGCTGTCTCTAGTGAGACGTCAAAATCCACACCCAGGCTCAGAAATATATTGCCTCCCCTCCCCTGCCAGATTCCTATTACTTTTAGAATTTTGTCATTTAAAAAAAAAATTACTGTAGGATATATGCATTTGCTGGAGGGAGAGTGAGAGAGTGAGAGTGAGAGTGAGAGAGAGAGAGAGAGAGAGAAAGTAAGTGAGAAATCACCCCTCGGGGGAATGGCCATGCCACAATCCCATCTCCTTCATTTTCCTCTTGGGATTTTGGGCATGCATGCATATGTGCTCAGTGTGAATCTCAAGCTACTGAGTCCAAGACTTGAACTGTGCAGTTGACCATGGGAGATCCAGCTGCCTTAACCACTGGTCCTATTGTTTTTTCTTTTTTTAAGCGACAGATTGTTGCTGTAGGGTGTGTGTGCTTGCCAGAGAGACAGAGACCAAGACAGAAAACAAGAAATCATCTCCAGAGGCGATGGTCATGCCACAATTCCTTTTCCTCCATTCTCCTCTCGAGATTTTGGGCACACACGCACATGTGCCTGGTGTAAGTTTAAGCCACTGGATCCAGGACTCAAACTGTGGTCAACTACATGGGAGTCCAGTGATGTAACCATTATGCCATCTGTTGGTCCCTGGCCCTATTGTTTTTAATTATGGAAATTTCCTAACATTTACAAAATAAAGAGAATAGTATAATGAACAAATGGCCATATACTCACCCAGTCATGTTTCACTTCTACCCCCACCCATTTTCCCTAGATTATTTTGAAGCAAATCCCAAACAGAAAATCATTTCAGGGGCCAG
>NW_006205257.1:2286950-2289589 GCF_000334495.1 Tupaia belangeri chinensis
GTGTGTGTGTGTGTGTGTGTGTGTGTGTGTGTGTGTGTGTGTTTTCTCACTTTCCTTCTGTTTCTCTCTGGCAAGCACATGTAACCTGTGGCAAAAATCTTAAACACACACACACACACACACACACACAAACACAAACATTTCATCCATAAACATAGAGATAAGGACTCAGAACATCCACATCTCAAAGAAGAGAAATAATTCCTTAATATTGACAGTATTTTGCTTGTCACCTCTAGCACATTGCATCAGGTAACCAGAAAGAAGTGGAAAAACTCCTGAGCCAAGAAGACCATGATAAAGACGCCGTCCAAAAGATGTGTCACCCTCTGTGCTTCTGTGACGACTGTGAGAAACTCGTCTCTGGGTAAGAGGCTGCTCGGGGAGGCCCTGTGGCAGGAAGCAGGAGACACAGGGCCTGGTGGAACTTTTCCACCTATTTCTCACTCAACTATGAATAAGGACTTACCTGTTATTCATAGTTTACCTAAGCTCTTTCTGCTTTTTTTTTTTTTGGAGAGGTTTTTGCTCGTGTACTCTCCAGAAAGACAGAGAGAGACAGAGAGACAGAAAGTGAGAAATCACCCACTGGGGGGGGATGGCCATGCCGCAATCCCTTCTCCTACATTTTCCTCTCGGGATCTTGGGCATGCATGGACATGTGCCCGGCGTGAGTTTAAGCCACTGGGTCTGGGACACGAACCGCGGTTGACTACATGGGAGTCCAGTGACATAGCCATTACTCCAACTGCTGGTCCCTTACCTAAGTTATTTTGCTGTGAGGTGGAGACAGTGATGTCTGTCTCTCTGGAGAATAGACGTCGTAGACATACTTGTGCATGCCTGGGCTGGATACCAAGGTAGGTGGGGATAGGACTACCCTGGCCTAAGAAAGTGGAGTTTGCTTCTTTCCTCTGCTGAGCGCACGTCTGCAAACATGGCAGACATTGCTGAAACTGACTGGACTTCGTATAAGAAGTGTGGCAAGCACCAGCCTCGCAAAGTGGCGCAGTTCGAGAAGGGCGAGGACGCTCCGTATGCCCAGGGGAAGCAGCCTTACGACCGGAAGCAGGGTGGCTGTGGTGGGCAGAGCAAGCCAATTTTCTATAAAAAGACTAAAACGACCAGAAGATTGCACTGAGGCTTGAGTAGGTTGAGCCCAGTTGAGACCTCAGAGAATGCTGGCTATTAAGATGTACGAGCATTTTGATCTGGGAGGAGATAAGAGAAAGGGCCACGTGATTCCGCTCTGTGCTGTATCTTTCGTTTTATTATGAAGACGATAAAATCCTGATGTCGCTGTTCAGGAAAAGAAGGAAGTGGGTTTTAGGATGAGGGGAATGTCAGTTTCCCTCCCAGTGATGTTTCTGGTTCCCATAGTCATCTTCAGACTGTCGTGTTGGGCGCTGAGGCCTGAATGGTTGGTGAGTGGAGGGACGGGAAACAGGCCGCCCTGCAGGAGACCAGACAGGGACTGGGTGATCTTTGTGACCTGCCGAAGAGACCCATTTCAGACCACTTTCTGTGATCTGCCATCTAACCTAGCCTGGTGCGGGAGGCGCCATGCTGTTCCAATGGTGTATTTTTGTCTCCTGTTTTTATTTTAGGAGGCTGAACGATCCCTCAGTTGTCACTCCCTTCTCCAGAGATGACAGGGGACATACACCTCTGCATGTGGCTGCTCTCTGTGGTATGTGGTCTTGGGCTGGCTGCTGTGGTCATCAAGGCAAAGGGCTGATGCCCCAGCAGAGGCCTGGCTTACCGGACGTAGTGGTTGGGGTGGGCTCACTCCCCTGAGGCTGGAAGGAGAGTAGCAAATGTCCCCCCAGGCCTCCGTGGCCAGCATGCTGCCTCTGGGCTGGAAGAGTACAGCTAATGGTTCTCACTTTGGAGAGACACTTCCTGACTGCCCTGGGCAGGTGGGCCAGCCAGGGAAGGCCGGGACCGAGCTATGAGAATTGGCTCAGGTTTGTTGCTCAGTCTGGCGCTCCTATAGCCTGCCTGTTCAAAATAGGGTTTTCTTTTAGAGGTTTTTGCCATAGGGTGCGTACACTCACTGGAGAGAGAGACAGAGACAGTGAAAAGGAAAGTGGGAAATCACCCCAGGGGGACTAGCCACACTGCAATCCCTTCTTCTCCATTCTTCTCATGGGATCTTGGGCACACATGCATACATGCCCAGTGTGAGTTTCAAGCCACCGCGCCCAGGATTTGAACCCTAGTTGGCCATGTGGGAGTCCAGCAACATAACTGCTACACCATCTGCTGTCCCCAAAATGGCTTTTAAGGTACACATTCAAGGTGAGAACTACCACAAATGCCTTGGGGGAGGGGTCACTGGCCATCCTCTGAGATAATCCTCCAGAGATAATTTGAAATTATGATTATATTATATTACATTTGAAATATATGGGGCTCCTACTGTACTATAGTGAGCTGTCCCTGATTTTTTTTTTTTTTAAGCTGTTCTGTTTTAAAAGTTTATTTATTTCTTCCATGAGAAAGACAGGCATCCCCAAGGGATTCCTTGTGCCATAGTGCACCCCTCCCCCAGCCAACCAAGATCAAGGGCACGGGCGCCCATTCTGCTGTGTATAGGAGCCTGGGGGGGGGGGACAGAACCTGAGCCCTACCACGGG
>NW_006205257.1:2289972-2297727 GCF_000334495.1 Tupaia belangeri chinensis
CGGAGGAGCGGCCCTGCGAGCTGACCTCATAGTCCCAGTCAGTGCAGGCTGGGGTGCACCCCAGGCTCCCACTGTAGGCCCCCCAGGTTCCACACCGGCTTTGCCTTGGTGGTGCAGAGGAGGCTGGAAGCTGACACCTGCTGGAGTCTGCTGGGAATGGTCTTTGGTTTAGATTTGAAACTTTCTGATCAGCTGGGGGAGAGAAGGTGGGGCTGTCGGCTTTTTTCATTAACCTTTGAACTGTCAGGTTAAGGGCAAGGATGTAATATCAGTGGTAACGTAAGTAAATAGAGTTTAGGACGGCACACGCCTCCCCGCCAGGCAGCTGTGCATGGCTGTGTGGCCAGTGCTCACCTGCCTTCTCCTGTCCTTTGCAAGCTGCTGCTGCTGCACTACAAGGCCAGCGCCGAGGTCCAGGACAACAACGGCAACACCCCCCTCCACCTGGCCTGCACCTATGGGCACGAAGACGTAAGTGTGCTCGCTGAGCCGGAGTGGCTGGCTTTTTGTTTGTTTTGTTTCTTTTTTTAAACAGGTATTTATTGGTGGCCTACGGGCTGCAGGGCAACGTGCCTAAATTGTACTGTGACTCCTGTGATACATACCTCACCCACGATTCTCCACCCATGAGAAAAATACCGCAGTGCTAGGAAACCCAAAGAGAATGTGCAAGGCTCCTATCAGAAATGGATGGAAGAGCAGGCTCAGCCTGACTGAGAACAATGGCTGTGTTTCAACATGAGAAGAGACCTCCTACTCCATTCTCTGCTCCTCCTCCTCCTGCAGGGGCAATGATCCTACCTCCCCTGTCTCCTGGGTCCTCCTCACCCTGGCATGATGCCAGCACCCCACCTGGGGGGCCCCTCCCATGATGCCAAGAATGGGCCCCCCTCCTCCTGGGATGAGGCCAGTAGGACCTGCTCCTGGAATGAAGCCACCCGTGGGAGGCCACATGCCCGTGATGCCGGGGCCCCCAGTGATGAGACTTCCCACCAGGCCCATGATGGTGCTTACCCGGCCAGGAATGACTCAGACAGACAGATAATGGTGGAGGGGAGGCCGCTTATGTCAGGTTTTTTTTTTTTTTAAAATTTTATTTATTCATTTATTTATTTTTAACTTGACCAGAGAGAGAGAGAGAGAGAGAGAGAGAGAGAGGGAAAGTGAGAAAGCAAGCCACCAGGTCTAAGACTCGAAACATGGTCGGCCATGTGGGAGTGTCCAGCGCCTAAACCACCATGCCACCTGCTGGTCCCTCTTATGTCAGTTTTATATTCACTTGTCCTACTTCCCCAGAGGTCATGGTGCTGTGATTCTGGGTGTTTTCTAACAGCATGACAAGGAAGACTTTCTCCCATTTACTATTAAACCAAATTAAAAATAAGAGTAGTTTTGGAGGAGAGAAGTGGGATAAAGTGCAGTTTTCATTTGTATTGTGAAATGTGAAAATAAAACCGTCAACTGTTTTAGTTTTAAAAAATGATTTAATTTTATTTATTATTATTATTTAATTTGCTATAGGGCACGTGTGCTCATCAGAGAGAGATGAGGGGGCAGGGAGAGAAAGAGAGCAAGAAAATGAGAAAGCAGTCAGTCAGGTCCGGGACTTGAACTGCAGTTGGCTACGTAGGAGTCCATCACCTTAACTACCATGCCACCTGCTGGTCCCACACACATTTCTTTAATTGCACGAGAACATATGCACTTGCTAGAGGCAGAGAGACAGAAGGAGAGAGGGAGAAAGCACCCTCCATGGGGCGTGGTCAGGCCACAGTCGCTTCTCCATTTCTACATCCCGTTGGGACTTGGGGCACATCTACATGTGTGCACACCGGCTGGTGCCCATGTGTTTTCCAGGTTGCCAGGGCCAGGATTCCAACTGTGGTAAGCTGTGTGGGTTCCAGCTCCCTTAGTAATAGACTTTGATGCTGGTCCTTTTTCTTTCTTTTTTTTTTTTCTTTTTAAATTAAAAATGAAAGTTAAATGTATTACAGATGCCATATTGAAATAACAGAGATCTAGAACTTAGTCGCTTATTGCCCTGTTCTGAAATGAAATAATTTTCATTCGTCGCTGCTATCATCTAAACTTGGTATGCATTCAGTTTTTCTATTTTCTATTTTTATAGTAGTATCGAGACATTCCATAATTTCTGTTTTCACTTACTGTTTTACTAAGTGTGCTATTTTTCTCTTCCCATTCTCCCTGGCCTTTCTGCCTCTAGCAATATACAGATAGATTTATCCACGGGGAGGGTTTAGATGGTCGATGTACGAAAGTGGGATTGTCCTCTATGTATTTTTATGTAACCTGCTTTCCCAACTACACACCACATCATGGAAACGCTCTGGGTCAGTCACTGCACATCTAACCCGTTCTTTCACAGCTGTGTGATGATCTTTGTGTTGTGTCAGAGTCCCCGTGGCCGCCGCAGGTAGAGTGATTAGGAGGACTTAGAGGACTGTGCAGCTAAGTTGTGCTCGCGGCTGTGGTTTATTACAGTAAAAGGACAGAGCAAAATCCACAGATGAAAGGCACATGAATGAAGTCTGGAGGAAACCAGGGGCAAGCTTCACACAGGCTACTGTCCCTGGAGTCACATAGCATGCGCTCAATTCCTCTATCCATGAGTTGTAACAACACTATAAAGTCTTGTGTCCAGGGAAGCATGTTGGTTTTGTGCTTTGGCTTTTGTTTTGTTATATTTTGTTTTATTTTTCTAGGTTTTTGCTATAGGGTGTGTGCACTCAGCAGAGAGAGACAGAGAGAGAGGAAAAGTGAGAAATCACCCCCAGGAGAGATGGCCACACCATAATCCCTTCTTCTCCATTCTCCTTTTGGGATTTCGGGCACACATGCACATGTGCCCAGCATATTTATTAGGCTGCCAGATCCAGGAATCGAAGTGCAGAGTTGGCCATGTGAGCTCCAAAGCCTTAACCACCACGCCACCTGGTGACCCACTCATTAAGATTCTTAGGAAAGCTAACCACACGTTGTGCTCTGCCCCACATGTACCAGATTCCCACGATTCCAGCACGAAGCAGGCCTTCAGCATGAACCCCGTCATTGGAACAGAGTTGAGGCCCAGCAAGCCACCTTATCATTTAGAGACCTGTGGATGCTTCTAGCAGCCCCGAGTCCAGGGAACATTGCAGGCCAAGGGACAGTCTGCGATAGTGGTCTCAGGCTTGCTGTGCCAACCATATTCTGTAGACATCATGGTTTTAGTTTGTCATTGCCTTTTTTTTTTTTCCAAGAGAGATTATGGCTATAAGGCACATGTACTCATTGGAGAGTCAAAGAGACAGAAAGGGAGAAATCACCCGCTGGGGGCATGGCCACACTACAATCCCTTCTCCTTCATTCTCCTGGGATTTTGGGCATGAATACACATGTGCCTGGTATGAGTTTTAAGCCACTGGGTCCAGGACTTGAACCACATTCAGTTACATGGGAGTCCAGCGATGTAACCATTATGCCCGCTGTTGGTCCCATAGTTTATAATTTCTTATTGATTGGCAGTTTCTTCTTTGTTTTTGGTTCTGTTTTTTTTTTTTTTTTAAACTACCAGAGGGCATGGATACTTGCCAGAGAAAGACAGAGACAGAGGAGAGGGAGAAAGCAACCCCTAGTGGGGTGTGGTCATGTTGTAATCCCTTCTCTTCCTCTTTTCAGTCCTATTGGGATTTTTGGTGGGTACCCACACATACCTTGAGTGTTTTTCAAGCTGCCAGGGCTGCAGTTTGAACTGCAGTTGGGATTTGAACTGCGATTGGCCATGTAGGATCCAACTTCCTTAACCATTACACTACAGAGCCAGTCTGGCCTTTGTGTTCTTGTGAAACAGCGCAGAGTCCTGATCAGGAAACGTGGAGCCCTCGCATCCTAGCTGTCTTTGCTGCACATTTGCCTGGTGAATGCTGCCTTGGTTGCACAGCGCATGGGCTGAGTCTCAGGAGAGCATGGATGGTGCCCAAGGCTTAGCGCCCTATTTTTGTTTTTTCTTTTCTTTTCTTTTTGGAGAGGTTTTTTTGCTATACAGCACGTGTGCTCGCCAGACAGAGACAGACAGAGAGACAGAAAGCGAGAAATCACCCCCCCAGGGGGTATGGCCACACTGCAATCCCTTCTCCTCCACTTTCCTCTCGGGATCTTGGGCACGCATGCACACGCGCCCAGCGTGAGTTTAAGCCACCGGGTTCGGGACTCCAACCCCGGTCGACTATGTGGGAGTCCAGCGACAGCCATTATGCTAACTGCTGGTCCCTTAGCACCCTATTTGATGGTCTTTCCCTTTCTTTCCAGTGTGTGAAGGCTTTGGTCTATTACGATGTGCAATCATGCAGGCTAGATATCGGCAACGAGAAAGGAGACACTCCCCTCCACATAGCTGCACGCTGGGGTTACCAGAGCATTATAGAGACGTTGCTGCAAAATGGAGCATCCACAGAGACCCAGAACCGACTGAAAGAAACGCCACTCCAGTGTGCATTAAATTCAAAGGTAGCTCTTGTTTATTTATATTTTTTGATTATTATTTTAACTTTTTTTTTTTTTTTTAATTTGACCAGAGAGGGAGAGAGAGAGAACGTGAGAAAGCAAGCTACCAAGTTCAAGACTCCAACTGTGGTCAGCCATGTGAGAGTCCAGTGCCTTTAACCACCATTCCACCTGCCAGCTCAAAGGTAGCTCTTTTCATCTCTGAGTAGCAAATCACTGTCTGTAGATTACATCTCGGTCTATTGCAGGACAAACTGCGTCTCTGCCTGCAGGCAGAACTTGGCCTGCACGAGTTCTGCTTCATCCAGGACCTCATCGTTAATGCATTTTATTGATTTATATTTTCGATTTTACTAGCAATTTTTCTTAGTGTGGTTCCAAAAGCTGCTTCCATTAGAGTTTGCTCTGGCCTCTGAGTCCTGTCGATGTGTCAGCAGACGGAGTGGGTGAAAATGGGACGTCCACTCGCAACAGGAAAAGTAGGGACGGGAAATGGAGAGTGGAAGCTGTAACTGTGGGGCTGCTTTTCTTTTCTGGCACTTCCTTTTCAGTTCCTAGAAATCATAGTCTTCGATTTCTTTGTGGGGCCAGCAGGTGGTGTGGTGGTTAAGGCACTGGACTCCTACATGGCTGACTGTAGTGTAAGTCCTGGACCCAGAGCTTTGGGTCTCATGCTGGGAATGTGTGTGTGCCCAGAATGCCAGAGGAGAATGGAGGTGTTTTGCTTTTGTTTTTATTTTTTTTAGTTTTTGCCGTAGGTCACCAGAGAGAGACAAGGGAAGTGAGAAATCACTCCCTGGGAATGATGGCCACGCGACAATCCCCTCTCCACTCTCCTCTTGGGATTTCGGGCATGCCTGCACGCATGCGCCTGGTAGAATGAAGTTCAGGCTACTGGGTCTGGGACTCAAACCACGAAGTCAGTCATGTGAGATCTAGCGCCTTAACCTCCACACCACCTGCTGGTCCTAGAAACTATGTTCTAACTCAGCCAGTTGTGAGCATCATTGGGTGTAGTTTCTTTGATAAATGTAGTTTCTTTCATAAACTCAACCCTTTCCCGGTAGTAATTTCTGGGACTGTGGTTTTGGCCATCTGTGGTGAGGGTGCTCCCCTCTTGTGAGTGGGCGGGGCTCAGGGTGGAGACCTGCTTTTTGTACCCTGGTCTCCCAGTAGCAGCTGAAGGGCTGCCTTTGGAGCGGCCGGGAAAGCACAGGGCTTCTTGTGGACGTCCAGGAGGTCAGCGATTTGTGGCTAATGTAAGGCATTCCATTTTAATCCCTAGGTACAATTGCCCCCTTTGTACAGCCCCAACTTCCCACATTCTGATTTTTTTTATTTTAAGGTTTTTGTCATAGGGTGTGTGAACTTGGTGGAGAGAGAGGGAGAGAGACAGTGAGAGGGAATGTCAGAAATCACCTCCCAGTGGAGATTACCGTGCCACAATCCCTTCTTCATTCTCCTCCTGGGATTTTGGCCACACACGCACACATGCCTGGCGTGATTTTCAAGTCACTAGATCCAGGACTTGACTGTGGTCAGCCATGGGGGAGCCCAGCACCTTAACCACTGTGCCACCTGCTGGCCCCACCACCTTTTGATGTTTTACTGGCTGCCTTCTACAATTCCCAACTCTCTTCTAAGGAGCTCTTTTGGTTTATTCACATCTTATTCTGCATTTAAAAATAATTATTTAATTTTATTATTATTATTATTTTAAAATTTACTATAGGGCATGTGTGCTCACCAGAGAGACAGAGAGAGAGGGAGAGAAAGTAAGAAAGCAAGCTGGGACTTGAACCGTTGTTCAGGCTATCTGGGAGTCTAGCCTCAACCACCAGGCCACCTACTGGCTCCTCACTGTACATTTTTTAAAAATATATTTGTTAGGGTCGACAGGTGGCGGCGTGGTTGTTAAAGGTGCTGGATTCCCACTTGGCTGACCATGGTTTGAGTCCTGGACCTGGTGGCTTGCTTTCTACTTTCCCTTTCCCTGTCTCTCTTTGGTCAAATTAGAAGAAATGATAATAACAAATGGAATAAGTAAATAAATAATTCTTTAAAAAAATATATATTTGTTTATTTCTTCTGTAAGAGAAGGATGCAGAGAGAGAGATTGGGGCACCCCTAACAGAGTCTTCATGCCACGATCTAACCCCAGCTTCTGCCAGCTAGGGTCATAGGCACACACCTGTTCCCTGGTGTGCACAGGGAGACCTTGGTATAAGAACCTACAACCTTCCCATGTGACCTCAGCATCGTGGAGTGCTGTGTCACTTCTGCGTCATTGTGGCTGGCCAGTTTTTTTCCTTTCTTTTTTTTTCCCAGAGGCTTTTGCTATAGGGCGTGTATGCTCGCCAGACGGAGAGAGAACAGAAAGAGAGGAATCGCTCCCCAGGGAGGATGGCCACGCCACAATCTCTTCTTCTCCTTTCTCCTCTCGGGATCTTAGGCATGCATGTACATGCACCTGGCATGAGTTTAAGCCACCGGGTTTGGGACTTGAACCACGGTCGACTACATGGGAGTCCAGCAACATAGCCATTACACTAACTGCTGGACCCCTGGCCGGTTTTTTTTAAAGGCCACTTTATTGAAGATTGATACACAAAACGTCACGTGTTTAACATGTACATCTCGAGCTTGAAGATACAATCATCAAGATGCGTGGCGTGATGACCCCTCACTGCAGTCTGTGTTATAAACATATCTGTCATGTCCAACAGTGTTCTTCCCCCACTTTATTAGTTATTATTAATATTTTTGTATGTGGTAAGAACACTTAGCATGAGATCTATGGTTGCATGATTTTGCACATTTCAAGACTCCCTGGCCCCCTGGTTCCTCCTGGAATTCCCCTGGTTCCTCCTGGAGGGTCCCCTGGTTCCAGGGGCCTCAGCTATGCTGCCAAATACTGCCAGGGTCTCAGGTTTGGGAGCAGCCAGAGCTGACTGTGCTGAGCATGGCTACCCTTGGCCAGGGACACTGTGACACCTCAGGAGAAAGGTTCTTTTGCCACCATCACTTCTACCAAAGGTCTTTCCAAAGGGGGGTCTGCAGAGGAAAAGAGAGGGCTGCCTTCTGCTCGGCTCTGGATTGCTCCTGCCTGAGACCTGTGGCTGCCAGTGTAAGGGTCCCCCTTGATGGCTGTGGACTAGCAGGCCTGAGTGGTGGGCCAGGGAGGCTGTGAGGCCCCTCTGGGCTTCCCTTGCTCTCTGTGTCTGTTGATTGGAGGCACCGACTCCTGATGGA
>NW_006205257.1:2297810-2304548 GCF_000334495.1 Tupaia belangeri chinensis
TGATTGTTTCTTTTAAGAATATTTATTTATTTGTTTGTTTGTTTATTTATTTAAATTTGACCAGAGAGGGACAGAGTGAAAAAGAGAGAGAGGGGGAAAGTGAGAAAGCAAGCTGCTAGGTCCAGGACTTGAACTGTAGATGACCATGTATGATTCCAACACCCTTAACCACCGTGCTACCTGCTGGCCCCTTTATTATTTTTTAAATAATTATTTTATTTGGTGGGGCCGGCAGGTGGCGTGGTAATGAAGGGCACTGGATTCCCACAAGACTGACCACGGTTCGAGTCCTGGACCTGGTGGCTTACTTTCTCATTTTCCCTTTCTCTTTCTCTGTCTCTCTCCAGTCAAATTAAAAAATAATAATAACAAGTGGAATTAAAGAAAGAAAGTAAGAAAGAAAGAAAGAAATCTTTAAAAAAGAAAAGAATTATTTTACTCGGGACCAGCAGTTAGCATAATGGCTGTGTCGCTGGACTTCCATGTAGTCGACCACCGTTCAAGTCCCAGACCTGGTGGCTTAAACTCAGGCCGGGCGCGTGTGCGTGCATGCCCAAGATCCCGAGAGGACAATGGAGGAGAAGGGATTGCAGCGTGGCCATCCCCCCGGGGCGGGGGGTGATTTCTCGCTTTCTGTCTCTCTGTCTCTCTATCTTTCTGGCAAGAGCATGCACCCTATAGCAAAAACCTCTCAAAAAAAAAAAAATTAATTATTGTATTTAATTATTTGGTCTTGGTGTTTTTATCTGCCTGCTGTCTGACGTTCCTAGATGGTGCTGCTATTCGTCTTGTTTCATACTTTTCATATCCCCTCGTTCTCCTAGATCCTGTCTGTAATGGAAGCCCATCATCTGTCCTTTGAAAGGAGGCAGAAGTCTTCTTCAGAGGTAAGTCACCACAGCTGTGCTGGTCAGTCATGGTAAAGCTCAAGGGCCTCCTCTCTGGTCTCCACTGTCTGTGTGCCCATGTGTTCTCTTACCGGGCTCTGCTGCAGGTCCCCACGCAGTCCCCGCAGCGTTCTGTGGACTCCCTGAGCCAGGGTTCCTCCACCTCCAGCTTCTCCTCCGTGTCGGCAAGCTCTAGACCAGAGGAGACCAAGAAGGACTACAGAGAGGTGAGGCTTCCGGGTGGCCCTGGTGTTACAGTGCCCGTTACAGACCCAGGCCTGACTGGATGTGTGTTGCTCCTGACTTCTTGCAAAGTCTGTGTAGACACTCACAAGTACACACACATTTGTTTTTTAAAAATAATTATTTAATTTTATTTGTCATTATTATTTTTTTTTTTGAGAGATTTTCACTGTAGGGCGCGTGCGATCGCCAGAAAGACCGAGATACACATAGAGAAGACAGAAACCGAGAAATCACCCCCCAGGGGGGATGGTCACGGCGCAATCCCTTCTCCTCCATTCTCCTCTCAGGATCTTGGGCATGCAAGCACACGCGCCCGGCGTGAGTTTTAAGCCACCGGGTCCGGGACACGAACCGCGGTCGACTACGTGGGAGTCCAGCGACATAGCCATTACGCGAACTGCTGGTTCCCTATTTGTCATTATTTTAAAATTTGACCAGAGAGAGACAGAATGTGAGAAAGCAAGCCATCAGGTCTGGGACTCGAACCATGGTCGACCATGTGGGAGTCCAGTACCTCAACCACTGTGCCACTCATGGCCTCACACACATTGCCTTTGTAAGAGCTTGTAGCCTGGGGTCAGCAAGGTGGTGTAGAGGTTAAGGCATCTAGATCCCATATGGCCAACTCTGTGGTTACAATCTGCGGTGGCTTAGAAAACACGTCAGGGGTGTGTGTGTGTGTCTAAAATCTCCTGAGGATCGAGAGGGGTGGACTGTGATGGAGGATGGACTGTGACGTGACCATTGCCTCCTGGAGGTGATCTCTCACTTTCCTTCTCTGTCCCTTTCTCTGGCAAGCACATATACCCTATAGCAAAAACTTAGCTGGGAAAAAAGCTTATAGCCTGTGGTTTTTTTTGTTTTTTTGTTTTTCTTTTGTGCATGCACGTGCATGAGAGAAAATGAGAGAGTGAGAAAGAACTTCTAAGTGTAGTCAAACCGCAATCCCTTTTCTTCCATGTCTCCATCCTCCTGGGATTTTGGGCATACACGCATACATGCCTGGTGGGTTTGTCAAGCCACTGGGGCCAGGATTTGAACTGCAGTCAGCCGTGGGCTCTGGCTCCCAGTGTACAGTGCCCAACCCCTGCCCTGTGGGGCTGACCCAGCTTGTAGCCTGTTTTAACTCTGTTTAACTTACCTTAGAGCCAGTAGAGCTGCCTCCTCCTTTAACTGGAGAGTGGACCAGTGTATGATTTCCGCACGCCCCTCCTTTGATGGTTCTCCCATGGCTGAACCCTCACTGACTGCCGTACTGTCCCTCCCCCACTCCCCCCAAGCCAGGACGTGCTCTTGGAGGCCCAATAAACTTGGCTCGATGCAAAACCACAGGAAAGGAGGCCAAGATTCGTAGCTTAAAGTCTGACAGAGACCTGACGTCCTCCATGGTGGGCTGGGGGGGGTGTGTGTGGTCGTACCATACGTCACCCCAGCTGGTTGAGAACAAGAGCTGAGGGTGTGTAGCTCTTAGTCACTGCTAGCCAGCAGATTAGGGAGTGCTTACGTTTCAGGGCAACTGCTGTCACACCTTTCCACCCAAGTGACAATGACATCAGAGTAGTACCTTGCACGATGGTGAACACTAGTCACTTCCTAAGTGCCCTGTGTGAGCAGTTTTGGGGAAGTGCTTAAAAAGATGCTAACTGAAATGTTAAAACAGCACGAGTCAGACAAATGAAAGCTAGATTTCTAGAATGTTTATATAATTTCTATTATTATTTTAGTTAATTATTATCGAAGTTTGCTATAGGGCACATGTGCTCACCAGAGAGAGACAGAGAGAGGGAGATAGAGAGGGGAAGTGGGAAAGCAAGAAACCAGGCCAGGTCCGGGACTCGAACCATGGTTGGCCATGTGAGAGTCTAGTGCCTCAATCAGCATGCCACCTGCTGGCCCCTATAATTTCTATGATTAAAATAATTTTCCTCACATTCTTTTTCCTTTTTTTAAGGTAGAAAAACTTTTAAGAGCAGTTGCTGATGGAGATGTGGAAATGGTGAGTCTTAGAAGAATGTTTTAAAATTCCTGCTCTTGGTCTAAGACCGCTACGGCTGTGTCTCCCGTCTCCAATTCCGTCGCTAGCTGTGCGGCTTCTGCGTTTCAGTGTCACACAGACGGTGATGCGTTTCATGACTAACGGTAACAGTGTGTGCTCTCCCAATATGTAACGAGGAGATGTACCTGAAGGCACGTAGAGGCCATGGTCCCTGCCTCTTAGACACTCGTATTCTGGGAATGTGGAGATGCTGGCCAGACCACTCGCCTCCAGAGCCTGAGCGTGAGTGCAGAGACCAGGCCCACTAGCCAGGGAGCAGGCGAGCAGCCTGGTTTTAGACGAGGGCAGAGTTGTGGGGAGGGGAGGACGTGGTTGTGGTTAGGGCGGAGCCCAGAGGCCTGTGCGTGGTTCTGCAGGAGTTGTGTGTGGGTGGTGTGACACCTGGTCCAGGAGACTCAGGTCTGAGGTGTGGGGCTCCAAGGAGTCCCAGGCGGGTGTTTAAATGAGATAGTGTTGGCACCTGCAGAGGACAGCTCAAGGGAAGGCATCTGTTTAAACCATCTGTTGGTGACAGGGCACATCTCATAATGGGGTCAGTGGGCAGCAGAGACAGCTATCCTTAGATCCACAGGCATTTTCTCTTGGCTTGTCTTTGACTTCCTAGAATATGTCTCCTAGTGTTTTCTCTTTCTCTCTCTTTTTTTTTTTGGAGAGGTTTTTGCTATAGGGCGCGTGCGCTCGCCAGACAGAGAGAGACAGAGAGACAGAAAGTGAGAAATCACCCCCCGGGGGGATGGTCACGCCGCAATCCCTTCTCCTCCATTCTCCTCTCAGGATCTTGGGCACGCATGCACATGTGCCCGGCATGAGTTTAAGCCACCAGGTCTGGGACTCGAACCATGGTCAACCACATGGGAGTCCAGTGACATAGCCATTACACTAACTGCTGGTCCCTCCGTGTTTTCTCTTTTTTAAAAAGAATTATTTGTTTGATTTTATTTATTATTATTTTTAAATTTGCTATAGGGCACGTATGCTCACCACACACACACACACACACACACACACACACACACACACACAGGAAAAACAAAACCACACCCCCACAAGGGGAAAAAGAAAGCCACTAGATCTGGGACTCAAACCATAGTCAGCCATCATGTGGGAGTCCTCTGCCTTAACCACCATGCCACCTGCTGGCCCCTGTCTCCCAGTTTTAGTGGAGGTGAGTAAATCAGGTGCTTACCAAATAGGGACTCTTGAGAAAATCACAGTACGAGAGAGCTTTACCCCGCCGTGTGTTTTAAGTGGACCAGTCGCTGGTGACCGGGCTTGCGGTGGTGAATGGAAAGGCTCATAACAGCTCTGGGACGTGAGGACTCAGGATGGGTTATCGCTGTGGTCATCTTTGCCCAGAGGCCACTGTTCGCCGTCTAACGACATTGGTTCTTCTTAGGGGGACATGGCTGTCTGGTCTGAGTGATGCGGGTTGCTCTTCTCATGAGACCAGCCCAGGACAACTCAGCATTTTTGGGGGAAAGCAAAGGAGGGCGTCTTTGGGTATCCTGAGAGCCACAGGGCACATCACTGGTACAGCCCTGTGTCCCACCACGACAGATCTGCTCTTCTGGTTGCTGTGGGCAGGCCCAGGGGCCGAGGCCACCCACGAGGGGATGAGTAGAGACAAGCTGCCCAGTGAAGTTATTGACACACGCGACAGCCCCCAGCCCACTACCTGAGATCGCCCGTATGCAGGTCCCCAGCCCCGATGTCATCCCCCTTGTCACCAGGAGGAACTGCCCCTAGTTTGTCCCAGAGCAGGAAAGGTCTGGAGGTGAAGAGGGTCTTCCTGGAAACTTCGTCCCTCCTTGCAGGCATCTCCTGAATTCCTCAGCACTTAGGGCCAGGTCTAGAAATGTATTTCGATAGTTTTCTATTCTCAAGCTTAATATCCCGAAACGATCTGTCTGGGGGGGCGGGGCTGTTCGTTCTTTCACCCGAGAGCTCACGCATTGTCATGGAAACAGTACTTGCTAGCCGTGTGCCTTGAACAAGCCGATGACCTCTCAGGAGTGTTTTCTGTCAGGTGCTGTCAGTTTTCTGTCAGGTCTGGTGCTGCCTCCCCTTGGGTGGTTGAAAGTGTACAATTAGGTAACGAAAGAGGAGGAAGCCAGCAAGGGTCCTGGCACCAGGGTTTTGAGGCTATCACCCCAAGGTTGCCCCTTCGTGAGACAGAAGACGAGGCCGTCTCTCATCAGCTGCACAAGTGGTCGCCCGACCTCTCCGCCGCCATTAGCAGGATGTAGCATGCCTTGAGCACAAGTGAGTTCTGGTATCTCACAGGGAGCAGAGCCCTTTGTAAACTGCTTTGGTGGTTGTGGAAGGATGTGCATGCATGCGTGCGCAAGTGTCTGTCTTTAAGGTACGGTAGCTTGTGAAGGCACTAAGGATGCACCCTAAGTCCCCGTTGCTCTTTGCTGCCCCATGCCAGGTGCGCTACCTTCTGGAGTGGACGGAGGAAGACCTGGATGACGTGGAGGAGACTGTCAGCACGGCGGAGCTTGGATTCTGCCACCCCCTGTGCCAGTGCCCCAAGTGCGCTCCAGCCCAGAAGGTCTGGCTTGGCTTCTGTGGGCCGGGGAGGGAGTCGGGAGGCAGTTCTTTTTCCTTCCCCATAGGGGAGTGATCAGTCAGGTAATTACTGAGTGGCTATTAATAGGTACCCCCTGAGACACTGCAAGCATTAATTAGCTCAGAGAGGCACTGACATGGGAGCAGGATGTGGCTTGGGCTGCCGGCTCTGTGAACGGGCGGGAAAGTGAGCAGGGACGTGCCCGTGCCCAGGGTTTCTGCTGCTCTCTGGGCCCGAGCCTCGAGGCAGGAGTTAATGAACAGACACGCGTGAGGGCCCTGTCCGTGTGGCTGGAGTTTCCTGGGGAGGCTGCACGTGTGTTCCGTCGTTGCCTTTGCTCATGTTGGTCACCCTGGTGGAGACCTCCCTCTGAGTACATAGAAGTTCCTTCGACCCTGCACCCAGTTTCCCCTAGTGGTCATCTTGGGAAACTATAGTACAAAATCACAATTAGGATACTGGCATTGATTCCAACCATTGGTCTTTTTTTTTTTTAAAGAGAGAGAGATTTTTGCTATAAGGCACATGCGCTTACCGGAAAGACAGAGAGACAGAGACACAGAAAGCGAGAAACCACCTACCGTCCCGGGCTGGGGGATGGCCACGCCACAATCCCTTCTCCTCCATTCTCCTCTTGGGATTTTGGGTATCCACGCACACCTGGTGTGAGTTTTAAAACGCCAGGTCCAGGACTCAAACTGTGGTCGACTGTGTGGGAGTTCAATGACGTGACCATTACGCCATCCGCTGGTCCTTCAATCCATTGGTCTTAATTGAGGTTTCTCCAGTTTTACTTGTACT
Source organism: Tupaia belangeri chinensis (assembly GCF_000334495.1). Classification (NCBI taxonomy): domain Eukaryota; kingdom Metazoa; phylum Chordata; class Mammalia; order Scandentia; family Tupaiidae; genus Tupaia; species Tupaia belangeri. The sequence goes on from NW_006205257.1 coordinate 2,304,373, forward strand.
CATCTATGTGTGCATGTGTGTGTGTCTGTGTACTTAGTTCCATATCGTTTTTTAAAAGAAGTTTTTTTTTTTTCTTTTCTTTTTTTAGAGAGGTTTTTGCTATAGGGCGCGTGCGCTCGCCAGACAGACAGACAGAGACATAGAGACAGAAAGCAAGAAACCACCCCCCAGGGGGG
>NW_006205257.1:2304559-2309203 GCF_000334495.1 Tupaia belangeri chinensis
ATCCCTTCTCCTCCATTCTCCTCTCGGGATCTTGGGCACGCACGCACACGCACCTGGCATGAGTTTAAGCCACCGGGTCCGAGACTCGAACCACGGTTGACAGCGTGGGAGTCCAGCGACATAGCCATTATGCTAACTGCTAGTCCCAAAAGATGTTTCTTTTCATGAGAATGAGGAGACACAGAGAGAAAGACAAGCACTTTCAACAGGGGCTCATCACGATCCCACCCCCGACTCTCAGCCCTCCCATTCATTCATCCAGGATCATGGTGAGCACGCCTGGTGTGTACAGAGTGCTCGGAGACCCAAACCCGTGATGACGGTCCAAGTGCACCCTGTGTCACTGAGCAGCATGTTGGCACCGTGCCACCAAGCCAGCCTGTAGTTGTGTACAGTTTTGTCCCACACTCAAGATAAAGAACAGTTCTCTTGCCACAGAAAAAGTCACAAAATTGCCCTTTTGTAACCACACCCATCTCTCCCTGTCAGCCTTCTATCCTACCATCCCTAACCCCCTGGCAACCACTAGTCTGGTCTCCATTTCTATAATTTTGTCATTTCAAAAATGTTACCTGAACGTAATCACAGTTAGCCACTCCTCACTTAACAACCTTCCCGGTTAATGACCGCTCTGGCTTTCAGCCAGTTCTCCAGCGCAGGGAATCCCCTTTCTCACCCTGCGTCTCAGGAATCCCTTTCTCAGTCTGTGTCTCCTTTCCACACTTGGTTAGATTCACCACACGAAGCGTTCAAGTCACACAAAATCACATATTTTATTGTAAATGTGTACTTTATTTTGCACCCATAGCAATATTCACAATAAATAAAAACAATTACCCTGGATTTGTATTAGTGTATTTTGATATGTCTTATCACTTTCTAGTGCTTATCTAATGTATACTTTTTGTAGGGATAGAATTACATTATTCTAGGGTGGTGTCACATGATCTGTTGAAAAATATATACCCTATGGTGCCACAACACACCACAAGACATCGGCCTTTAAGTTCCTTGCTTGTAGACCAATTCACGGTAGCGACTTATTAATAGTTGTAGGAATGGAACTCTATCATCAAGTGAGGAGGGCCTGTATATTCCCTCGTAAGACTAGCTTTGTTCACTCAGCATGCTTCCAAGTCGTTGCATGTAATCAGCAGCGTGTTCCTTTATCATGGGGTAGTATTCCCGGGTATACATGCACCACCGTTCGTTTAACCGCTCCTGTGGGTTGTTTCTGGCTGTAGCTATTACAAAGAAAGATGCTACAAACATTGGAGTACAGGTTTTTGTAAGAACCTAAGTTTTCATTTTTCTAAAATAAATGCCCCCGAGTATCATCGCTGAGTTATATGGTAATGGCATGGTGATTCCACAGGTAGTTTTTGTAGGAACTGACAGACCTTTCCAAAACCCACCGGCAATATATGAGCGATCTGGTTTCTCTGCATTCCTACCAAGATGTAGCACTGCCACTGTTTTCTATTTTAGCCATTCTGCTAGTGTGCAGTACGACCACATTGTGGTTTTAATTTGCATTTCCCTAATGGCTGATGATGTTGAGCACCTCTTCATGCGCTCATTTGCCATCTGAGTGTGCTCTTCAGTGAAGTGTCTGTTCATTTCTTTTTGCCCATTTCCTAAGTGGTTTGTTTATTTCTTTATTACTGAGCTTTGAGTTCTTTACATATTCTAGATACTCTGTCAGTTATGTGGTTTGCAAATATTTTCTTTCAGCCTGTCACTTTTCTCAGCCTCTTCACATGGGCTTTCAGAAGAGAACGAGTTTTTAATCCCCAGCTTTTTTCTTCCTTCATTCTTTTTTCAGACTTTTGCCATGCATGTGTTCTCCAGAGAGAGACAGAGAGAGAAAATGAGAAATCATCCCCCCAGTGGGAATAACCATACCACAGTCCCCTTTCTTCTATTTTCATCTTGAGATTTTGGGCATGCACTCAAACTCACCTGGCAGGTTTTCCAAGCTGCCAGTTCTGGGACTTGAATTGTGGTGTTGGCCATGTGGGATATAGTCATCTTAACCACCATGCCATCTGTAGGCCCTTAGTGTTCTTTAAGTTTTATTTATTTATTTATTTTAAAGAATTATTTATTTAACTTTTTATTTATTCATTCTTTTATTTTAACTTGACCAGAGAGAGACATAGAGAGAGAGAAAGAGAAAGTGAGAGAGCAAGTCACCAGGTCTGGGACGTGAACCGCAGTCGGCCACGTGGGAGTGTCCAGCGCCTTAATCACCACTCCACCTGCTAGTCTCCGGGTTTTTATTACTAATTGTGCTTTTGGTGTCAGGTCTGAGAAATCTTTTGTTAGCCAAACATTTCCAAGATTTTCTCTTTTTTTTTGAGAGCTATTTTATAGTTAAGTCCTTCATTTTGAGTTAATTTTTTGTATGAGGTGTGAGATTTAGGTGAATTTCATTTTCTTTCTTTTCTTAAAATTATTTCTTTGCCTATGAATGTCCACTTGCTTCAGCACAATTCGTTAAAAAGACCATCTGCCCCCATCAACTTGCTTTTGCACCTCAGTGGACTGTGTATTGTCCATTTCTGGGTTCTCCGTTCTGTTTCATTGATCTCCGCCAGTACCGTTCCGTCGTCATTACAGTGGCTATAATATTGAGTGTAGAGAGAGTCCTAGCTTCTTCTTTGCCAGGATCTTTTTAGCTGTGCTAGGACTTGTGCTTTTTTTTCTTTTTTCTCCCCATATTGCCAGAGGGCATGTGCACTTACCAGCAAAAGAGAGAGAGAGAGGGAACCAGCAGTTAGCGTAATGGCTATGTCGCTGGACTCCCACGTAGTCGACCGCGGTTCACGTCCCGGACCCAGTGGCTTAAAAACTCATGCCGGGCACGTGTGCATGCGTGCCCAAGATCCCGAGAGGAGAATGGAGGAGAAGGGATTGCGGCGTGACCATCCCCCCTGGGGGGTGATATTACAAAGAAAGATGCTACAAACATTGGAGTACAGGTTTTTGTAAGAACCTAAGTTTTCATTTTTCTAAAATAAATGCCCCCGAGTATCATCGCTGAGTTATATGGTAATGGCATGGTGATTCCACAGGTAGTTTTTGTAGGAACTGACAGACCTTTCCAAAACCCACCGGCAATATATGAGCGATCTGGTTTCTCTGCATTCCTACCAAGATGTAGCACTGCCACTGTTTTCTATTTTAGCCATTCTGCTAGTGTGCAGTACGACCACATTGTGGTTTTAATTTGCATTTCCCTAATGGCTGATGATGTTGAGCACCTCTTCATGCGCTCATTTGCCATCTGAGTGTGCTCTTCAGTGAAGTGTCTGTTCATTTCTTTTTGTCCATTTTCTAAGTGGTTTGTTTATTTCTTTATTACTGAGCTTTGAGTTCTTTACATATTCTAGATACTCTGTCAGTTATGTGGTTTGCAAATATTTTCTTTCAGCCTGTCACTTTTCTCAGCCTCTTCACATGGGCTTTCAGAAGAGAACGAGTTTTTAATCCCCAGCTTTTTTCTTCCTTCATTCTTTTTTCAGACTTTTGCCATGCATGTGTTCTCCAGAGAGAGACAGAGAGAGAAAATGAGAAATCATCCCCCCAGTGGGAATAACCATACCACAGTCCCCTTTCTTCTATTTTCATCTTGAGATTTTGGGCATGCACTCAAACTCACCTGGCAGGTTTTCCAAGCTGCCAGTTCTGGGACTTGAATTGTGGTGTTGGCCATGTGGGATATAGTCATCTTAACCACCATGCCATCTGTAGGCCCTTAGTGTTCTTTAAGTTTTATTTATTTATTTATTTTAAAGAATTATTTATTTAACTTTTTATTTATTCATTCTTTTATTTTAACTTGACCAGAGAGAGACATAGAGAGAGAGAAAGAGAAAGTGAGAGAGCAAGTCACCAGGTCTGAGACGTGAACCGCAGTCGGCCACGTGGGAGTGTCCAGCGCCTTAATCACCACTCCACCTGCTAGTCTCCGGGTTTTTATTACTAATTGTGCTTTTGGTGTCAGGTCTGAGAAATCTTTTGTTAGCCAAACATTTCCAAGATTTTCTCTTTTTTTTTGAGAGCTATTTTATAGTTAAGTCCTTCATTTTGAGTTAATTTTTTGTATGAGGTGTGAGATTTAGGTGAATTTCATTTTCTTTCTTTTCTTAAAATTATTTCTTTGCCTATGAATGTCCACTTGCTTCAGCACAATTCGTTAAAAAGACCATCTGCCCCCATCAACTTGCTTTTGCACCTCAGTGGACTGTGTATTGTCCATTTCTGGGTTCTCCGTTCTGTTTCATTGATCTCCGCTAGTACCGTTCCGTCGTCATTACAGTGGCTATAATATTGAGTGTAGAGAGAGTCCTAGCTTCTTCTTTGCCAGGATCTTTTTAGCTGTGCTAGGACTTGTGCTTTTTTTTCTTTTTTCTCCCCATATTGCCAGAGGGCATGTGCACTTACCAGCAAAAGAGAGAGAGAGAGGGAACCAGCAGTTAGCGTAATGGCTATGTCGCTGGACTCCCACGTAGTCGACCGCGGTTCACGTCCCAGACCCGGTGGCTTAAAAACTCATGCCGGGCACGTGTGCATGCGTGCCCAAGATCCCGAGAGGAGAATGGAGGAGAAGGGATTGCGGCGTGACCATCCCCCCTGGGG
>NW_006205257.1:2309409-2323297 GCF_000334495.1 Tupaia belangeri chinensis
GTGTGCGTGTGTGTGTGTGTGTGTGTGTGTGTGTGTGTGTTTTAAGAGATTTTTAGCTATAAGGCATATGCACTCACTGGAAAGATAGAGAGACAGAAAGCAAGAAATCATCCCTAAAGGGGGATGGTCACACTGCAATCCCTTCTCTATTCTCCTCCTGGGATATTGGAATGCTCAGCATGAGTTTTAAGTCACAGGGTCCAGGACTCGAACCACGGACTCAGACTGTGGGCTCAAACTGCATGGGAGTTTAACAACATAACCATTATGCTATCTTTTGCCCTCCCCTTTTTAAAAAATATTTTTAAAAATTATTAATTTAATTTATTCATATTTATTTTTTAAAAATTTGACCAGAGAGAGAGGGAAAGTGAGAAAGCAAGCCACCAGGCCCAGGACTCGAACTGTGGTTGGCCAGTTGGACATGTGGAGGGGTCCAGTGCCTTAACCACCACACCACCTGCTGGGCCTGCCCTTCCCCCCCCTTTTTTAAGAGAGATTTTTACTATAGGGTGCATGTGCTTGCTGGAGAGACAGAGACAGAGAGACAGAAAGCAAGAAATCACCCCCTGGTGGGATGGCCATGCCATAAACCCTTATCCTGTATTCTCCTCTTGGGATACTGGGCATGCACACATGCACATCTGGCATGAGTTTTAAGCCACCAGGTCAAGGACTGAACTGTGGACTCAAACTGTGGTTGACTATATGGGAGTCCAGCAACATAACCATTATGCCATCTTTTTCTTAAGAGAGGTTTTTACTATAGGGCACATATGCTTGCTGAAGAGACAGAGTCAGAGAGATAGAAAGCAAGAAATCACCCCCCTGGGGGATGGCCACGCCACAATCGTTTATTCTTCTCTTGGGATTTTGGTTGCACACACACGTGCCCAGCATGAGGTTTAGGCTGCTGGGTCTGGGATTTGAACCATGGTTGACTATGTGGGAGTCCAGCAATGTAACCATTACACCATCTGCTGGTCCCCTGTTGTGTTTTTCAAGCTGTTGGGGTCAGGATTTGAACTGTGGTTAGCAGTGTAGAATCCAGCTCCCTAAACCACTAGAATATGGGACCGGTCTTAAATTTGTATATTAATTGCACTTTTTTATGAACATTTCTACATTCCCCTTGTATAGTAATAGTCTTCAATTTAGCATACAGTTTCTTTTTTAAGATTTAACATTTCTATTCATCAAAAAGTGAATTTACCAATTTAAAACAATTTCAAAATTTGGGTTTTTTTTTGGTGGGGGGCACCTAGATTGGACCACAGACTTCTGAAAGTCTCTAGTCTTTTTTCTTTATTTATTTAATTTTTCTTCTTATTATTTTTTAAAACATTTGATCACTATGCACCATTTGGCTTGTAAAGAGAATTTACCCAACATAAATACATCTCAGACCAGCCCAGCTAAGAATCCTATACACACCATCATCAGTAGGTAATAAAGCATTTCTGTGTCCCACGAATGTGTTGCCTCTCTAATTTTTCTACCTGATTTCCTTCCCTTTACTCTTCCCTTCTCTCACCTTCCTTCCACACTGTCTCCAGCATCCATAACTATTTTCACTGCTTGTGTGTCCTCCAATCTTTCAGTCTCTACCCTAGAATGCGGACAGTCGATATATATTAAATGGGGACATACAATATCTTTCTTTCACAGCCTGGCTTACTTCATTCAGCAATAAATCTTCCATATTCAACCACTTTCTTTTTTTTCTTTTTTTTTTTTTTTTCTTTTTTTTTTTTTGAAGAATTATTTTATTTAACTTTTTATTTATTATTAATATCATTATTATTTTTCAGTTTGATCAGAGAGAGACAGAGAGAGAGAGAGAGGAAGTGAGAAAGCAAGCCAGGTCCGAGACTTGAACCATGTTCGGCCATGTGGGAGTCCAGCGCCCTTAACCACTATACCACTTGCCGGCCCCTCAACCACTTTCTATCAAATATCAGGGTCTTGTTTTTTGTGGCTGAATAGTATTCCGTAAAGTATATATGCCACACTTTTTAAATTCATTCATCTGCTTGTGGACATAAAAGCATTTTAATTTTTTTATTTAAAAATTTTAAAATTTTTTAAATGTCCTGTGGGGCACGTGTACTTACTGGAGAGAGACAGAGAAAGTGAGAAAGCACTCCCCCAAGGGGGATGGCCGCACCTCAATCCCTTCTCCTCTATCTCTTCTTGGGATTTTAGGCACATGTACAGATATGCCTGGCGTGTTTTTTAGGCCACTGGGTTCGAGACTCAAATTGTGCAGTCAGCCCTATGAATTCAGCCAACTTAACCACCACACCGTGGGCTAGCCCCAGCCAATATTTTAATCCTTGGTTAGCCACGTAAACACTGATGTATTAGTACCACTATCAAAATGTGTATTCAGCTATAAACAGTATCTCTTTTAGTCATATACGGAGCATGATTGATTTAAAAAGCACCATGTGTAAAGTAAAGGTGAAGTGTGAAGATTTAGCATATGGCGTTATGAGGTTTGATAAATGAACACATTTCTGACCACTGCCACGGTGAAGAGACCTCCATCAACCACAGATACTCTCTTGCTCCTTTGTAGTCACGCCCTAGAAACACTGGTCTGCTTTCTGACCCTCTATTTTAACCTTTCCTCATTTGAGTTGCATTTTCCTGTCTGATAGTGATGTTAAATATCTTTTTAATGTACTCATTGACTATTATACCATCTTCTTTTATAAATGGTCTATTCAAATCTTTTGCCAGTTTAAAAAAAAATATTTTTTTTTCTAGAGAGAGATTTTTGCTATAGGGTACATGCGCTTGCCAGAGAGACAGAGACAGAAAGTGAGAAATCACCCCCCAGAGGAGATGGCCACATCGCAATCCCTTCTCCTCCATTTTCCCCTCGGGATTCTGGGCACACACAGCATGAGTTTCAAGCCACAGGGTCTGGGACTGAAACCATGTTCGGCCATGTGCGAGTCCAGTGACGTAACCACTATGCCACCTGCTAGCACCATGGGAAAAAATATTAAAAAATACGAGAACTCATGTATTCTCCACTTGATTATTATATGGAAAGTTTTAATGTTTAAAAAAATTTTTTTATGAGAGATTTTTGATATAAGGTGCATGTGCTCACCAGAGAGACAGAGAAAAATGAAGAGATAGAAAGTGAGAAATCAATCCTCAGAGGTGACAAAAAGCAAGAAATCACTCCCCTGGGGTTACGGTTATACCACAATCCCTTCTCCTCCATTCTCTTCTCAAGATTTTGGGCAGGCATATACATGCATCTGGCTTGAGTTTCGAGCTACTGGTTCTGGGTCTTGAACAATGGTTGACTATATGAGAGTCTAGTGACATGATATTACCATTACGTCATCTGCTGGTCCCCCCCCCCCTTTTTAATTTTTAAATTTTTTTTTTTGGAGAGATTTTTGCTATAGGGCATGTGTACTCACCAGAGAGACAAAGACAGAAAGTGAGAAATCACCCCCCGGGGGTATGGACATGCTGCAATCCCTTCTCTATTTTCCTCTTGGGATCTTGGGCAAGCACGCACGCACACAGGCCCAGCGTGAGTGTAAGCCATTGGGTCTGGGACTCAAACCATGGCCAACTACATGGGACCAGCAAGATGGCGTAATGGTTTTATTGCTGGACTCCCACATGGCCGACCGTAGTTCAAATCTCAGAGCAGAGGCTTGAAACTCAAACCGGGTACGTTTGAGTGTGTCCCCAAAATACTTAGAGGAGAATGGAGGAGAAGGGATTGCGACTTTGGCCATTCCCCTTGGGGGGTTATTTCTCACTTTCTGTCTTTGTCTCTCTGGTGAGTACACATGCCCTATAGCAAAAATCTGTCAAAAGAATAAAACAGTTTCTTTTTAAAGAGGTTTTTGCCTTAGGGTACGTGTGCTCACCAGAGAGAGAGAAAGAGAGACAGAGAGAGAGAGGGAAGTGAGAAATCACCCCCGGGGGAATGGCCATGCTTCAGTCCCTTCTCCTCCATTCTCCTCCCAGGATCTTGGGTACACGTGCACACGAGCCCAGTGTGCTATCGGGTCTAGGACTCTAACCATGGTCAGCCATGTGAGAGTCCAGTGATGTAACTCCTACACCATTTGCTGGCCCCTAGAACAATTTTTTAAAAATGATTTAATTCCATGTTATTATTTTGAGAGATTTTTGCTATAGGGAGCATGTACTCATTGGAGAGACGGAGAAATAGAAGAGAGACAGAAAGTGATAAATCAGCCCCCCTCTGGTGGGAGGAGGTTGCCATGTTGCAATCCATTCTCCTGCATTCTACTCTTAGGCTTTGGGGCATGCTCACTAATGCACCCAGCGTGAGTTTCAAGCCTCTGGGTCTGGCACTCGAACCGTGGCTGGCCATGCGAGAGTCTGGCAACATAACCATTGCACCATCTGCTGGTCCCTGTTGTTATTATTTTTAATTTGACCAGAGAGACAGAGAGTGAGAAAGGGAAAGTGAGAAAGCAAGCTGCCAGATCAGGACTCAAACCACTGTCAGCCATGTGGGAGTCCAGTGCCTTGACCACCACACCACCTGCGGGCCCCAGTGTTGAAACATTTTTCAGTTCTGGCTGGTACAAGTCTTTTGAGATGCACGTATTGTAGACATTTCTCCATTCTATTGCTTGCCTTTTTATTTTCTTACTTATGTCTTTCAACGAGCACACGTTAAACTTTTTTTAAATTAAGTTTAGGTTTCTTTCATGGTTTTTGGTTTTTGTACCTTATGTGCAGAATCATTGTTTAACCTGGTATTACAAAGATTTTTCTGTCTGTTTCCTCCAAGGTTTATAGTTGCCACTTTTACATTTCCGTCTATGATCGTTTTAGTGTGTGTTTGGGTGCATGAGGGTTGATGTAGTGTTTCCACATACGGGTGTCCCGTTGTTCCAGCACTATTTGTCGAACTGGCTTTCTTTTCCCTGTTGAATTGCCTGGTGTAAAGAGGCATCGTTTTTGGGAACTTGCTTTATTTAAAATGGAAGTTAGTCTTTTGGTATGTAAGACCCATTCAAAGTAGTAGGAATCCACCTCTGAGCAGTGTGATCCTGGATCCCATTGTGATCCCAAACTTTGCATAAAGGCTTTAGGGGCAGATGGCTTTGATTTCTTCATCTGGATTTCTTGAATAGAAATATTTCTGTTTCTTCTACACTTGTTAGAAGCTGGCAAAGGTTCCTGCCAACGGGCTCAGTGTGAATGTGACCAACCAGGATGGCCTCTCCCCACTGCACGTTGCTGCCCTGCATGGCCGGGCGGACCTCGTCCCTCTCCTGTTGAAGCACGGTGCCCGAGTGGGTGCCAGAGATGCAAACCGAGCTGTCCCCCTCCACCTGGCCTGCCAGAAGGGCCACTTTCAGGTATGGGCTCTGTGTTTCTGGCAGTGTAGCAGGTGCTTGCCTTGGCTAGAACCTCGCTTGGTGGGAATGCTGCAGAAGGGCAGGGGACAGCCACGTTTCCTCCCTCTAAGCACTGAGATTCCGAGATGCATGTGGCAGAACCACTCAGTCTTGAGCATAGGACTCCGTGCTTCCTGGGGTGGAGCCAGCCCTCCTGCCCCCACCGCCATTCACTCTGGGTGGCTGTCATCTGATCTGACCCCAGCAGGAACTCTTCTGAACTTGGGTGTGTTGGTCATTGAGGGTCCACCGTGGTCACCTTACCATTTGATGTGCCCATAGTCCTTGGCCTGTTAGTGCCTTATAAAGTGCAGTCATGGCCTTATAGAACGAGTTCAAGAGAGGATTGTGGTGTGATTATTATTAATTTTTTTTTAAAGTTTTTGTTATAGAGTGTGTGCACTTGCCAGAGAGACAGAGAGAGCAAGAAAATGAGAACTCATCATTGTGGCCATGCCACAATCCCTTCTCCTCCATTCTCCTCTCAGGACTTTGGGCATGCGTGCACACAGGCCCAGCATGAGTATCAAGCCACCAGGTGTAGGATTCAGACTACATTTTTGGTCATGTGGGATCCAGCCTCCCCACCTCCATCTGCTGGCCCTTGAATGATTAAATTTTAGAAGTCTTATTTACCTTCTAGTAACTTAGCTATATCTGTTATTTGTCATTGTCCCCCATGAGTTTCTGAGTAAGCTTTTTAAAGACAGGGGTCGTATTTCAGGTCTGCCAACGCCCTCGTCAACACCTAGCACAGTGCTTGAATCATTGGTTTCCTAATCTGTAACACTGGAACAGTTCCAGCTCTCCAGAGGGTAGATAGAAAGGTGAAGTGAAAATTCCAATGCCTAGCACACTGCCTGGCACAAGAGACCCTCTGCAAATGCCAGTCCCCCCTCCAGTGGATCTGCTTTCTCCTGAGGGCCAGCCATGTCTGAAGACCTTCCCAGTAAGCTTAGAGAAAAGTCAGAAGCCTTGATACTGGGTTTAAGAGTTTCTCTTACACATTTTAGTTAAGATTGACATTTTCCTTTTCAACTAGGTGGTGAAGTATTTATTAGATTCTAATGCAAAACCCAATAAAAAGGATATAAGTGGAAACACACCCCTCATTTACGCCGGATCCGGTGGCCATCATGAAGTTGCGGCACTGTTGCTACAGGTAGGGCCCCTCACCACCCACCGGCGGTCACCCCTGCACTGGCCAGTAGGGGCACTATTGTTTGGCTAAGCTACTGTGGCATCTGACTAAGGCAGGAGGAGGGTGGGCCTCTCCCTCTGATCAAAGGCAACTCATTTTGATGGACTTGTAAAAAAAAAAATGGGTATAGTTTAGACAATATTGTTTTTTATCTTAACGTTTTTCACTTAATGTAGAAAACTGTTTATTAAAACCTTGTATTGGGTCAACAGGTGGCATGGTGGTTAAGGTGCTGGACTCTTATATGGCTGACCATGGTTCAAGTCCTGGACCTGGTGGCTTGAAAATTAGGCTGGGTACATGTGCATGTATGCCCAAAATCCCAGGAAGGGAAAAGAGGCCAAGGGATTGCTATGTGGCCATTCCCCCCAGGGGGGATGTTTTCTCACTTTCCTTCTCACTGTCTGTCTCTGGTGAGTGCATGTACCCTATGGCAAAAACCTTAAGAAAAGAAAACAAAACAAAACAAAAAAACTTGTTTTGTTTTGTTTTTAGTTTTGCTATAGGGCATGTATGCTCACCAGACAGAGAGAGAGAGAGAGAGGGAAAGTGAGAAATAAAGTCACCCCCCAGGGGGTATGGCCATACCAGTCCCTTCTCTTCTGTTCTTTTGGGATTTGGGGGCATGCATGCACATGTGCCCAGTGTGATTTTCAAGTTGCCAGGTTTGGGACTCAGCTGTGCAGTCAGTCCAGCTGCCTTAACCTCCACACCTCCTGTTGCCCCTAAATACTTGTTTTTTAATGGTTGTGTAACTATTGAGGTACCATAGAGTGTTTTTGTTTGTTTTTCCAGATGATCCTGCTCAGTACATTTAAGTAGCTTCTGTTTGTTTTTTTCCTGCTATAATGATATGTGCTGTAATGAACATCTTTGTTCATAATTTTTTTTAAGAGATTTTTTGCTATAGGGAATATGGACTCATCAGAGAGACAAGAGAGATATAGAGTGAGAAATCCCTCCACAGGAGGCCTGGCCACGCCGCAATCCCTTCTCCTCTATTTTCCTCTTGGGATTTTGGGCATGCATGCACACGTGCCCGGCCTGAGTTTCAAGTCACCAGGTCCAGGACTCAAACCGCAGTGGGAGTCCATAACGTAATCATTACACCATTTGCTGGTCCCTGTTCATAAATCTCAGTATTACTTTTATCCCCGGCATTTAAAGATTTTTGTGAGACAGGAGAGTTCGGGGAATTTGATGACAAGCAGCACCCACGTGCCTGCCGCCTGGATTCCCCGTTCGGTTCTCTCGCATTCCTTTTGATTGTGCTGTGTCTCGTTCTAGCACGGGGCCTCCATTAATGCTTCTAACAACAAGGGCAACACGGCGCTGCACGAGGCCGTGATAGAAAAGCACGTCTTCGTGGTGGAGCTGCTGCTGCTGCACGGGGCTTCGGTCCACGTCTTAAACAAGAGGCAGTGCACAGCCATAGATTGTGCCGAGCAGGTGAGTGGAGACCCCAAGGGCCGAGAAGCCTCAGGCCTCCTGCACAGCTCACGCTGGAGTCCATGCTCTTAAACAGATGTACTGAGCAAGAGGCAGATTTCTGAAGCACTGCGCTGGCTAGTTGCTGTGCCAGGAGTCGGCCATTGTGGCTAGATACCTGGTCACCTGGTCAGAGGTGGCCTGTGGGGAGCCAGGGGCCATGCTTTCAGGGTAGTTTCAAAGGCCCGAGTGCAGGTGCTCCCCTTACCACCATCCCCTATCACCCGTAGTAACATGCCGTCCAGTACCTGAGGGGAAGACATGGCTCTGGTGTCGGAGCTCTGCAATTGCCTTAGCAGCGTGATGGAGGAAGTTTGTTTAGTTTGTGGACATACAGGTCCTTGGAAACGGGAGGAGAGCTGTGACTATCAACTGACCACACTCTACGGTGCTGTGGTTTCCAGTCACCTTAACCACCACACCATGGCCGGCCCATTATTTTTTATTTTTTTAGTGACATTTCCTAACAGAACTGAGCTATCTTTTTCTATTTGTTGCTCTAGGGTACATGCACTTGCTGGAGACACAGGGGTGGATGGAGAGTGAGAAATCACCCCCCAGGGGGAAGGTCATGCTGCAGTCCATTCCATTCCCCCCCTGGGGTTTTGGGCATGCACATACTTGTGCCCATTGTGTTTTTCAAGCCACCAGGTCTGGGACTCAAACCACGCAGTCAGCCAGGCGGATCCAGCACCTTAACTACCACTCCACTAGCTGGCCCCAGAATTAAATTATCTTAACCTTTTTAGTACTTTCTCAAATGATGATGACGAAGAAGTGCTTTATTGCATATTTACTACGTGGTGGGCCCTCAGAGATCTCATGATATGAACCATACAATAATAGGTCTTGTTATTGGCAGCCCAGTTGCCCGGTGTGGCTAAACACCCAGCCCCGAGTACCTAGGAGAGGGCAGAACCAGAGACCAAAGGCTGGGCTTCTTTCACAAGAATTTATGGACTCCTAGTTTGGTCCTTAGTTATTTCTCAGCTTTTCCTGCCCAGAACACTGATAGTTAGATAGAAAGCAAGTAATTATATGTAAGGAGAATTTTAAAATATCACCGTTACTTTTTCCCTTTCAAATTGTAGAATTCAAAAATAATGGAATTACTTCAGGTAGTACCCAGCTGCGTGGCCTCGTTAGAGGATGTTGCTGAAGCAGACCACAAGGACTACGTTACTGTGAAGATCAGGAAAAAATGTAAGAACTTACATTCCATTGTTGTCAACCTGGGTGTATTTGGAAACTCATGGGTAGCTGCTGGGTTGCATGGCAAACGTAAAACATAATTACCATATGATGGGGGGTGGGTACAGGCACCAAAGAAGTGTGCGCTACATCCTGATTTATCAGACGAGGGGTAAGCTGCTTTGGATGCTAGTTTTTCTGGTCAATGATAGTATTTCTTAAAAGAATGAGATGGAAACGCTCAGCGTTACATTGGAGGTGCAGGCCTTGCCTAACTGACTGGAGAGGAGATACAATTTCTGCCAATTTCATGCTTTATGTTCCAAAGCTAGGTGTTCTTCTGAGCGTTCCTGGATAACCAGGGTAAATGTTACTTTTTAAAATATTTTTTTTAGTTTCCAGGTGTAAGAGAGGTTGATGATAGTTAGAACAGCAATTACCAAACGGTAGATCTGAAGTATTTTCTTTTAAAAGTTTAGGGGATCGTCTATATTTTTCTTTATAATATACTAAATTGATCACTAAATGATAAATTACATTATAAGATCATTTATATAACTAAATGATATTATAATAATATGCTATATGTATACTAAATGATATTATGTAATATACTCCCAGCTATGGGAGTGGGTTTATGCCGTGAATATAAATATGATGTGAATGAACCCACTCCCAAATCCGGATTAAGATATACGAGGCTGTCTCGCCATAGTTGGCTGTGAGCTGGGACATATCAGTGTGGTAAGGGTATGTCTTGCTATTTCACGTGGCTTTACACAGTAATAAATAGGTAGCTTTTCACATGCCCCTTTAAAAGCAAAACCAGTGTTGGGACCAGCAGTGAGTGTAATGGCTATGTCGCTGGACTCCCACAGTCGACCGTGGTTCAAGTCCTGGACCCGGTGGCTTAAAACTCACGCCGGGCGCATGTGCATGCGTGCCCAAGATCCCGAGAGGAGAATGGAGGAGAAGGGATTGCGGTGTGACCTTCCCCCCTGGGGGGTGATTTCTTGCTTTCTGTCTGTCTCTTAGCAAAAACTTCTCCAAAAAAAGCAAAACCAGTGTTTAATTTTCTAAATTTTGTTAACCTAAGAGAATGGGGAGACTGCATCTATGCTGTTGTTTTAGAACCACCTTTAAACTGTTTTTGAAGTTTCAGATGTTTATTCTTTTATCTACAGGGAACTCAAAAATGTTTGATCTCCCAGATGAGCCTTTTACAAGACAGTTTTACTTTGTTCACTCTGTTGGTCAGTTTAAGTGAGTACCAAGTTCAAGTGGATTTTTTGTGCTTTTGACCGAGTTTCTTTCAAATGAAGCATGATTTGTGCAGTCTCAATTGGTTATGCGTAGTACCGTCTGCAGTGAGAACGTCATCTAATCCTGCCACCTTGTGGCCAACCAGTGTTTTGCACCAGTATCCCAAATAGCGATTTTAGGTTCATATTTAAGTTTATTTTGGATTTCAGGGGAAAGACTTCACGGGAGATTATAGCAAGAGATAGAAGTGTACCTAATCTGACTGAAAGTTCTTTGGATGAGGTGAGTTCTTCAATATGTTTACTTATGTTATTATTACTATTTTGGTAGGAAAAGTGTGTTTTTTAAAATTTGCTAGCGGGCATGTGCACTCACTGGAGAGACAGGAAGAAAGAGAAAGTGAGAAATCATTGCCCAGGGAAGATGGCAATGCTGCAGTCCTTCCTCGGTTCTCCTGTTGGGATTTTGGGCATGCACACACAGGCATCTAGCATGCTTTTTAAGCCACCATGTCTGGGACTTGAACCACTCAGTCAGCATGTGGGATCTAGCCACCTTCACCACCACTTGCTGGCCTAGCAAGTGTATTCTTTTTTTTTTTTTGGAGAAGTTTTTGCTATAGGGTGCGTGCGCTCGCCAGACAGACAGAGAGAGACAGAGAGACAGAAAGCGAGAAATCACCCCCCATGGGGGATGGCCACGTCGCAATCCCTTCTCCTCCATTCTCCTCTCGGGATCTTGGGCATGCACGCACACGCACCCGGCGTGAGTTTTAAGCCGCTGGGTCTGGAACACGAACCGCGGTCGACTACATGGGAGTCCAGCGACATAGCCATTACACTAACTGCTGGTCCCAGCATGTGTATTAAGAGCCTGCCTTTCTCTGAAATAACCCATGGTACTCAGATTTCACTTGAGTGTGACCTTCATTATTTTCTTCAGTCTAACAGGTACCAACAATTAAAATTGGAATTTCTTAGTGGGATGGTCAAAAGTACAGACTTCACTGATTATTATATTTAAAAATACATTTCTGGTGCTAGCAGATGACATAATGGTTATGTCGCTGGACTCCCACATGGCTATGATTTAGGTCCTGGACCCAATGGCTTGAAAATCATGCCGGGTCTGAGTGTGCATGTATGCCTATGATCCCAGGAGAATGGAGAAGGGACTGTGGTATGGCCATGCTCCCAGGATATGATTTATCACTTTCCTTCTCACTGTCTCTGTCTCTCTCCAGTGAATGCATGTACCCTAAAAACCTCTTAAAATTTTTTTTAAATGTCTTTAAACAAAAAAAAAGAATTATTTATTTTTATTTGTTAATATTATTTTTTAAAAACTTGACCAGGGAGAGACAGAGAGAAAGGGAAAGTGAGCAAGCAAGCTGACAGGTGTAGGACTTGAACCATAGCCATGTGGGAGTCTAGAACCTCAACCACCATGCCACTTGCTGGCCCCCAAAAGCATTTCTGAGTTGGGAAAGGAAAGTAAGGGAAAAGTGGAAAGTAGTTGTATGCATAGCAGGTGAAACTTCCCTATTGTGTTCATCACTGAAGGAAGAAAACAAGTTTGTATATAGCTGGGTAAGCAGCATTTCCAAATAGGGTATAGAACTCATATAGGCAGTTTTTTGTTGTTGTTGTTGTTTTATTTTCTAGGAGATTTTTTGCTATAGGGTGCGTGCACTTGCAGGAGAGACAGAGACAGAAAATGAGAAATCACCCCCAGGATTCTCCTCTTGGGATCTTGAGCACGCATGGACACATGCCCAGCGTGAGTTTTAAGCCACCGGGTCTGGGACGCGAAGCACAGCCGACTACCATGGGAATCCAGGGCCGAAACCATTACACCATCTGCTGGTCCCATAGACAGTTCTTTATGTGGCCCTCTTTCCTACTGCACTATTGAATCACTCAATTAGAAAAGAAGTCTGAGTTCCATCAATGGCACTATAAAGCAACTCTTAGAAACACAGCTTTCCTCATTGCCGATGAGAATTTATAGGATATGGGGCACAAGCTTGTTGAAACAAATACATAAAACTTCTCAATTGTTGTTTTAGGGAATTAAAGTTATTTTTATTAATGCAACTCATTTTGATTTCATATCTAATTTTCCATAACTTTGTGAATAGACCTACTTAAGAAATCCAGACTTTTTTTTTTTTTTGGGGGGGGAGGTTTTTGCTATAGGGCACGTGTGCTTGCCAGAAAGACAGAGAGACAGAAAGCAAGAAATCACCCCCCAGGGGGGATGGCCACACCATAATCCCTTCTTCATTCTCCTCTCGGGATCTTGGGCATGCACACACATGAGCCTAGCGTGAGTTTAAGCCACTGGGTCCAGGACTCAAACCCCAGTTGAACTACATGGGAGTCCAGCAACATAGCCATTATACCAACTGTTGGTCCTCAGACTTTTTTTTTTAGAGGAATTACTAATTTTACTTATTATTTTTTAATTTAATCAGAGACAGAGAGAGGGAAAGTGAGAAAGCAAGCCTCCAGGTCTAGGACCTAAACTGTGGTTGGCCATGTGGGGAGTCCAGCACCCCAATCACCATGCCACCTACTGACCCCAAAATCCAGACTTTAAATCTGCCTGAGTTCAACCAGGTGCTGCTATGGGGCATCAGGCAGCTGGCTTCACTTTGCTGATCCTGTTTCCTCAGCTGTAAAATGTCCTAGCAACAGTACAGACTTAAGACTTGTAAGGTTAGGAATATAAAAATGTGTAAAGCGTTTGCTGTGCATCTGACACAGGTAGTACACACATGCCATAGTCTCCCACGGGTGTCAGAACTGAAATGATGTCTGTGAAGTGCAGGGCGCGTTTTCTGACACGCTCAGTGCTCAAGGGCAGCTGTAGTTGTAGTGGTAGTTTTAAGTTCAGTGCAGATGTCAACTGTTTGAACTGTGCCTTTTCTTCAGACAGGAAAGCCAAGAGTTGCCCTGGCACAGAACCAGCCGGACCAGAGCAGATCTCAGATTGCTGGCACAGGAAACAAGGACCGGCCTGAGAGGCCTGGGCTGAAACAAACTGCTCCTGGGAACAGGCAGATGCTCCGCAGACACACAGTCAATGATGCTGTCGCATCCAAGCGCCCAGAGACTGCAGCCAACCTACCCACACCCCAGGAGGCTAGTATTTCCCAGTCTTAACAGGAATAAGGAATTGTTGAATCGAGTGCCAGGAAGTGAATACGAAAGATGCTGAGCATGAATACAGCTTAGAACTAAATGTACTTTCACATAACTGGCTTGAGAGACCAAGTCTTCAGAAGAAAATTCTGGAAGCTTTTCTGTGGCCGGGGGAAAGA
>NW_006205257.1:2323314-2324752 GCF_000334495.1 Tupaia belangeri chinensis
ACCATCTCCCTCCTCTTCATAGCGAATGAATACACTTGAAAAGGAATGGACGAAAGTTCCAATAGCGTCCAGGTCCTTAAGTCCAGGATGTGTCTTCAAGTATTAGGGTTCCTTGCTTACAGGGAGAGGTTTCACTACCAGATTCTGACCTCCTCATACCAAAAGGTGCTAAACCTCTGTGATGTGTGTACATTAGCCAACCACAAGCCACTGGAATTCCCACGTCTGGGAGGGCAGAGAGAAGCAGTTTAGGTCTCATGGTACTGTGGAGGCCAGGCAGAAATGGCGCTTCTGAATGAAGTAAGTAGAACCCAGAAAATGTTCTTTTGCAAAGCAACACTTGAACCAAAAGATGCCTACCTGCCATTTTGATGTTCATTTTAGTGAGACAACATATTAGACCTGTTCTACACACCAGGCATATGGAATAAGTTGAGTGTAATTTTTCTGTACGGACAAAGTATAGTTATCTGCTCACTGCTCATGTACACCTGCAGCAGTATCTCTAGAAGCATCCCTCTCCGTTAAGAACCTCCCTTAAATCTCACAACTGACGGATGGTTACTGGAGTAGAGAGTAGATTTGGCACATTTTTTCTTAATCTTTTGATTCAAATTCAACACTTAACAGCACAAACCAGGTCCAAGTTAACTTTAAGTTAGAATGTATTGCCATTTATTCCTTTTTATAAATTTCTATAGATTTGACTGTTATTTTTTTATGTTACTGGTCTAGAGCTACAAACATGGGTATGTCCTGAGTACATTTTCAAATAACTTTGTAATAGGGAAATGGTTTTGTGCATGTCTTCGGAAATACTTGTGTATAGAAGGGAGGGGTTGATTATTTTTCTACAAAGTAATTTATGATTTCTAATTTTCTAATGTGCCTTGGATATGTGCCAAATGAAGGAAAAGAAACAGTAAACTTTATGATTCTTGCAAGTGTCCCAGTATGCTTTTTTTAGTGCTTTGCTATAGAATTATACTTTTTTAGCCTATGCTATGAACATGGGTTTTGTGTGTGAAAATGCCCCCCCTTGGATGGATTGGGTATGTTTTATCTTTTAGTTATGGATGTCTAATTGAGACATGTGAATGTAGTCATTCAAGGGTCATCATCCACCTACTTAACTAGGGCTGGCTTAATCCCATAGGCAGAGTGCCTAGGTCTCACAAAAATGTTTTATTTTCTTTTAAAATCAGAAGAGGGGACCAGCAGGTGGTGCAATGGTTAAGGCGCCAGACTCCCATGTAGCCAACCATGGTTCAAATTCCAAACCCAGCAGGTTGAAACTCAGACTGGGTGCATGTGGGTACATGCCCCAAATCCTGAGAGAATGGAGAAGGAATTGCGGCATGGCCATCCCCTCTGGAGGGGTGACTGCTTTTCTTTCTTTTTTTTTTTTTTTTTTTTGTGTTTTTTTTTGTTTTAGGGG
>NW_006205257.1:2324868-2334836 GCF_000334495.1 Tupaia belangeri chinensis
ACTGTCGTTCACTCCATGGGAGTCAAGGAACACAGCCCTTATGCCAACTGCTGGTCCCTGGAGGAGTGATTTCTTGCTGCCTGTCTCTCCAATGAGTGCATGCATCCTATAGCAAAAATCTCTCTCAAAAATATAAAATCAGAAGAATGAATATAATACAGCTTCCTAGTCCAAGCAGAAATAGCATTGTTGCTTTGATAATTTGATTTTTTTTTCCTTTTCTCTGCGTTTAACAAAACTGCCTCACCGACTTAGTTGCTGTGGTACTCTGTGGTTCTACCCTAATGGAGAAACTTTATCCTGGACAGTTTATCAGCACTGGCATTCTCAAAATGTAGATACATCCATTTGATACCACCTCAGTTTTGGGGTGGTGTGATGTAATTTGAAAACACTTCCATCACCACCCCTGTAACAATCAACTTTATGAGATTTGTCCAATGAGGCAACAGGTTGAAAAGTATGGGGCTTGATTTGTTAAACATCTCAGAGCCAGCCAGGGTCAAGGCAGGTTGGCAGGAGCCTCTGACTTGGCAGTTTCGAGCTTGGTATGACCTTCAGCTAGAGATTAAGTATCATGAATGGCTGACAACCTTAGGGGAGAAGTTTGCTCTTCTCATCGAAAGCAGTATGAGCTATCATGATTACTTTTTAAAATACTTTTTTCCAGTTTCTTTTATTAAAGGTTTTTGCCATAGGATGTGTGTACTCACTGGAGAGAGAGAGAGAGAGACAGTGAGAGGGAAAGTGAGAAATCACCCTTCAGGGGGATGGCCCCACTGCAGTCCCTTCTCCTCCATTCTCCTGAGATTTTGGGCACACATGCACATGCACCTGGTGTGATTTTCAAGCCGACAGGTCTGGGATTCGAATTGTAGTCGACCATGTGGGAGTCCAGTGCCTTAAAACCATTATACCACCTGTTGACCTCCAAATATGTTCTCCACTTAAGAGAAAAACTAGATTTGACAGTTCAGAAATTGGTAATGCCTGAATTCACATTTTGTGTAAAATGTTTTTTTTCTTTTTTTTTTGGGGGGGGGGGAAGTTTTTTTTTTTCGCTATAGGGCGCGTGCGCTCACCAGACAGAGAGAGACAGAGAGACAGAAAGCGAGAAATCACCCCCCAGGGGGGATGGCCATGCCGCAATCCCTTCTCCTCCATTCTCTTCTCAGGATCTTGGGCATGCACACACATGTGCCCAGCGTGAGTTTTAAGCCACTGGGTCCGGGACGCGAACCGAGGTCGACTACGTGGGAGTCCAGCGACACAGCCATTACGCTAACTGCTGGTTCCCTGTGTAAAATGTTTTGAGTTCAAAGTAGTGCCCGTTCACTGATTTCTTCCATAGTTTAGAGGAACCACTTCCTACACTGCAATATACTCCATTGTCCTTTTGCCTGCAAAAGCCTGTATTCCTATACACAGAATCACTTTTCATTCTCACAGGTTTTTGAAAGAGTTTGACCATCTTTACACACATTCATATCAGTGGATGCATTTAGAACCTTGTTATTCTGAGAGAGAGCATGTACCAAAACTGAGAATCAGCTGAAGCAGCCGATAAGAGTGGTGGTTAAGGGGGCTGAATCCCATATGGCTGACTGCGTGGTTCAAGTTCTGGACCTGGCAGGTTGAAAACCATTCAGGGCATGTGTGTTCTTTTTTGAAAAGAATTATTTATTTAATTCCATTTGTTATTATTTCTTTAATTTGACCAGAGAGAGGGAAAAGGAAAAGGAGAAAGCAAGTCATCAGGTCCAAGACTTGAACCACATTCGGCCCTGTGGGAATCCAGCGCCTTTAATGCCTGCCAGCCTCGGCATATGTGTTCTTAATGGTTCTACTCATTCATTTATTTGGGGATATTAGACACTTACTCCAACCTTAACTTGCTTCACTGACTAGTTACAGATTTCTAAACAGTGCAGTCTCTAATAGAGTTAACAGTGTATTAGCAGTAAGCTGGCAAGAGCAGAGACTGGGACTGTAAAGCACGTTTCCTGTCAATTTCCTACTAATCCTATTCATCTTTTTAAATGTTAGGAGCTTCCCGGCCTGGGTCTCACAGGACCAAGGCATTTAAAAGGTTATTACCAAACAGCTTAGTTGATAATTAAGTTTATGGTTTAAATTTATAAATAAAGGTTTTCATAACCTTAGAATATAAAATATAAGACATCTTTGCTTTCAGTCACCTGTAGTTTTTATTTCCCCAAAGAATTGTTTTGTTTATTATTATTATTAATTTGACCAGCGCAAGAGGGAAAGTGAGAAAGCAAACTGCCAGGTCTGGGACTCACGACTGCGGTCGGCCATGTGGGAGTCCACATGTGGGAGTCTAGCGCCTTAACCACCATACTACCTGCCGGCCTCACCTGCCGTTTTTATCAGTTCACATTTCTCCCAAAATATTTAACTTGCTCAACTGTCTCGACTGTATTTTAATAATTAGAAGTAATTTCTCTTACAAACATGTTTGTTATTATTTAAGTATTATTACCAGTATGTTCTAGTTATTTCGGTTATTTTTTCAGCTCCAGTAGTTTTGGATGAGAATGTGCTATTAGATAAGTTCATCTCAATGCCTTTGTAAAGTATTAAAAAAAAAAAAAAAAAAACTCAGAGACCAGCAGATGCGTAATGGTTACATTATTGGACTCTCACGTAGTTGACTGCGGTTCAAGTCCTGGACCCAGTTGCTTAAAACTTAGGCCGGGTGCATGTGCCTATGTGCCCGAAATCCCGAAAGGAGAATGGATAAGGGACTGTGGTGTGGCCATGATTTATTGTTTTCTATCTCCAGTGAGCATACGCACCCTATAGCCAAAATCTCTCTTAAAAAAAAAAAAAAAATCAAAGCTAGGGATTTTCTTACATTAGATGGAAACAGTATCTGCAGGGAGAGAAACAGCTTACTTGCTTTCGGAACCTAGGTCTTAGAAATACTGGGCTGTCGGAAAAGGCAGGATGTATTTTTCTGTGCAAATATGCATCATGACTTTTCTGATGACTTTTCAGATGTTAAAGCTGGCTCCATTTAATCCGTGGCTTTAATTTGCACAATGTCACTTGCTGCTCTTTTCTTCTTACAGAAGGCTAGAGCAGCCTCTCTCCCCTTCCTAACACTAATATCACAACTGCAAAGGACATATTCATGATGTTGTATGTTCAAAAGCTTGTGGAGGTGGGGCCAGCAGGTGCTATAGTGGTTAGGGTGGACTTCCATGTAGTTAGTCAGCTGCGGTTCGAGTCCTGGAACTGGCAGCTTGAAAGTCATGCTGGGCGTTTATGTGTGAATGTGCAAAATCTTGAAGGAGAATGGAGGAGAAGAGACAGTAACAGGGCCACCCCCCCCCACCCCGGGGGTCTGAAGGAGAATGGGGGTGTGATTTTTCACTGTCTGTGTCTCTCTGGTGAGTGCACAAGCCCTTTAGCAAAAATCTCTCAAAAAAAGAAAAAAAAAAACAAAACTTCTTGGTCCCTTGGCTATGGCACTAAAACAATTTGTCCACAGTCTTATTTTGCATAACAAGTTTATTTTTTTCCAAAAGGCATATAGACAATAAACAAAGTAAACATGTAATGAAATCTTAACTTCTGCCCTAGAAGTTCCATTAAGTTCCAGTCTCTAAACATTTTTAGTTCAATAGTCATCATCTTCATCAGAGTCCATTACTTTTCTTCTGTTGAACTGGGGGTGGAAATTAAATGAGTGTCATAACATATTTAATATAGCATAACTCTGGTTTTCTGAGAAGCAAAACTTCTACCTACTTTAAACAAGACATTTTTGTGTCTTTTAAGCAACTCAGTGAACTAGGAAGTTGGGATGGGGGATGGGGAGGCAATGGCCTTAAAAACTAGACCCCCTAAATATATTCAGCCTTTGTCCCCAAACTTCTGTATGTTACAGAAGTGTCCACAGGCTGAAAGGTGTTCTGATATGGAAGATGCAGATTTCACATTTAACATGGAAAACATCGGTCTTTTCTTTGCCACATGCATTTGGGGAAACTTACTTTAACTGTTGTTTTCTTCTCTGTCTGTTGGCTTACTTTTTCAAGGATTTCTATTAAACCTTGTTCTGATACCTAGGATAACCAGAAGGTAAATCAGTACTTTTTTAAACAAAGAGTTTATTTCAGCAGAGTGAACAATTTTACAACCTTTCTGGGGTGTTGAGGAAGAACTAAAGCTGGTTTAACTATCGGTGTAAGTTCCGAGTAAAACCTGCCGGGCTGTTCCTCACTGAGAAGTGGGAGGGAGGTAGTGCCCATCGAACAGCTTCCTCAGGACCATCCAAAGTTAACAGAGATTTCAGAACTGTATCACCACTAGCAGACAGCAGCCGTGCACACCACTGTGTTACGTGCAAGGGAAAAAGACAGTCTCTATCCTTAAGACACCACCCTGAAGGACAGAAGTCACACTCAAAAGAGATCAACTGTATGTCTTTTGACATGCGAGTGGCTCCCAGTGGGAGAGGGGTTCAGAGGCAGCAGTGGGCATCCCAGTACAGCCTGGGAACAATTTTTTTCTTCAAAAGGCATATAGACAATAAACAAACTAAATATTTAATGAAATTTTCACTTCTGCCCTAGAAGTTCCATTAAGTTCCAGACCCAGGCTGTTGGGTCTTGAGGAAGGTGGGGCTCGTCAGGAGATAGGAGATGCCACTTGTGGCATTAGAGCAACACATAATAGCAAGGGATTTCAGCGCCTCGTCATTAAATAAGCCTAACTGCTACCAACACTGGTGGTATTTTCCTTGGAACCCCTGGCAAACCCTGTTTCTAGTGCTGGAGCAATGTAAGCTAACAGTTGTTGGGTCGCACGTGCCCCACAAGGTTCCACAGCCATGTCAAGAAAGAGCAGAGGACTTTAGGCAAGGCAGGTAGTTAGCTCTTAGAATCTGTGATAGGTACGACTAGTTTCTCCTTTAAAAATTCTTCCAAGAGTCAACAAGAATTCTATAATCAAATGGAGATAAAATTGACCTTCTGAAGCGATAGTGAGTGACAGGAGGCAGATGCCCTCAAGGTAGTCCAGACTTACCTTCCCACTTAGCTGTCCGTACCTCGCCATCTGTATAAGGTAATTCTCTACTGCTTTCGTTTTTTCAGGCTTTACAAGTGCTAAGTTACTTACTTAAAAGAAAAAAATATATATATTCAAAAAGGCATCAGGACGAAATGTATGTATATCTATTTTATACCTTAAAACTATGCACTGATATTCCCAAAGCACTTTCTAAGCTTGTTTATGTCTTTTAACGAGCAAAGTAATACATATACAGGGCATATGGTATCATTATTCCTTTTTTTTAAAAAAAAAAGTTATTTTATTTAACTTTATAATTAGACCAGAGAGGGACAGAGAAAGAGAGAGAGGGAAAGTGAGAAAGCAAGCCATCAGGTCCAGGACTTGAACCATGGTCGGCCATGTGTGAGTCCAGTGCCCTTAACCACCAACCCACCTGATGGCCCCTCACTGTTCCTCTTAGACAAGGGCAAACAAAGGTCTAGCCATGGCAGCGTGCCCTGGGTGCTGACGTAAGGCTGAGGCCACCTGGGAGGACTGTGACATGGCAAGGCCCTATTCTAATCTCCCACCTCCGAAGTAAAAACTATAGCTCAGCCATGTCAATCTCAGTCAAGCTGCACATAGTGGTGCAGGCAAGATTCAATTTGGGTTCTCAGATTCTAAGCCCCATGCGTTCGTTTTTCTTAAAATAGCTGGTTGCCCTCTGAAAACTCATTTGCTTATTACCACACACATGTAATGGTAGCGATCCATCTACGGCTGGGCTTTAGGTTATCATAAAGAGAGCAGTTTATTCTAACTGGCTCATTTTATTTTCTTTCTGCATGGTTTCTTTGATTTTTATTATGAAACTCTGTACATATAGCAAAACCGAGACTACAATAACCAATCCTTAAGTTCCCAAAGCCCATGTCAACTACCAGTAACATTTTGTGACTGACTCGACTACTTTACCTATGGGGTTGTCGGAAAAAAAGTATTTTCTATGAAAAATACGTTATGACTTTTTACCAAAGAGCCAACAGTAGGTGGTTAGAGAACATCTCCTTGGTAAGAAAGAACTGAGCTGGCACTTTTTTTTTTTTTGAGAGGTTTTTTTGCTATAGGGCGCGTGCGCTCACCAGACAGACAGAGAGAGACAGAGAGACAGGAAGCGAGAAATCATCCCCCAGGGAGGATGGTCACGCCGCAATCCCTTCTCCTCCATTCTCCTCTCGGGATCTTGGGCACGCACGCACACGCGCCCCGCATGAGCTTTAAGCCATCAGGTCCGGGACTCGAACCATGGTCAACTACGTGGGAGTCCAGCGACATAGCCATTATGCTAATTGCTGGTTCCCTGAACTGGCATTTTTATTATTAAGTACAATAAACTTTCTAGATTTATAAATATTGTTTGTTTTTTTGCCATAGGGTGTGTGTGCTCATTAGAGAGAGAGAGAGAGAAAAGAGAAATCACCCACACACACAGGAGACGGCCATGCCTCAATACCTTCTCCATTCTGCTCTTAGGAATTTGTGCACGTACATGTATGATTTTCAAGCTGCCAGGTCCGAGACTTGAACCACTGTCAGCCACCATGCTGCCTGCTGGTCCCTAAACTGTACTTTTTACAAGTAATTTATATCTCAAGTGTTTCTAGGTTAAACAAATTTTAATCTAAAGATAAGAATAACTGGGGCCAGCCAGGGATGTGGTGGTTAAGGCAGCTGGCTGGCTATGTGGTTTGAGTCCTGGACAAGGTGGCCTGGAAACACTCCAGGCACATGTTTGTGCATGCCCAAAATTCCCAAAGGACAATTGGAGAAGAGACTGACCATCCCCTATGGGGAGGTGCTTTCTCACTCCGTTCCCCTCTCTGGTAGGCACACTTGCCCGCAAGCAAACTAAAAAAGAAAAAAAAAAGAGGTAACAATAACTGCATATATAGCTCTCTACTCAACTAACTCAGGTCAATGTTATGAAAGTAAAGGAAATGGAAGATGCTTACACCTGGCCCGGGCTGACTGGTCCAGAACTTGGGCTAAGATACTGTTTCGCATTTCTGCTTCCCTACAACAAAAACACAGGTCAAGCAAAATTAGGACTAAGCTGTCATTGTTCTATTGAACATATGAAAAAAGAACTCATTCTAAATGTCTCTCAGGACAGAAGCCTGCACTGCAGAGTGTCCCAGGGGAAGCGCTGTGAGAAGGCGGCAGCTGCATTAAGTACAAGGACCCACTAGGCCCTCGGAGAGCTAGCGTGGTATTACCTGGCTATAAACCCACCTCTCAAATAGAAGCCTTACATTTTCATACATCAGGGTGGAGTGCCAGTTCAACCATTATTATGAACATTCGTTAACTACCTAGTGTGTGACAGGTGTGGAAATCTGTAGTGTGATTTCAAGCAATTCCAAGGACCAAGGGAGAAATCTGTACATTTCCTTAAGAGATGAAGCTATGGTAGAGAGACATAGGGAACCATGGCCAAACTGGAACCAGAACCCATGTGTAAAGACTCTCAGTGCTATTTTGGGGATGGGGAGGGGAGCAAAATGACAACTTTGCAAACATCCTACCTACTCAAGTGAGAATGAGTTCGTGTTGATGCACAGTGGCTTCAAACTGCCTTAAAGTATCTTTTTTTTTTTTTTCCCCTTTTCTTCAAATGGAAGTCCTTCAAGGAACCTAATACACAAACCACAGGTGCAGAGGTGCTTTGGCTTAATTAGGGAGGGAGTTAAGGCTGGCTGTACTCCAGCTCGGATGCCCTAGGGTTGGATCAGAGAACATGGCTTCAATTTCACTTCCACAAGACATCTGATAGCTCCTCAATGCTACCACCCTGTCATGAACTATTATTGCTCTATTTCACCAAACCTAAGATGCCCTCACATGTATGATGTACCGTAGTTTTATGTATCTAAGAATAAAAAAAAAGTAATAATAATGCAGATGAGGTCTAATAAGAGACCCCCACTCAAAGCTGGGGTATCAGAGAATGGCGTCAGCACAGGTAAATGAGAAATGAACATGCCATGCAGAAAGGGACAGCAAGGAAACTGGCACGCGTCCTGCTCTGAGGAAGAAAAAGTTCTGAGTGGGCCAAGAGGTGGCATGGAGGTTAAGGCGCTGGATCCCACATGGCTGACTACGGTCTGAGCCTGGGACCTAGGGCTAGAAGATCACACCTGGTGCATGTGTGCCCAAGATCCTGAGAGGAGACTGGAAGAGAAGAGACAGCCGGTTGGCCACCGCCTAGGGAGTGATTTCTCACTTTCTCTGGCAAGCACACATGTCCTATAGCAAACACCTAAAAACAATAACAATTTCTGAGAATTTAAACTTGAGAGTTGTTCTCACAGGGCTGCAGTCTGAATTCACAGTTCCAGCAAAGAGGGGAGGCGTGTATCTCGAGTAGAGAATTGAAGAGATCCTGGATTAGAAATGTTCTCAAATGATGGCAGAAACAGAAGTAAATCCTCGCTGAAAGAATCTGGGACGAGAGTGACTAATTATAAAATCCATCTCAATTTCAGATGTTAAGATGTGAAAAAAATGTCCATCTCGGAAGCAATGAAATCCATACGGTTTTACTTTGTTCGTATCACTATCCCAAGCGCCTACCATCTGTGCTTTCCCGATCCTTCCCTGACTTGCCTAGCAAGTGCTCACTAAGTATTTGCTGAAGGAATGAAGGAGCTAAAAGGCAGCAGGAGGGCAGAAGGGAAAATGGGGAGTTGTTAACAGGTACGTTTTGCAAGATAAAAAGTTCTAGAGAGCTGTTGTTCAATGATGTGGATATAATGAATATTAATGAACAGTACACTTAAAGTCATTGAGATGGGCTTTACCATGGTTAAGTGCAGAGTACTACAAGCTGGATCTCACATGGTCAACTGTGGTTTGAATCCTGACCCCAGCAGCTTAAAAACATGGTGGGGGCGCATGTGCAGGGTTGTCCCAAATCCTGACAGAATAGACAAATGGAGGAAGTGGATTGTGGCATGACCATGCACCCCTGGAAAGTGATCTCTCTCTCTCTTGTGTGGGCATGTACCCTTTGGTAAACAAAAGAAAAAGAGACTGAGATGGTAAATTCTCTGTATATTTTACTACTTTTTTATTTTTTTAAAGAGAGATTTTTTTGCTATAGGGTGCATGCGCTTGCTAGAGAGACAGAAAACAAGAAGTCACCTGCCGGAGGGATGGCCATGCGTATCACTATCCCAAGCGCCTACCATCTGTGCTTTCCCGATCCTTCCCTGACTTGCCTAGCAAGTGCTCACTAAGTATTTGCTGAAGGAATGAAGGAGCTAAAAGGCAGCAGGAGGGCAGAAGGGAAAATGGGGAGTTGTTAACAGGTACGTTTTGCAAGATAAAAAGTTCTAGAGAGCTGTTGTTCAATGATGTGGATATAATGAATATTAATGAACAGTACACTTAAAGTCATTGAGATGGGCTTTACCATGGTTAAGTGCAGAGTACTACAAGCTGGATCTCACATGGTCAACTGTGGTTTGAATCCTGACCCCAGCAGCTTAAAAACATGTGGGGGCGCATGTGCAGGGTTGTCCCAAATCCTGACAGAATAGACAAATGGAGGAAGTGGATTGTGGCATGACCATGCACCCCTGGAAAGTGATCTCTCTCTCTCTTGTGTGGGCATGTACCCTTTGGTAAACAAAAGAAAAAGAGACTGAGATGGTAAATTCTCTGTATATTTTACTACTTTTTTATTTTTTTAAAGAGAGATTTTTTTGCTATAGGGTGCATGCGCTTGCTAGAGAGACAGAAAACAAGAAGTCACCTGCCGGAGGGATGGCCATGGCAATCTCTTCACCTCCATTCTCCTCTGGGGATCTTGGGCTTACAAGCACATGCGCCCGACATGAGTTTCCCCCCCCCCTTTTTTTTTTTGAAGTTTTTGGCTGAAA
>NW_006205257.1:2334953-2340729 GCF_000334495.1 Tupaia belangeri chinensis
GCTGAAAGTGAAAAATCACCCCCCCGCCCCTGGGGATGGCCCTTCTCCTCCATTCTCCTCTCAGGATCTTAGGCACACACATGCGCCCGGTGTGAATTTAAGCCACCGGGTCTGGGACTCGAACCACAGTCAGCTACCTGGGAGTCCAGCGACATAGCCATTACACTAACTGCTGGTCCCCCCGACATGAGTTTTTAAGCCACAGGGTCCAGGACTCGAACTGCAGTCAACTAAGTAACCATGACACCATCCGCTGGTCCCTTTACTATTTTTAAGAAGGTGCCATGATGGAGTAATCAGATATTCATTCAATAAACCTGCCACTGAAGGAACATCTGCACCTGTGGGAGGTGCTCTGCCAAGTGCTGGGATAACACAACAGTGAGAGCAGTGTGCTGGCTAATAATTACGAAGCACTAAGAGTGAGGCACTGCACCCATGTGATCCTCACAACACCCCGGGAGGTGGTTCCCTTATGTGCATTTTAAGATAATCACATTTAGCAGAGAAACAAACATCAACTAGTAACTACAAAACGCGTGTTAATGGGGCTCCATGTGTGTTTATTTAGTAAGTTCATAATGAAGACGCTCTGTGACCATTTATGGGAAAATCACCATGGAAGAAAAACTTCTAAGACCCACCCACCCAGGAAAACAACTAAAGCAGAAGAATCCACTTGGTGAACCCATCTTTCAAAAAGTTCAGCGTCCCAGCCCATACCTGTGCTTTGCTTCCTGTTGTGCGGCATCACCAGGATCCTGAAAAGATAATGGAACTTTTTAATCGGGTAATTTCACAGAGGAAATCAAACAAACTATTCTGTTTTGTTTCTGCAGTGGTGAAGACTGCCTACCAAATAATTAGAAACTAGGCCTCACAGAAACCAACGGGGATAGTTTCCACTTAATGTTTTGATGAGCTTCTAAAGTTTCAATCTAATAAAATGCGTTGGAATACAATCAACCTGGGTGGCTTGATGGTTAAGGTGCTGGATCCCACATGGTCAACTGTGTGGTTTAGAGTATCCGGGCCTGGTGGCTTCAAAATTATGCCAGGTGGCTTCAAGATTATCCAGCCCGGCGTTGCCGGCGGGTTCAAAACCCAAGAGGAGAAAGGGGAGAGACTGCAGCGTGGCCATCCCCCATGGGGGAGGCGGTGCTTTCTCACTCTATCCGTGCCTCTGGTCTACCCGCACAGGCGCCCTACAGCAAATTACAATGAAAAAAAAAATGCATTAACCCTTGAGAGGTGCATCCCTATACTACCAAACCATACTGCACCTGTAAGAATTTCTGGAAGATACGTGCCTTGACACTAGGGCTGATGATGATTCATACAGCGCTTCCTCCCAGACCATCCAGCCCAGCGTCCCTAACACGGCGCTCTCCTTATCTTCATAGAATAGGCACTTTATCTATGAGATTAGTGAGAACCGCTTGGCTCCGCCCCGGACTGTCAGCTCGGAGCACAGGTTCACCGGTTCTCTGCGGTACCCTCGGCACCTGGAACGCTGCCGACCCTCACGTCGACGTGGGTCAAATCACGAATTCTAGAAAACCTGAACTGTCCCGCTGGAACAGCAGTAAAGACCGCTGGCTCCAAAGCTCAGGGTACGGAAAGAGGCGGGGGCTGAGATTTTTGCTTCGAACTAAGGCCGAGCCGGGCCGCCGACTCCGCGGCTAGAGCGGCCCCAGCCCAAGGCAGGCCTTGCACGTGGCCAGCACCCACCGCCCGGCCGCCCAGGCCTCCAAGCACTGGCACCAGCCCGCACCGCCCGCCCGCCCAGGCCTCCAAGTACTGGCGAAAACGCTGAAGCTGGCCTCGAAGCCGGCCTCGAGGCCGCCAGCGGAGTCCTTGGCCCGCGAGGCCAAAAACGCCGCGGCGCCCGGAGCCACCGCCTGGGGCCGCGCCCTCTCATTCCGGGCCAGGGCGCCGCCCCGCAGGGGACGGGCCTGGACGGGGCGGGCGCGCTCACCCCGTGCTTCGCCTGCAGCTCCGCCAGCCTCTGCTTCCTCAGCGCCTCCCGCTCCTCGTCCGCCAAAAAAGCCGGGGCGCGCGCCCTCTCATTCCGGGCCAGGGCGCCGCCCCGCAGGGGACGGGCCTGGACGGGGCGGGCGCGCTCACCCCGTGCTTCGCCTGCAGCTCCGCCAGCCTCTGCTTCCTCAGCGCCTCCAGCTCCTCGTCCGCCATGGTACTGCTGGAGGTCGAGCAGCCGGAGCCACTCTCCGCCTCACTCCGCGGGATCTCCCGCAGCCCCTGGGCGCGAGCTCGGCCCTGAGCACTGCGCAGGCGCCCAGGCATCACCAATCCAGCCCGGAGCCGCGCGCTCGCAGCTGCCAGGACGCTGCGAAGAAGCCCGATCCCTCGATGGGCCGCTCTCCAGAGTGGCGGGGCACTGGGACGCCGCGTTTTGCGGACCCTCCGGGACTCGCCTCCGCACCCATCGTGGTCGCCTCCGCGTGTGTGGACACCTCCGCGTGTGTGGGCACTGGCTCCCAGACATAGGCTGCGTCTCGTAAAACATCTAAAATAAAGCCTCAACAGAAGTATTATAGGAACCGGTACAATTTGCTGGTGGCCTATGATGTCCTTACTCACACTGTCATTTTTATAGATGAGGAATGACGGACTCAGAAAGGCCCAGTAGGTGATGGAAATATCTTAAAACTGAATTGTGGCTACGGTTGCATAGGTTTTTTGTTGTTGTTGTTGTTCTTGTTTTTCAAAACATTTGCTACAGGACTTGTGTACTCCCTGGGGACAGAGAGAGAAAGTGAGAAAGCATGTGTGTGTGTGGGGGGGGGGGGGGGGGGGCGTGCCTCAATCCCTTCTCGGGATTTTGGGCATGCATGCACACGTGCCTCCGCGTTTCTTTCAAGCTGCAGGGTTGGGACTCGTACCATGCACAGTCAGCTATGTGGAATTCAGTCGCTTTAACTTACACGCCATTGGCAGGCCCAATTGCACAGGTTTTAAATGTGGCAAAATCATTAAATTGTACGTTTAACATGGGTTAAAAGAGGTGGTGGGGGTGGAGGGAGGTTACCTGGATGTTAGATAGTCAAAAACTTGGAGGCTCATCTAGGGTTGCAGATGAGCCTTTCTTCAGAGGTTGGAGAGGGGGTTGTGGGGTGTATTGCGAACTCCCTGGCACACATGCCCCTGCACCCACCCTTCACACAAAGGGGCCTTTCCTGGGAAAATACTGGAGTGAGCAGCTGTGGTGTGAACTTCTTGGCACACTCACATATGCTTCTGCCTCTAGATTGGGATGAGAGGATACTCAGCTCTTTAACCTGGTGACTCCTGCAGGTTATTCCTGTGGGTGGTGGTGGTTTGTTTTTAAGGGACCAGCAGTTAGCGTAATGGCTATGTCGCTGGACTCGACCACGGTTCGAGTTCCGGACCCGGAAAAAACTCACGCCGGGTGCGTGTGTGTGTGCGTGCATGCCCAAGATCCCAAGAGGAGAATGGAGGAGAAGGAAATTGCGGTGTCACCATCCCCCCCCCGGGAGGTGATTTCTCACTTTCTGTCTCTCCCTGTCTTGTGGGCAAGCGCCCAACCCCTTAGGAAAAAACCTCAAAAAAAAAAAAAGAAGAGGGATTTTTGCCATAAGGTGTGTGTGAGAAATCACCGCTTCCCCCTCCACCCCAGGGGAATGGTCATGCTGCAGTCCCTTCTGCATTCTCCTCTCAGGATTTTAGGTACACACATGCACATTAGCCAGCCATGGGATTCAAGCTGCCAGGTCTGAGACTTAAACTACAGTTGGCCATGTGAGAGTCCAGCTACCACGCCACCTGTGGGCCCTTCCCTGTGTGGCAAACTACTCATTAAATGCACTATTTTCATTATTTTTCTTTTTTTTTGGAGAGGTTTTTCTTTGCTATTGGGCATGTGCGCTGGCCAGAAAGACAGGGAGAGACAGAGAGACAGAAAGCGTGAAATCACCCCCCAGGGGGGATGGCCACACCACAATCCCTTCTCTTCCATTCTCCTCTTGGAATCTTGGGCACGCACGCACATGCACCTGGCTTGAGTTTAAGCCACTGGGTCCAGGACTCGAACCATGGTCGACTATGTAGGAGTCCAGTGACATAGCCATTACACCATCTGTTGGTCCCCATTTTCATCATTTTTAAGTATACAAGAGGCCTTCAAAAATTCATGGAGAATGCATATGATGACAAAACTAGGAGTGGGTTTTATTTATTTATCTTTGCACCAAAACAAACACTTCTGTTTTTCCCAGTCCCTTCATTCAATGGTATTGAGGATACATTCACATTGTAGACCTTTTTCATCCTCCCAAACTGAAACTCCTCTCGCTAAATAATAACTCTCATTTCTCCAAGCTCCCATCTCTTGACAACCAGCATCTACTTTCTGTCTGTATGGCTTTGTCGATTCTAGGTAACTCCTAAGAATGGAATCATACAGTATTTGTCCGTTTGTAACTGGCTGATTTCAGTTAGCATGTGTCTTTGAGGTGTCTCTACATGACGCACGTGCCAGAACGTCACGCCTTTGAAGGCTGAATGTATTCCATTGTACATATGTACACATTTTGTTTATTTGTTCATGGACACTTAGTTGCTCCTACCTTTTGTCTGTTGTGAATAATGCTGCTATGAACATGTGTGTACAAATATCTGTTCAGATCCAATCTTTTACTTCTTTGGAGACTATATCCAGAACAAGAATTGCTGTAGAAATGATAATCCGGTTTCAATTCTGAGGAATGACTACATCCCTCACCATGGTGGCTTTACTGTTTCACATTCCCACCAACAGTGAACAAAGGCTTCAATTTCACCAATTCCTCACCACCACTTATGTTCTGTATTAAAAAAATATATATATAGTAACCATCCTAGTGGGTTAATGTCTATTTCATTGTGGTTTTGGTTGCCATTTCTCTAATGACTAGTGATGTTGAGCATCTTTGAATGTGTTTATTGGCCATTTGTATACCTTTTTTTTGGGAGAAATGTTTGTTCAATCCTTTATCCATTTTTAAATTTTGAACATTGGCTCTCTCTCTTCTGTCTGTACATGGCTTTTCCAAACCATTTGAAAGTAAATTGTAGCTATTACTTCAGTTCACTCCTAAGTGTCTAAGAATAGAGACATTCTCATACATAATTGTACTGTTGATGTAATTATTGCACCCCAAAATTAATGTAGATAAAACACAATCACCTAATTTACATACAATCACACCTATTTTCTCCAATTATTCAAATAACCTTCACGACTCTTTTCTATCAGTTCATGACTATATTGTGTTTAATGGTCATTCCCTTTGAAATATGAAAGTATTTCTCATCTGTCTTCAAGGATTTGGAGTTGGTAATACAAAATCTGATTTTTTTTTTTTTTTAAGTTTTAGGGTGCGTGTGCTCACCAGAGAGAGACAAAAAGAGGGGAAGTGAGAAATCACCCTCGGGGAAAATG
Organism: Tupaia belangeri chinensis; assembly: GCF_000334495.1. Taxonomy (NCBI): domain Eukaryota; kingdom Metazoa; phylum Chordata; class Mammalia; order Scandentia; family Tupaiidae; genus Tupaia; species Tupaia belangeri. The sequence continues at coordinate 2,340,415 of NW_006205257.1, forward strand.
ACCACACCAATCCCGTCTCCTCCGTTCTCCTTTTCGTATTGTAAACATGCACGCACGCACATGCGCTTGGCGTGATTTTCAAGCCACTGTGAAGTCAAGGACCAGCATATGGCATGATGGTATGTCATTGGACTCCCATGTCATCGACTGTGGTTTGAGTCCCAGACCCAGGGTCTTGAACTCACACTGGATGTTCCTAAGAGGAGAATAGAGGAGAAGGGATTGTGGTGTGCCACCCCCGCCCACGGGCGGTTCTCGTTTTCTTTCTGTCTCTCTATGTCTCTTCAGTGAGCGCACATACCCTATAGCAAAAAT
>NW_006205257.1:2340877-2343031 GCF_000334495.1 Tupaia belangeri chinensis
GGAGAAGGGACTGTGGCGTGGCCATCCCCCCTGGGGGGTGATTTCTCGCTTTCTGTCTCTCTGTCTCTCTCTGTCTTTCTGTGAGCGCACATGCCCTGCCTGTAGCAAAAACCTCTCCAAAAAAAGAAAAAAAAAAAGAGAAGTCAGCTATATAGGATTCAGCACTATAACCACAATGCCACCTGCTGGCCCCCCAAATCTGATTCTTATTCATTCATAAATAGTGGCTTTTTTCTTTCTGAAAACTTTAAGGATTCTTCCAGTATTCTGAAAACTTGTAAAGATGTGGGTCTCTCAAAGTCCTTGTGTTGTTTGCTTGGTAAGTCCTTTCAGTATAGAAACTTCTTTCTTTAACCTTTGGAAGATTTTGTTGTATTGTTCATTACAAACTTTGGTAAATTTCTGATTTCTTTCTTTATTTGGAATACCTGTAAAACTGGACCTCCTCGGTAAATCTGTCTGTCCTTTCATGTCTTCCATCTCTTTGTGTTTTTTTTTTTTTTTTTTTGCCTTCCTTTCTAGATGTATTTTGTTTAACTTTCTATTGAATTTATTTAAGCCATCATATTTTTATTTTATAAGAAGATTTTCTTGTTCTCATATTTGCCACTTATATAATATTGTCTTTATTTTGAATGAGCTTTTTGAATATCGTTATAATAATTATCAAAAAATTAAAATTCTCTTAGATTTTCTAAAACGACGATCACGAAGGAAAAAGTTTATACCTCACAGATCCCTAGGAATTGGAGACATGGCATAGCATTCAGATAGCCACAGAGGGAAGTTCCAGGGTCAGTCACAGGAAGTCTCCTTCTCGTGAGGGGGGAAAAGTGGATAAGAGCCTTTATTGTGGTTTCCGTGGGAAGAAATAGGCAAGGCAGGTAAGTCAAGTTAGGATGAGTGAGTCTGAATAATTCTAGTGGGGCCTGGGTTAGAGGCAGCATCTAGTTGCGTAACCTGATCCGGGTGGCTAGTTCAGGGAAATAGTGGCCTGGGGGTATAAGAGCCCCATGAGAGTGTGGTAAAGGAAGTGCTTGGGGGTATGACCTCTGCATTGGTTGATTTGCATAGGAAAGGCACGGTCAAAAGCACAGGTATCAAAAGTAAAAATAGAAAGCTTGGACTGTATCAAAATTAAAAGGCCAGCAGGTGTCACGGTGGTTAAGGTGGCTGGATTCCACATGGCTGACTATGCAGTTCAAGTCCTAGACCCGGTGACTTGAAAAACATGCACTGGACACCCACATGGCTGACTGCAATTCAAGTCCTGGACCTGGTGACTTGCTTTCTCACTTTCTCTCTCCCTCTCACTCACTCTGTCCCTCTCTGGTCAAATATAAATAAATAAATAAAGTTAATAAAAAAATTCTGAAAACAAAAAAGTTGACTATCAGGCAAGGCGTGGCTGCAGTTTCTCATGTCGACTGGGCAAAGAGAGTTGGAGGAAAATGCCTAAACGATCTTATTTTGCACAGGTGATCTGGATGGTACCTATGGGTTCTTTGGTTTTTTTCCTCAGTGCTGTGCAGCAGCAGCACACATAGTCCCAGAATCCCACAGGAGCAAGGCCTACGAGCGAGCCAGGTCCTCTGCAATATCCAGTCCTATCCTTCTCCTTGCAGGACAAGGCTTTTCTTTTCTTTTTTTAAAAAATATTAAAATTGTTAAGAGACCAGCAGTTAGCGTAATGGCTATGTCGCTGAACTCCCATGTAGTTGACCGCAGTTCGAGTCCCGGACCCAGTGGCTTAAACTCATGCTGGGCGTGTGTGCGTGTGTGCAGCGTGGTCATCCCCCCTGAGGGGTGATTTCTCGCTTTCTGTCTCTCTGTCTCTCTCTGTCTGACTGGCGAGCGCACGTGCCCTATAGTGAAAACCTCTAAAAAAAAAAAATTAAATTTTTAAGGGACCAGTAGTTAGTGTAATGGCTATGTCGCTGGACTCCCATATAGTCAACTGCTGTTCGAGTCCCAGACCCAGTGGCTTAAAACTCACACCAGGCATGTGTGCGTACATGCCCAAGATCCTGAGAGGAGAATGGAGGAGAAGGGATTGCAGCATGGCCATCTTCCTGGGGGTGATTTTTCACTATCTGTCTCTCTGTCTCTCTCTGTCTTTCTGGTGAGCGCACGCACCCTATAGCAAAAACCTCT
>NW_006205257.1:2343485-2349207 GCF_000334495.1 Tupaia belangeri chinensis
GAGAGGTTTTTGCTATCGGGCGTGTGCGTTCACCAGACAGACAGACAGACAGAAAGCGAGAAATCACCCCTCAGGGGGGATGGCCACGCCGCAATCCCTTCTCCTCCATTCTCCTCTCGGGATCTTGGGCACGCACGCACACACGCCCGGCGTGAGTTTAAGCCACCGGGTCCGGGACGCGAACCACGGTCGACTATGTGGGAGTCCAGCGACATAGCCATTACGCTAACTGCTGGCCCCTTAAGTATATTTTTTAATTTCAAGAAAAGCAGTTTTAGCTTTAATTAACCAAGAAAATGCTAAGGAACTTTGCTTAAAACTTAAAGCCAGGAAATAGGTTAGGATTCTATTCAAATAGTAGGTACATGAACCTATCGGCAGGTCAAGACAGGACAGAAATCCTTAAAATTGGAAAACAAAGCCTGGAAGAAAATCAGCACTGTTTTAGTCAAAAGTCATAACGTGCTATTTCACCAGTTCAGACTCATGTACTTAATCTATCTTCTGTTGTGGTTCCATCTTCCCGATTAAATTCTGGGATATAATATTCAACCCCAGACTTGTCCCTAGGATGGAGTCGGCCATTTTCTTAGTTGCTGAACTCTTATTTCTGTGTGTCTGTATTGAATTTTCCTGGCCTAGCACTCCCTTGAGAACTTCTGGGAGAGTTGGTCTGGTGTTGGTAAATTCTTTCAGGTTTTGGGTTTTTTTTTGTCTTGTGTCTTGGAGGCGCCCTCAGTGCTTGGAGTTCTGTCTATTCCCAGCAGCAGAGGGAGCCCACACTCTACCTAAAGAGATTGTGTGTCTCATTATAATACAAAGCAGAAAATACAATAATTGTTGTTTTTTTGCCACGCAGTCTGTCCTTACAGATGAAGCTTTAATCTCCCTCGTACATCTCTGTTGCTATAAATTCATGCTCCATTATGGCACCATATGCCTGGGTCCGCTCAGAGAGCCTTGGCATGCTTGGCGGTGGTCTGGGGCTTCAGAGTGAGCTGTTGGTGCCACATGTTGAACTGCATCTTGTTATATCACACACTCACAGGTTATGTCTTCATAAGTTGTATTACATCGGTTTCTCAGCCATGCCCCTGCAGTTGATCCGTGAAGTCATGGAAAGGTAGCGTTGAATTCACTGGCAATTAGGAAATGCAGAAGGCAGAAGGAGAGTTTGGGCCATGAACAAAATCTGGAGGCACAAAACACGACGGAGCGGGGTTGCATCTGACTTGTCTAGCAGCTGCTGATTCGCCCTCTCATCTGTTTCTAAGTAATAGATATTGATGTTTCTTTGCTCAGAGTGAGTCTGTTTTACATACAGTTGCATGCAATACGCAGGATGGCATGTTTTTCAGAATCCTTTCAGCTCACTGTTTAAGCTGGGCGCGATGTCAGAATATCAGGACCCAGGATTCTAACTGTGGCTAAGCCACACCAGAACTATCCCTCACACCGGGCTCTTTGGGGAAAAAAAGAAAAAAATGTTTGCCTTTTTTTTGGAAACTCTCACTTCCTCATTTCCCTCCCAAAGCGTTTGCTGAAACCACTCTTAGGAGGAAAAAACTTCAACTCCTTTATGCTGACCTGCAGACCAGCTGTCAGCAATGCCTAGCGGGAAGAAATCCAACAGGAAATATTTGGACATGAATTTCTCATCTAAAACCACTGATGGTGTCTTTTACTTAAGAAGCCGCTATGTTCAAGCTTTTGTGGCTGAGAGAGAAAGATCGGGGGACAGTGTCCTTCTCACTGAGATCTCCATGAGGGTCAGGGATGGCTATATTACCACGCCAGGCCTTCCTTCTCAGGGCAAGGAAGTTAACAGGCAGAGGGTTAGCCCCAGAGTTGGATGGTTTATGTCGCCCCCAAATTCATATGTTAGGATTTCATTGTGACAGATTAAGAAGTTGGGAACTTAGGGCTGGCAGGTGGCATGGGGGTTGAGGTGCTGGACTCCATAAGGCCAACTGTAGTTTGAGTCGTGCTTTCTCACTTTCCCTTTCTCTCTTTCTCTCTCACTGGTTAAATTTTAAAAATAGTAATAACAAATAAAATGAAATAAATAAAATAGTTTTTAAAAATTTGATAACAATCTGACTCTGGTGTTAAAAATAGGGACCTCTGTGCCAGCAGGTGGCATGATGGTTAAGGCATTGGGCTCTCATGAATGCGGTTCAAGTCCAGGACCTGGCGGCTTAAAACTCAATAATGGGTGTGTGCGCTTGTGTGCCCAAAATCCCGAGAGGAGAATTGCGGTGTGGAGATGATTTCTTACTTTCGGTCTCTCTGGCAAACACACATGCCATATAACCAAAACAAAAAACAAATAAATGAACAAAAACCTCTCAAAAATAAAAAATGCCGGGGCCTGTGGGAGGAGCTTAGGACTAACCCCACGAGGGTGGGGCCCCCATGATCGACTCCGGATGGGTTTATAGGAACAGGACTGAGACCAGAACAGAGGTGCGTGGACACAGACACACATGCTCCTGCCCTCAACCATGTTGTGATGCAGCCAGGGGACCCCTACCAGAGGTGGCCCCTGGACAGCAAACTTCCAAACCCGGAGCTAAGTAAACCCCTATTCTCTTTAATTACTCAGACGCAGATATTTTCTGTTATTAGGAACAGAACATCCTAGAACAAAGCCTCTCAGGTCCCTTGACTCTTGGGGCCCCTACTACATAAAGTGTCGAGCATACAGAAATGCACCTCTCTCCTACGTCGAGTTTAACCACAAGTAAGTGACAACCACGAGCTTGGAAACTCAACATGTTCCATCACGTGCACCAATCCTGACTTAATATTCTTGGCTTTATAGTTCAGCACCGGTGCATTTTTCTTTCTTTCCCCCCTTCAGCCCGTACAAACCTGTTGGACATGTGGCAATCTCTTGGTTCTGGGCCCTGAGTCTGGAGAACTTGACGTAGTGGTGGTCCAGTATGCTTAGGAGCTAAGATGAAGTTTGGTCCTAACCCTCATCTGCTTGATTCAACATGTTTTCTCTTCTTCTTTATTTTATTTATTTATTTTTGAGAGAAAGAGAGAGATTTTTATTATAGGGTGCACATGCCCTTGCCAGAGAGACAGAAAGCAAGAAATCACCCCTAGTGGGGTTTGGGAGATATTGCTGGGGAATGGTGGTGGGGTTAGGGACACTCCTCTGTCCAGTGATTTTTTTCAACAGAGGTTCGTGTTCCTGCAGGGCAGGAAGGAGGGGGAGGTACATTCCCCTGATCGACTTGGGGATTGATCTTCAGTCCTCATTCTTTGAACCCTGGGCAAGGTCTTCAAAAGGTGTCAGTGTGGAGTTGACCCATGGCCTTTGCTCTCTCTTGCTCCCTCCGGGTGCCTGTGCAGACCTTTCGTGCCGCCGGAGTGTCTGCTGTTTACCAGCCTCGCTGTGGGCCTGCCTGCTCCAGTCCCACGTGACAGTCAGTCACTCGGATCCAACCACGGGCTGGTAACAGAAATTCTTGGAGAAGACAAATAAGAGCAATCCTGTTTAGTCACTTTTGCCACTTCCATGGTGTAAATTCTCCCACCATGGCCAGTTTCTGGCTACTGATGTGAGGTCACTGAAGAGGGACTTGGGACATCCAATAGCATGTTCTTTTTTTTTTTTAAGAGTTTTTTTCTGCCTTAGAGTGCATGTGCTTACTGGAGAGAGAGACAGAGACAGTGAGAGAGAAAGTGAAAACTCACCACTCAAGGGGGGATGGCCACGCGGCAAATTCTTCTCCCCCATTCATCCTCCCGGGATCTTGGGCATGCACGAACACATGCCCAATGTGACTTTCAAGTCACCAGGTCTGGAACCTGAACCTCAGTTGGCCATGTGGGAGTCCAGTGACGTAACTGCTACACCATCTGTTAGTCCCGTCTAGTAGCATGCTAACATACAGGTGTTCGAGGTTATGATCAGTAAGACCAAGATGCAAAATGAGTGACTCCAACGAAGACTACACAGGGGTCTGTTACAGGGAAAGCTCAAACATGGGACAGGGTAGGGCGGGTAGTCATCCCAGAGCCCTGGCAGCGTCAATCCCACATTGCTCCCTCTGTCCCACACACTTGGTTCCAGACTCCATGAGAAGGGCTGGGGGGATGGTGACTGAGAGACAGTCACAGCACACACTCTATCCCACATTCTTTTTTTCTTTCTTTCTTTTTGTCATAGGGTGCTTGTACTTGCTGGAGAGAGAAAGAGAGACAGATAGAGACAGAGATAGGGAAAGTGAGAAATCACTTCCCTGGAGGGGTGACCATGCTGCAACCCCTTCTCGATTCTCGGGATTTGGACACACACATGCACCCATACCCAGTGTGAGTTTCAAGCCATCGGGTCCAAGACTTGAACTGCAGTTGGCCATGTGGGAGTCCAGTGCCTTAACCACCAGGTTACTTGCTGGCCCTTGTACTCCACTTTCTGCCAGGCACCTCAAGCAGCCTGGGCTACACCAGGGTTGGAAATGCATTTACCCTAAACTCACAGACTTATTCTAACAACGAGACCTCTGGGTTGGGAGAGAACCCAATTGTTATTCCAAGTGATCACAGCCTGGATGGAAGAAATGGAGGGCAAACAAGGTGTTGTCAGTCTTTAAGAAATAGGGATAGGGGTCCAGCAGTTGACATAGTGGTTGGGGTGCTGGACTCCTACATGACCCACCATGGTTCAAGCCCTGGATCTGGCACCTTGCTTTCTCATTTTCCCTCTCTGTCTCATGAGCACATGCGCTCTGTAGCAAATTTAAAAAAAAAATAATGATAAATTAAATAAATAATTCTTAATGAAAGAAATAGGGATGAATAGCCACACTCATGCCTATAGACATACCACAGAGATCCTGCAGGTTCAGTTACAGACCACCACAGTAAAGCAACCCAAGAATTTCTTCATTTCACATATAACTAAATTGTAGTCTTTTTTCCTTTTTCTCTTTCTTTCTTTCTGCCTTTCTTTTTCTTTCTTTTTCCTTTCTTCCTTTATTTTTTAGGGGTTCTTGCCTTAGGGCATACGTGCTCCCTGGAGAGAGAGAGACAGAGACAGTGAGAGAGAAAGTGAGAAATCACCCCCCAAGGGGGATGGCCATGCTGCGATTTCTTCTCCTCCATTCTCCTCTCAAGAACTCGAGCATGCGTGCACACGTGCCCTGTGTGTTTCAAGCCATTGGGTCCAGGACTTGAACCGTGGTTGGCCACATGGGAGTCCAGCGACATAGCTGCTATGCCATCTGCTGGCCCTCAAAGACTATGTTGTAGTCTAAGTGTGCAGTAGCATGTCTGGAAAACAAAAAAGCCAAGCCAATGTTCTTAATGAAAAAATACCTTAGGGGGCCGGTGATATCACAGAGGTAACTTGCTCTGCGAGGCGAGGCCACCTGGAAATGTTCTGGGTTCACATCAAGAGACCTTCCTGAGGATGCCAGGCATGTACTGCCCACAACCTGCGGCTGGCCGAGCTGGGAGCGGATTGCAGTGCGATGACCTTTTTGAGGGTGTCTCTCTCTCTCTCTTGTCTCTTTCACTCATGGAAAAAGGAAATAAACTTTAAAAATTTTTTCAATGTTTTATTGCTAAAAAGTGCTAATCATCATCGGAGCCTTCTGCAAGTCATAATCTTCTCTTTGGTAGAGGGGTCATGCCACAGTGTTGATGGCTGCTGACTAACCAGGGTGGTGATTGCTGAGGGTTGGGGGGCTGGGGCAATTTCCTA
>NW_006205257.1:2355090-2356876 GCF_000334495.1 Tupaia belangeri chinensis
ATTGTTATTCCAAGTGATCACAGCCTGGATGGAAGAAATGGAGGGCAAACAAGGTGTTGTCAGTCTTTAAGAAATAGGGATAGGGGTCCAGCAGTTGACATAGTGGTTGGGGGGCTGGACTCCTACATGACCCACCATGGTTCAAGCCCTGGATCTGGCACCTTGCTTTCTCATTTTCCCTCTCTGTCTCATGAGCACATGTGCCCTGTAGCAAATTAAAAAAAAAAATGATAAATTAAATAAATAATTCTTAATGAAAGAAATAGGGATGAATAGCCACACTCATGCCTATAGACATACCACAGAGATCCTGCAGGTTCAGTTACAGACCACCACAGTAAGGCAACCCAAGAATTTCTTCATTTCACATATAACTAAATTGTAGTCTTTTTTCCTTTTTCTCTTTCTTTCTTTCTGCCTTTCTTTTTCTTTCTTTTTCCTTTCTTCCTTTATTTTTTAGGGGTTCTTGCCTTAGGGCATACGTGCTCCCTGGAGAGAGAGAGACAGAGACAGTGAGAGAGAAAGTGAGAAATCACCCCCCAAGGGGGATGGCCATGCTGCGATTTCTTCTCCTCCATTCTCCTCTCAAGAACTCGAGCATGCGTGCACACGTGCCCTGTGTGTTTCAAGCCATTGGGTCCAGGACTTGAACCGTGGTTGGCCACATGGGAGTCCAGCGACATAGCTGCTATGCCATCTGCTGGCCCTCAAAGACTATGTTGTAGTCTAAGTGTGCAGTAGCATGTTTGGAAAACAAAAAAGCTTATCTTAATGAAAAAATACCTTAGGGGGCCGGTGATATCACAGAGGTAACTTGCTCTGCGAGGCTTACCCACCTGGAAATGTTCTGGGTTCACATCAAGAGACCTTCCTGAGGATGCCAGGCATGTACTGCCCACAACCTGCGGCTGGCCGAGCTGGGAGCGGATTGCAGTGCGATGACCTTTTTGAGGGTGTCTCTCTCTCTCTTGTCTCTTTCACTCATGGAAAAAGGAAATAAACTTTAAAAATTTTTTCAATGTTTTATTGCTAAAAAGTGCTAATCATCATCGGAGCCTTCTGCAAGTCATAATCTTCTCTTTGGTAGAGGGGTCATGCCTCAGCGTTGATGGCTGCTGACTAACCAGGGTGGTGATTGCTGAGGGTTGGGTGGCTGTGGCAATTTCCTACAATTAGAGAGACCAATGAGGTGTGCTGTATGGGCGGGCTCTTCCTTTCTCAAACGGTCTCTCCATAGCATGCAAAGGCGTTTGACACCATTTTACCCGCAGCAGAACTTCTGTCAAAAGTGGAGTTAATCCTCTAAGCCCTGCCACTCTTCATCAACTAAGTTTTTGTAATATCCATTTATAAAAAGAATTATTTGTTTAATTTTATAATAATTATTATTTTTTTCTGTTTGCTATAGGGCACGTGCACTCACCAGAGAGAGACAAAGAGAAGAAAAAAACAAAGCCACTGGATCCGGGATTTGAACCATGGTTGTCCATGTGGGAGTCCAGTGACTCAACCACCACACCACCTGCTGGCCTCTAGTTTATGTGATATTTTAAACCTTTTGTTGTCATTTCAACAATGTTCACAACATGTCTACCTGGAGTAGATTCCATCTCAAGAAGCCTCTTGCCGAGCTCATCCATAAGAAACAACTCCTTAAATTAAAGTGTTCAGTCACATTTTCAGGCTTCATTTCTAGCTGTGGTTGTTTTGCTTTGTCTACCACCTCTGCAGTTTCTTCTTCCAACATGAAGTCTTAACTTTTTTTTTTTTTTTTGGAGAGGTTTTC
>NW_006205257.1:2356944-2357464 GCF_000334495.1 Tupaia belangeri chinensis
AGGGGGGATGGTCACGCCGCAATCCCTTCTCCTCCATTCTCCTCTCGGGATCTTGGGCACGCACACACACGCGCCCGGTGTGAGTTTTAAGCCACCGGGTCCGGGACGCAAACTGCAGTCGACTACGTGGGAGTCCAGCGACATAGCCATTACGCTAACTGCTGGTTCCCATGAAGTCTTAACTTCTTAAAAGTCATCCATGTATGTTGTAATCAAACTTCTTTTTATTTATTTACCTTTTTTTGAGAGAGATTTTTGATAAGGGCGTGTGCGAGTGCCAGAGAGACAGAGTGAAAACTCAGCCCCAAGGGCGATGGCCATACCTCAGTCCTTTTCCCTCTATTCTCCTCTTGGGATCTTGGGCCTGCACATACATGTGCCCAGCATGAGGTTTAAGCCGCCAGGCCTGGGACTTGAACTGCAGTTCACTATGTGGGAACCCAACGATGTAACCATTATACCATCTGCTGGTCCTAAAACTTCTTTTATAACTTTTTTTTTTTTTTTTTAGGTTTTTGTC
>NW_006205257.1:2357977-2359325 GCF_000334495.1 Tupaia belangeri chinensis
CACACACACACACACACACCCGACATGATTTTCAAGTCACCAGTACTGGGACTTGAACTGTGGTCAGCCATGTGGGAGTCCCATCCCTTAAACACCATACCACCTGCTGGTCTCTGGAATCAACTTTTTCTTTTTATATTTAAAGAGAGATTTTTGCTATATGCATATGAACTCACCAGAGAGACAGAGAGAGAGAAAGTGAGAAATCACGCCCCAGGAGAGATGGTCATCCCACAACCCCTTCTCCATTCTCCCCCTGGGATTTTGGGCATGCACACACATGCACCCGCCGTGAGTTTCAAGCCTCTGGGTCTGGGACTCAATCTGTGGTCAGCCATGTAGGAGTTCCATGCCTTAATCATCACACCACCTGGTGGTCCCTGGAATCAACTTCTTACAACTTCTGTTAGTCATGATATTTTAACCTCTTCCCATGAATTGTAGACATTTTTTTTTTTTTTTACATTTTTTTGTTAAGGGCCCATTGTGCCCCTGGGGACAAAAAATCGCTCCCCAGGTGGGGATGGCCACAGTGGAATCCCTTCCTCTCCATTATCCTCTAGGAATTTTGGGCACACACACACGTGCCTGGTGTGAGTTTCAATCCTCTGGGTTTGGGACTCTAGCTGTGGCTGGCCATGTGGAAGTCCAGCGATATAACCATTACACCATCTGCTGGTCTTCACATATGTTTTTAATGACATCTAGGATAGAGAATCCTTTCCAGAAAGTTTTTATTTTACTTTTCCCAGGTCCATCAGAGGAGTCACTATGTGATAGCCTTAGGAAATGTATTCCTTAATAACACTTGAAAGACAAAGTTACTACTTGATCCATGGGCTGAGTTTGCGGGCATGACAACATTCATCTCCTTGGACTTCTCCATCGGAGCTCTTGGGTGACCAGATGTATTGTCAGGCAGTAGTGATATTTTGAAAGGGATTCTCCCCTCCCTCCACTCCCCACAGGAGGGCTCCACAAGGGGCTTAAATACTAAGTGAACCGTGCTGTATACAGATGTGCTGTCATCCAGGCCCCTGTGTTTCATTTACAGAGCACAGGTAGAGTAGATTAAGCCTCATTCTTAAGGGCCCTAAGAAAAATGGTAAATGAGTGTTGGATTCAGCTCCAAGTCACCAGGTACATTAGTCCATAACAAGAGAGTTGGCCTGGCCATCGAAACTTTGAGGTCAGGCATTGACTTCTCTCTAGCGAGAGTGGTCTTGAGAAACATGCCAGGTGCGTATTCGTGTGTGCCCCAAGTCCTGGAAGGAGGGAGAGTTGGAGAAGAAGGGATTGTAGCCATTCCCCATTTTGGTGGTGAGGGGGGCGGGGTACTTTCTTGCTT
>NW_006205257.1:2359336-2366351 GCF_000334495.1 Tupaia belangeri chinensis
CTTTCCCTCTGGCCAGCACAAGTACCCTCTGGCAAATTAAAAACAAAAAACCAATAAGCAAGAGGCCTACTTTTGGTCCATCTTGGCTTTTTCTTTTATTTAAGAGAGATTTTTGCTCTAGGGTGCATGTGTTTGCCGGAGAGACAGAGAGAGAAAGAGAGAAATCAACTCCCAGGGGGGATGATCACACTGCAATCTCTTCTCCTCCATTCCCTTCTCGGGATTTTGGCCATGCACACATGTGCGCCTGGTGTGTTTCAAGTCACCAAGTCTGGGACTCGAACTGCAGTTACCCATGTGGGAGTCCAGAGCTTTAATCATTATGTCACCTGCTGTTCCCCATGTTGGCTTTTGACGTGTTTTCCTTACTGAGCTTAATCATTTGTAGCTTTTGATTTAAAGTGAGAGACTCACAACTCTTTCTTTCATTTGAATACTTAGAGGCTGTTGTAGGGTGATTAACTGACCTAATTTCAATATTGCTGTGTTTAAGGGAATAGGGAAGACCAAGGAGAGAGCCACGGGAGTTGGTGGAGCAGACAACGCTTCACCCGTCTCTCTGTTTCTCTGTGGAAGCACATGCACCCTCTGCAAACTAAAAAGTTTGAAATATTTCGAGAATTAAAGTGTGATACAAAAACAGAAAGTGAGCACACGCTAATGGAAAACTAGAGCCGTTAGACTTATTCAACACGGTTTCCTCAGACTTTCAATCTGTCGGAAAAAAAACAGGTAGTATCTGCAAAACACAATAAAGCCAAGTACAGTAAAATGAGATGTTCTTGTCCTGTGTTCCCACCACAGTGACACAATAGGCACAAAAAAACCTCAAGCACATACGAGAATAAAACACAGTAAAATTGGGCCCAAAACGTGGCATGGTGGTTAAGGCGCTGGACTCTCTCATGGTTCAAGTCTCAGACCTGGTGGTTTGACAGTCATGCAGGTGTGTGCATGTGTGCTCAAAATCCCAGGAGAAGAATGGAGGAGAAGGGATTGCAACATGGCCATTCCTCCCCCACTGTCTCACTGTCTCTGTCTCTCTCCAGTGAGTGGATCTACACTATGGTAAAAACCAACCCTCCCACCTCCCCCCCAAAAAAAACCCCACAGTAACATAATTAGAAATTATGTTTGGGGTATACCTTATTTTTGTATTTCAGTACAATTGATTTACTTGTAAACTGGGATCATTAATTTTGTGTGTATGTATGTGTGTGTGCTAGAGGGTATATGCACGAGAGAGAGGGGTGGGGGAGGGAGAGCGTGAGCATGAATGGGACCAATCACACTTCAGTCCCTTTTTCCTGCAGTTCTCCCTCTGCTCAGGGCCCTGGCCACTCACCTGCAACTGGTGTGAAGCTGAAGTGGTCAGGGCCAGGGCTAGAACCCATCTGGCCATGTGAGATATGGCTTCCTTTGCATTGTACTTAACCACTGTGCTTTGGGGCTGGCCCAAGATCATTTCATTTTTAATAATGATTATGTTTAAAAACCAGCTTGCCAATTTTTTTTTTTTGAGAGGTTTTTACTATAGGGCGCGTGCGCTCACCAGAAAGACGGAGAGAGACAAAGAGACAGAAAGCGAGAAATCATCCCCCAGGGGGGATGGCCATGCCGCAATCCCTTCTCCTCCTTTCTCCTCTCGGGATCTTGGGCACGCACGCACACGTGCCAGGCGTGAGTTTAAGCCACCGGGTCCGGAACTCGAACCATGGTCGACTACGTGGGAGTCCAGCAACATAGCCATTACACTAACTGCTGGTCCCAAGCTTGCCAATTTTCAGAGCCTTCAACAACTGACTCATGCCAGGCAGTTGGAGCTGAGTCCAGCACACAGGTAGGGTGAAATAGGACAGCATATGGATACAGCAAAAGTGGTGGCCGTGGTGAGCAAATGACCCTAGTCTGGGAGACCGTCTGGGCTGTGGATACAACACCAGCCATCTGCAAGCCTTCAGTGGGAATGAGTGAGCAAACAGTGCCAGCCTCACAGAACAGTTCCTGTTTATTCCAAAGCCCTGTGGCTACACCCTAGTCCTGGACAACCGTAAATATTGTCCTGTGGGCTGATTGTGTGATTTCCTGAGTGGCTCTAGGGAACTGGAAAGGTATACCCTTCCATGCAGACTGTCATGGTCCTAGTCTGGGAGCTCTGGCATCCTGAGGTGCCTGGGCTTTCTCTGGGGCCCAAGTGACTTTCCTAGATCTAAAACTATTGGGGCCAACAGATGGTATGGTGGTTAAGGCTCTGGACAATCCCACCTGGCAAACCATGGTTTGAGTCCTGGACCTGGTGGCTTGCTTTCTCACTTTCCCTTTCTCTGGTTGAATTAAAATAAATGAATGAAGAAATAAAATAAAATAAATAAATTTTAAAAACAAGAAAAAAGTTTTAAACAAGGAGAAGCAAAACTCTGTGCTGGATGGTCCATTTCTCTCCTCTCTGACACTAATGAGCAGGGTGACTTCTGGGGCCCAATTGTCTTCCCTGTAGTTAACTTAAACCTATTTCTTCCTGGGATTGTACTGAAATGTTTTGATTTATGAGAAATTTATCATTTATTCCCTAAGTACTAGTGCATTTATTACAATTTACTATTGTAAAAATCACCAACATTCATAATCCATATAAGATTTATTAAATTATTATCATTAATTAAAAATGTAAATGTTTTTGTTTTTGTTTTGTTTTGTTTTGTTTTGCCACAGGGTCCTTATGCTCACTGGAGAGACAGAAAGTGAGAAATCACCCCCGGGGGGATGGCCACACCGCAATTCCTTCTCTTCCATTCTCCTCTTGGGATTTTGGGCACACATGCACACGTGCCCGGCGTGAGTTTAGTTGCTGGGCCCAGAACTCAAACCATCGTCAACTCCGTGAGAGTCCAGTGATGTAAACATTATGCCATCTTCTGGTCCCATTAAAAAAAAATTATCTTATCTAACTTTATTTATTCTTATTTATTTTATTTAAATTTGACCAGAGAGGGACAGAGTGAAAGAGTGAGAGAGAGAAAGAAAGTAAAGAGAGCAAGCCACTAGGTCTGGGACAGGAACTGCTGTTGGCCATGTGGGAGTCCAGCGTCTTCAACTGCCATTCCACCTGCTGGCCCCACCTTCTGCTGGTCCCCATTTTAAGGTTTTGCCATAAGGAGCACGTGCTCACCAGAGAGAGATAGTGAGAGAGAAAGTGAGAAATCACACCCCAGGGGGGATGGCCATGCTGCAATCGCTTCTCCTCCATTCTTCTCCTGGGATTTTGGGCACACACACACACACACACACACACACACATACACCCAACATGATTCTCAAGCTTCCAGGTCTGGGACCTGAACTGTGGTCAGCCATGTGGGAGTCCAGCACCCTATCCACTACACCACGTGCTGGTCCCAACAGATTGGTATTTTTTGACAGGTTCTCACCATGCCAGGATTTTTCTGCCATAGCTGCACAGCTAAGATGACAAGATCATAGTGCGTGCCCTCCCAGCCTATTCAGGTTGGTCCAGGAATAGAAGCTGGACCTCCCAGGTGGCCCCAGCCTCCTGTAGCATGCTACTCCCTGCACCACCACAGCCGGGACCGTAGCAAGCATTTTTCTTGATATAAAAACTTGAGTATATGATGTAAGTCATATATGTGTATATATAATTATGACATGTGCATCACAGACATGTATGTATAGCCATGTATACACATATACAAATGTGATAGAAATAGCTGGTTGAAAAAAATGAAAGTTTGTAAGGGCCGACTGGCTGTTTCCTAGTACTCTGTGACTATTTAGCTGCATTAAGTCAGCTATGTGGACTCCTCCACCCCTCGTCAGTTACTGTAATTTCCCGATGGCTTTCCTTTCTAGACATGGTCAATATGGGCCACCAGAGTGAATGGAGTTGTTCCCATTCACATCCTGGACAAACAGGCTGAGGACGGAAGAGCTTCTCTGCAGGAATTTATCAAATACACAAAAGCAGCTTTTAAAAAGAGCTTCACAGGAACCAGCAGTTAGCGTAATGGCTATGTCGCTGGACTCCCACGTAGTTGACTGCAGTTCGTGTCCTGGAACCGGTGGCTTAAAACTCACGCCGGGCGCATGTGCGTGCGTGCCCAAGATCCCGAGAGGAGAATGAAGGAGAAGGGATTGTGGCGTGACCATCCCCCCTGGGGGGTGATTTCTCGCTTTCTGTCTCTATGTCTCTCTGTCTGGCGAGTGCATGCGCCCTATAGCAAAAACCTCTCCAAAAAAAAAAAAAAAGAGCTTCACTCCCAGCTGATAATCACCGCAAAGACTATTAATCTCAGACATTATTTTAACAGAGGAGTAAGCTCCGGGGTGTCTTTAGAGGGTGAGAGAGAGAGAAAGGTGTGCTGGGCCCAGGACCAACGAATCGATATTCTAGTGACAGTTGACCGTGGAGCTGGCAAGTTGTTAGAGGAGCGTTTGGGACTGTTTTTTTTTTTTTTTTTTTTTTTTTTTTCTGGGCTTAAATGAAGTTCAAAAGAACAACAACAAAAAAACTGTTTTGTGGGACCAGCAATTGGCATAATGTTTATGTCGCTGGACTCCCACATAGTCGACTGTGGTTAGAGTGCCAGACCCGGTGACTTAAAACTCACACAGGGCATGTGTGCATGCGCGCCGCAAATCCCAAGAAGATAATGGAGGAGAAGGGATTGGAGCATAGCCATCCCCCTGGGGGGCAATTTCTTGCCTTTTTGTCTCTCTGTCTGGCGAGTGCACATGCACCCAATAGCAAAAATCTTTCTGAAAACAAAAACAAAGAACAAAACCAAAAACTGTTTTGTGATCTCCAAAGGTTTTTTGGCAGCTACCATTTATTGAGCACGTATTATATGCCAGACCATATATCACACCTATGTATCATAGTGTTTTTTAAAAAATTGCTTGAGGGTGTATGTGCTCTCTCTCTCTCTCTTGAAAGCATGCCCCTTTAATAGGTTGTGGCTACGCTACAACTTTTTCTCCTCCATCTTTCCATCTCATCAGAATTTTGGACATGCACATGTGCCTGGCATGTTTTTCAAACTGCTGGGGTCAGGATTTGAACTGTGATCAGTCATGTGGGATCCAGCTTTCTATGTACAGTGCTTAACTGCTACAGGTCCAGTCCCCCCAAAATATTTTTTTAACTACTGTGGAATTCATTGAAGTCTTCATTAGCTTATAAGTGAATTGTCCCCAGTCCTGTGTTATTTTTTTAGAGAGAGAGATTTTTTTGCAATAGGGCGTGTGTGCTCGCTGGAGAGACAAAGAGAAAAAGAGAGACAGAAAGTGAAAAATCATCCCCTAGCAGGACTGGCCATGCCACAATCCCTTCTTCCCTTCTTCTCCATTCTGCTCTCAGAATTTTGAGCACGTGTGCACCTGCACCCGGCGTGAATTTTAAGCCAATCTGGGACTTGAACCGTAGTTAACTATGTGGGATTCCAGCAAGGTAATCATTACACCATCTGCTGGTCTTCTATGTTTTCTTTTTAATAAAATTTATTGAGGTACAATTAACAAACAAGAAACTGCATGCATTTTACGTAGATGGTTCAATAACTTTTTATCTTTTTAAGGTTTTGCCACAGGGTGCATGTGCTCGCCAGAGAGACAGAGACACTGGGAGGAAAAGTGAAAAATTATCCCCTATGGGGGGAGGTCATGCTGCAGTCCTTACTCTTCCATTCTCCTCCTGGATTTTGAGTACGCACACACACACAAGTCCGGCATGATTTCCAAGCTACTAGGTCCTGGATTTCAACTGCAGTTGACCAGCACTTAAACCACGACACCACCTGTTGGCTCCAGTTAAATAAATTTTATTATTTTTTTTTTTGAGAGGTTTTTGCTATAGGGCGCATGCGCTCGCCAGACAGACAAGGAGAGACAGAGAGACAGAAAGAGAGAAATCACTCCCCAGGGGGGATGGCCATACTGCAATCCCTTCTCCTCCATTTTCCTCTCAGGATCTTGGGCATGCACACACATGCGCCCGGCGTGAGTTTAAGCCACCAGGTCCGGGACTCGAACCACGGCTGACTACGTGGGAGTCCAGCGACATAGCCATTACGCTAACTGCTGGTCCTAAATAACTTGTAACAAATGCATACATTGTGACGCCATCATTCCAATCAAAATACAGATCATTTCCATCATCCACAACATTCTCTTAGGCCCAGAAGAATATGTTTACCAGCAGGTTCTTTGGGGAAAAAAAGTCATATGTTTAACATATTAGAAATATTGCAAGTTTTACTAGTATGAAGGATGTACATAACATAATTTATAAATAATAAAATATATCTGGTACTCTTTATTGTAAATTCTATATACCAATTGATTATCACAAAATGTTTTCATTGATTTCCGGCAGACTAGTAGCCTTAACAATCAATGGTCGTAATTAACTAGTGTAGTTCTGGCATAAATGCTGATTGCTCTTTTCATTTACCTTAAGGAATAAGACACAAGGAAAACAAGACATATTATACATCGGGACACCATTTGTTTGTCAGTGACAGAAACAACCTCTTTGCTGAATCAGAGTTTTGAATATTTTCTATATTCATTTTCTATTTTGAGTGTTTTCTCAACCTTCTGTGTTTTTTTTATAATGTAACAGCTATAAACACTGCTCGCTTTTAAGCTGAATTGTGATTATTAACATTTTCACCATTTTCTTAGGTATAGACAAGGAAAACAAATCAATCAAGTCCTGTTTAGTAGCATTTACCATTTTTTTTTTTTTTGAGAGTTTTTTGCTATAGGGCACGTGCGTTCGCCAGAAAGATGGAGAGAGACAGAGAGAAAGAAAGTGAGAAATCACCCCCTGGGGGGATGGCCATGCCGCAATCCCTTCTCCATTTTCCTCTAGGGATCTTGGGCACATACACACACATGTACCCGGCGTGAGTTTAAGCTACCGGGTCTGAGACTCAAACCACGGTGGACTACATGGGAGTCCAGCGACATAGCCATTAAGCCAACTGCTGATCCCAGC
>NW_006205257.1:2369923-2373852 GCF_000334495.1 Tupaia belangeri chinensis
AGTTAAATAAATTTTATTTTATTTTTTTGAGAGGTTTTTGCTATAGGGCGCATGCGCTCGCCAGACAGACAAGGAGAGACAGAGAGACAGAAGGAGAGAAATCACTCCCCAGGGGGGATGGCCATACTGCAATCCCTTCTCCTCCATTCTCCTCTCAGAATCTTGGGCATGCACACACATGTGCCCGGCATGAGTTTAAGCCACCAGGTCCGGGACTCCCACACGGTCGACTATGTGGGAGTCCAGCGACATAGCCATTACGCTAACTGCTGGTCCCAAATAACTTTTAACAAATGCATACATTGTGACGCCATCATTCCAATCAAAATACAGATCATTTCCATCATCCACAACATTCTCTTAGGCCCAGAAGAATATGTTTACCAGCAGGTTCTTTGGGGAAAAAAAGTCATATGTTTAACATATTAGAAATATTGCAAGTTTTATTAGTATGAAGGATATACATAACATAATTTATAAATAATAAAATATATCTGGTACTCTTTATTGTAAATTCTATATACCAATTGATTATCGCAAAATGTTTTCATTGATTTCCGGCAGACTAGTAGCCTTAACAATCAATGGTCGTAATTAACTAGTGTAGTTCTGGCATAAATGCTGATTGCTCTTTTCATTTACCTTAAGGAATAAGACACAAGGAAAACAAGACATATTATACATCGGGACACCATTTGTTTGTCAGTGACAGAAACAACCTCTTTGCTGAATCAGAGTTTTGAATATTTTCTATATCTCGCTTTTAAGCTGAATTGTGATTATTAACATTTTCACCATTTTCTTAGGTATAGACAAGGAAAACAAATCAATCAAGTCCTGTTTATTAGCATTTACCTTTTTTTTTTTTTTTTGAGAGTTTTTTGCTATAGGGCGCGTGCGCTCGCCAGACAGACAGAGAGAGACAGAGAGACAGAATGCGTTCGCCAGAAAGATGGAGAGAGACAGAGAGAAAGAAAGTGAGAAATCACCCCCTGGGGGGATGGCCATGCCGCAATCCCTTCTCCATTTTCCTCTAGGGATCTTGGGCACATACACACACATGTACCCGGCGTGAGTTTAAGCTACCGGGTCTGAGACTCAAACCACGGTGGACTACATGGGAGTCCAGCGACATAGCCATTAAGCCAACTGCTGATCCCAGCATTTACCAATTTCTAATATTCTTTTCATGACCCATTTTAAACCGTGATATGATGTCACTCAATGTGGAGCTGGGACGAGATTATCGTGTAGGAGTTCTACCACACAGACAGGATAGCTGCAACTAACCTTAAGTGCATAGGTGATAAAATGAATGGGAGGAGATTACAGCATTTATGTTTTGTTTTGTAAAGATTTCTTAAAGTCTTCAAAATCTTCACTATTTAGTATTTAATTACATTTTGCTTTGTTTTGTAAGATTTCTTTTTTAAAAGATATTTTATTTAACTTTTTATTTATTTTCAATTTTGAACAGAGAGGGACAGCATGAGAGAGGGAAGGAGGGAAAGTGAGAAATCACCGCCCTGGAGGATAGCTATGCTGCAATCTTTTCTCCTCTATTTTCCTCCTGGATTCTGGGCACATACACACACAGCAGGTGTGAGTTTCAGGCTGCCAGGTTCAGAACTTGAGCTGCTATCAGCCATGTGGGAGTCCAGCATCTTAACCACCACATCACCTGTTGGCCCCGATCTAATTTTTAATAATGGATGTGTTCGGGGTAGGCAGGTGGTGTGGCGTTTAAGGGTGCTGGACTCCCACATGGCTGACCGTGGTTCGAGTCCCAGATCTGGCAGCTTGCTTTCTCACTTTCCCTCTCTCTCTCTCTCTTACTCTGTCCCTCTCTGGTCAATTAAAAAATAAAAATAAATAAATAAATACAGTTAAATAAACTAATTTTTTTTTGGGAGAGGTTTTTGTGTGCCAGAGAGACAGAGAGACAGAAAACGAGAAATCACCCCCCACGGGGGATGGTCATGCCGCAATCCCTTTTCCTCCATTCTCCTCTCAGGATCTTGGGCACGCACGCACACGGGCCCGGTGTAAGTTTAAGCCACTGGATCTGGGACTCAAACCGTGGCCGACTACATGGGAGTCCAGTGACATAGCCATTACGCGAACTGCTGGTACCCGAAATAAAATAATTCTTAAAAAGAAATAGCTCGCTTGCCAAATTCCTGAAATTTAACAACTGGGTCTCTGGAGTCACTAGTGCTGGTTCCAACGATTAGGCCCTTCCTAGTTCATCCCCATTTCCTCACTTGGTTCAAGATAATCATTGATCTGACTTCTATCACTGCCGTTGTGCAGTGCTTGAATTTCATATAGATGGAACCATGCAGCATGGATTCTTTTAGTATGTTTTCATAATGCGTCAATCTGGAGCTTTTTTCCCTTCTATTGCTGAGAATTCCATGATATGAATATACTAAAGTTCATTTATCTATTCATTCATTGGTGAACATTTGGATAATTTCCAGCTTTTGGCTGGAAAAGTGTGATGAACATTTGTGACCAGTCTTTGTGTATGTGGCTGTATCTTCACTTCTCTTGGCTAAATAGGAATGAAATTGCTGGGTCATTTTTATTTATTTTATTTTATTTTTTAAAGATTTTTGCTATCTGGCACATGCACTTGCCAAAGAGAGAGGGACAGAGGGAGCAAAATTGAGAAATCACCCCCCAGATTAGGGGTGGCCATGCCACGATTCTGTCTCCCCCATTCTCCTCTCAGGAGTTGGGGCGTGCACGCACATGTACTTGTGATTTTCAAGCTGCCTGGTCTGGAGCTCAAACCACAGACTCAACCATGTGGGAGCCAGCACCTTAATTACCTGTTGGTCCTATAAGTGTATTTTTAAAAATGTCTATTTTGGGGGTTGTTGGAAAAGTCATGATGAATTTTTTTGCATGTTTTTCTATGCAAAAAGGTTTCATGACTTTTCTGGCAACTCAATATTTATTTCTTCTGAGAGAAAGAGAGTGCGAGGTGGGAGACACATCCTCACATTCCGGGGACCTTCCCATGTGGTCTCTCTGGTTACTACTGTACCATCTGTCCCCATAAGCATATTTTTAACTTCATGAGAAACTTTACTTTTTATTTTATTTTATTTATTTAATACATTTTTGCTATAGGGCATGCATGCTTGTCAGAGAGACCGAAAGTGATAAATCACACTCCCCTACTCCCCTCACCACCCCCCAGCAATGGCCACACTGCAATCCCTTCTCCTCTATTCTCCTCTCAAGATTTTGGGCACACACGCACACATTCCTGGCGTGAGTTTTAAACCCGTAGTCCAGGATTTGAAACACAGTCGACTGCATGGGAGTCCAGCACCTTAACCACTATGCCACCTGCTGGCTCCATGAGAAACTTCAGAAGAAACTGCTAGATTGGGGCCAGCCGGTGGTACGGTAGCTAAGGCAGCTGGATCCTATAGAGCAGTCTATGAGGTTAGAGTCCCAGACTGGGCAACTTGAAACACACGCCAGGTGTATGTGTGTGCCCAAAATCCTGAGAGGAGACTGGAGGAAAAGGAACTGTGGCATGGCCGCACCCTCCCACTCCCCCCCACCCCACCTCCCGCCGGGGGGGATTTCTCATTTTCTCTCTCTCACTCACTCTCACTCTCTCTATCAAGCACATGTTAGCAAGTTAAACACACACACACACACACACACACACACACACACACGAAACTGCTGAATTGTCTTCTAAAGTGGTTTTGCCAGTCTATATTCCCACTAGCAGATGGAGAGGTCCAGTTGGTCAGTACTCTCCCAGTCTGGCACTGGGACTGTCAGCCTTTTAAAGTGTTACCCATTGCAGTAGGTTCTCCTTGTGTTTTTGAAGTGCATTTCCCTCATGAGTAATAATGTTGAGCATCTTTTTTTTTTTTTTTTTTTGGGGTTTTCGCTAA
>NW_006205257.1:2373996-2382258 GCF_000334495.1 Tupaia belangeri chinensis
TGAGTTTTAAGCCACCAGGTCCAGGACGCGAACCGTGGTCGACTACGTGGGAGTCCAGCGACATAGCCATTACGCTAACTGCTGGTTCCCCAGTGTTGAGCATCTTTTCATGTGTTATGGACCACTTGCGTCTTTTAGACGTTTTTTGAAAAGTGAATTGTAAAGGACTGCCTGATAACAGAGCAGTTAACTGTTATGCATAGAAAGTTGGATTCTGGGGCCAGCAGGTGGCATAGCAGTTAAGGTGTTGGACTTCCACACGGCCGACCATGATTCAAGCACCAGATTTAGTGGTTTGAAACTCATGCCGTGTGTGTGTGTGTGTGTGTATGTGTGTGTACATGCCTAAAATCCCAACTGGATAGAGAAATGAAGGGATTGTGGAGTAATATACCCCATTGGTGATACTTTCTCTCTCCTGTTTGGCAAACGCATATACCCTCTGATGATTAAAAAAAAAGTGAGTTGTGGAAACCACTTGAAAGTCCATCATCTGATGAATGGGTAAATAAAGTGTGATCTCTCAATGTATCCATACAATGGAATATTACCTGGTAATAAAATACAAAACACGCCATAACATGGATGAACTTTGGAAACATTTCGCTAAGTGAAAGAAGTCAGACACAAAAGGTCATGTATTGTATGATTCCATTATACTGAGAGTCAAGAACAGGAAGTGTGTAGAGAAGGAAAATAGGTAAGTGGTGGTTGTCTGGGGCGGAGGGTCCTGAAGGAGGATGAGCGCAATGGCTAGGAGAGCAGGGTGTTTTGTGGGAGGAATGAAAACGTTCTAAAATTAGTTGTGACGAATGTACAACTTTGTGACTATACTAAAGGCCATTGGATTGTACATTTTAAGTAGGGGAATGATATGGCATGTGAATGATATCTTAATGAAACTGTAACAAATGTGAGTTGTCTGGTTTTTTATTATTGATTTGCAGATTTTCTTTATGTATTCTGGGCATGAGAGTAATCTGTCTGCGTTTTTTAAAGTTTGTTTGTTTCTTTCCTCTGGAAGAGGAGAGGGGCATCCCCAATAGGGTTTCATGCCACAATCCACCTCCAGTCTCAGCCAGCCCAGATCACAGGTATGGGTGCAGGTCTGGCATGGTCAGAGAAGTTCCAGGATACAAACCAGAAACTTTCCTTCTTCTTCTTTTTTTTTTTTGTTAAAGAATTGTTTATTTCGGGACCAGCAGTTAGCATAATGGCTATGTCGCTGGACTCCCATGTAGTCGACTGAGGTTCACGTCCCAGACCCGGTGGCTTAAAACTTGCGCCGGGCGCGTGTGCGTGCGTGCCCAAGATCCTGAGAGGAGAATGGAGGAGACGGGATTGCGGCATGACCATCCCCCCTGGGGGGTGATTTCTTGCTTTCTGTCTCTCTGTCTGGTGAGCACACATGTCCTATAGCAAAAAACAAACAAAGACAAAACAAGACAAAACAAAAACAAAGAAAAAGAATTGTTTATTTCATTTTATTTATTATTATTATTTTTAAAAAATTTGTTACAGGGGACATGCACTCTCCAGAGAGACACAGAAAAGGAGAGAGAGAGAGAGAGAAAGAGAGAGAGAGAGAGAGAGAGAGAGAGAAACTGCTGGTTAGGGACGGGAACTACAGTTGACCTTCAGG
Source organism: Tupaia belangeri chinensis (assembly GCF_000334495.1). NCBI lineage: Eukaryota > Metazoa > Chordata > Mammalia > Scandentia > Tupaiidae > Tupaia > Tupaia belangeri. The sequence continues at coordinate 2,375,639 of NW_006205257.1, forward strand.
GAGTCCAGTGCCCCTCCATGGGAAAATGGGAAATTAAAAACTATAATTTAAAGTAGTCACATTACCATGGTACCACTGTGTGGCCCTGCCAATGATTTCTGAAGAGCAAAAGATTTAATTTTGATGATATCCAATATATCAATTTAAAAAATCTGGTGCTTCTCATTTTATGGCTAAAAGACTTTCTCTTTTAAAATTAAAACAAATATTTATTATTTTTTAAAAATTTGCTATAGGGCACATGTGCTCACCAGAGACAGAGAGAGAGAGAGACAGAGAGAGAGAGAGGGAAAGTGAGAGAGCAACCCGCTGGGCCCAGAACTCGAACTGTAGTTGGCCATGTGGGAGTTCAGCACCTTAACCACTCCACTATCTGCTGGCCCCTAAGAAACTTTCTTCACTTGCCCCCAGATCACAAAAATTATTCTTGCTTTCTTCTAAGAATTTTGTAGTTTAAGCATTTACATTTAGGTGTCTTAATGCCTTTCAAGTTCATTTTTGTGGACAGTGTGAAGTAAGGATCAAAGCACATTTTTCTCCACACAAATATCTAACTACTGACATTATGTGTTGAAAAGACTCTTTTCTTTCTTTGATTTATCTTAGTGTCTTTGTGAAAAAAAAAATCAGTGAACCATATGCATATGGGCCTATTTTGGAATTTCTATTGTATTACATTCATCTCCATGCCAATACCATAACTTATAGTAAGTCTTAAAGCCAGGATTATAAGTCCTCCAACTTCATTCTTTTTCAAAATTATTTTGGCTGTTCTAAAGCCTTTGGATTTCCAAATTAATTCTATAATAAGATATACATCTCTACATAAATGCCTGCTGGAAAGTTAATTCAGATTCTGTTGACTCTATAAATGAATGTAGGCAGAACAGAAACCTTAGCAAAGGTTGAATCTTCTAGTCCATTAACACAGTCTATTTCTCTACTTATTTAGATCTTCTTTCATAACTCTCAGCAGAGTTTTATAGTTTTCAATATAGCTATCTGAGTCATGTTTAATGAAATACGTTCCTAAGTATTTTTTTTTTTGAGAGATTTTCACTGTAGGGCTCGTGCGCTCGCCAGACAGACAGAGAGAGACATAGAGACAGAAAGTGAGAAATCACCCCCCAGGGGGGATGGTCACGCCGCAATCCCCTCTCCTCCATTCTCCTCTCGGGATCTTGGGCACGCACGCACACGCGCCCGGCGTGAGTTTTTTAAGCCATCGGGTCCGGGACACGAACCGCGGTCAACTACGTGGGAATCCAGCGACATAGCCATTACGCTAACTGCTGGTTCCCACGTTCCTAAGTATTTCATGTTTGAAGGCTTTGATTCCTGGGCCAGCAGATGGTGTGCTGGTTAAGGTTCTGAACTCCCACATGGACAACCATGGTTTGAGTTCTGGACCTGGCAGCTTGCTTTCTTAATTTCCATCTCTTTCTCTCTCTCTGGTGAGCATGCATGCCCTGTGGTAAATTAAAAAATAATAATAATGATAAACGAAATTTTAAAAATATATTTCTGGGACCAGCAGTTGGTGTAATGGAAAATGTATTTCTGGGACCAGCAGTTGGTATAATGGCTACATTGCTGGACTCCCATGTAGTTGATCGTGGTTTGAGTCCCAGACCCAGTGGCTTAAATTCACCCTGGGTGCATGTGCATGCATGCCCAAGATCCTGAGAGGTGAATGGAGGAGAAGGGATTGCAGCGTGGCCATCCCCCCTGTGGGATGATTTCTTGCTTTCTTTCTGTCTCTCTGGCAAGTGCACGCACTCTATAGCAAAAACCTCTCAAAAAAAGAAAAGAGTTTAAAAATGTGTTTCTATTACTATAGAATATATGTGATGCAATTAAAATTTTTTTTGAGAGATTTTTGTTATAGGGCATGTGCACTTGTCAGAGAGACAGAGTAAGGTAGAAAGACAGAAAGCAAGAAATCATCCCACAGGGGGGATGGCCACGCTGCAATCCCTTCTCCTCCATTCTCCTTTTGGGATTTTAGGCATGCACGTGCATGTGCTCAGCATGAGTTTTAAGCTGCAGGGTCTGGAACTCGAACCATGGGAGTCCAGCAACAAAATTATGACTGGCATCTGCTGGTCCCTTAAATGGTATTCTAAAATTTTGTTTTTCAATGATTTGTTGCTAGGTTCCAGAATGAAACATTGTTTATAGTAAGAAAACAGTACTTTTCATCTTTGTGTGTTTTCATTAAGCACAATATCTTAGTTTATGTTTGTAAAACACTGTCTTAAATTCTGTTTGTGTGTGTGGGTGTGTAAAACAGGTTTCCCGATTTCAAGAAATTCGTTCGTAAGACGTAGAAAGAGCTAACTCTCCAGCATCCCCCGCTTTGTTGAAGGAAATCCAATTCTTTTGTCCCTTCATTTATTTGGAGCGAAACGTAAGTGGAATATTATAATGAAAACCCAGAATACTGTCACTGGGCGCTGGGACCGTACGCATGGATCTTTTCTTTCTTTGTTCTACAATTTCCTGATAGGCTGAGACTCATTCCAGAAGGCAGGAAAGCCAGTTCGCAGATGGCCTTCTGTGACCACTGCCTGAAGTTATCCAAAAGCCCACGACTTGAACATGTTATCGGACAAGATCTGCCAGGAGAGAGACTTCATGGTCACCATATGGAGCCTTTCTGTCTGCCACGGCAGAAGCTCCAGAATGCACCGACCCTCTGTTCGTTTCCAACTCATGGTGAGGTAGTGCCATCCAGGATGAGGGGCTGATGGTCTCAGTAAACCCCTGGGAAGACACTGGAGAGAGGTGTCTCAGGATGAGAAGTAGCTACATGAGGGGACAGCCACACCGCTTCCCTGGGCCCCTGGTGAGGGGATGCTAAGATCGCACCGAAATCCATCAGGAGTGGAGTGCTGGTCAGCTCAGGGCTCTACGTTCCACTCTTCACACGCTGGCAAGGTCCGAATTGCTCCTGCACTGGTGGGCATGTACCTGATGCCAGAGTGGCCTCGCATTATACCACCTGGCCAGCTAGCCAACAGGTGAGGGCATCCAAGGCTCACAGGACAAACTGAGGGGCTTGATAAATTGAATCTATTTAAATCATAGAGTGAAAAGAGGAAAAACAGAAAAGGGCCCAGTACAGGAAAGGTGTCTGGGGTCAACACACTCTTGTCCTGTTGGCAACTGGCAGGGGCCTGGTCACAGACTTGCTCATGAGGCTCCTGGGAAAGAGCCATGGCTTTTTTTTATCTAAGAATTATTTTTATTTAACCTTGCTCATGAGGCTCCTGCTAAAGAGCCATGGCTTTTTTTATCTAAGAATTATTTTTATTTAACTTTACTTATTCATTTAATTTAACTTTATTATTTTATTTATTTTAATTCCACCAGAGAGGGACAGAGTGAGAGAGCGAGAGAGAGAGAGAGAGAAAGTGAGAAAGCAAACTGCCAGGGCTGAGACTTGAACCGTGGTTGGCCATGTGGGAATCCAGTGCTCTTAATGACCATGCCACCTGCTGGCCTCTATTTATTTATTATTTTAAAAATTTGACCAGAGAGGGACAGAGTGAGAGAAAGAGAGGGAGAGTGAGAAAGCAATCCACCCATCCACACATGTACCTGGCATGTTTTTCAAGCCACCAGGGCCAGACTTGAACCGCAGCTGGCCATGCGGGATCTGGCTCCCTGGGCAGGGTTTAACCACTGAACTACAAGGCTAAAGCCTGAACACCTCTTAGGAGCTCAAGCTCTGTTTATTTGCTTCTGTCCTTCATAACTGAATATCCTCCATTATAAGCACCTCCCATTACAAGCCACTCCAAGGTATCCAGTTCTCTGATTCTAACGCCTCCTCCAGATAAGTGTAACACTATAAATCATTGGCGGGACCAGCAGATAGCACAATGTTTACGTCGCTGGACTCCCACATGGCTGACCGTGGTTTGAATCCCAGACCCGGCAGCTTGAAACTTACCCAGATGCATGTACGTGCGTGCCCAAAATCCTGAGAGGAGAATGGGGGAGAAGGGATTGTGGCATGGCCACCTGCCCAGGGAGTGATTTCTTGTTTTCTGTCTGTCTCTCTGGCAAGCATATGCGCTCTCTATATTAAACAAACAAACAAACAAACAAACAAACAAACCAAAACAAAAAAACTCTCCCAGAAAAAAAGTAATCATGACTGCAGTTTCCAGCTGGAACATGACATCTGAAACAATCTCCCACAAAGCACAGGGCCGTCTGGTCCCAGGGAGAGACTAGTGTTTGGCGTCTCCAGGCACAGCTCTTATTTTGTTTTCAAGCCAAAAGTCCTCTTTGGTGTCAGCCAACACTTGGTGTTGAAAGCATTGTCCTTCATTAGCGATGCGATACTTCTGTGAATTGTGCTTATCTCACGCCCCAACCCCCCACCTTGGTGACACATTCTGGCTACACAAATCCTCTGCTCGTGATTTGCAGATAAAAGCCATAGCTGGGACCAGCAGTTGGCGTAATGGCTATGTCGCTGGACTCGCATGTAGTCGACCGCGGTTTGAGTCCCAGACCCGGTGGCTTAAACTCACGCCAGGCACGTGTGCGCGCGTGCCTAAGATCCCGAGAGGAGAAGGGATTGCGGCGTGGTCATCCCCCCTGGAGGGTGATTTCTTGCTTTCTGTCTCTCTGTCTCTGTCTCTCTGGCACGTGCACACGCCCTATAGCGAAAACCTCTCTAAAAAAAAAAGCCATAGCTGCTCAGCAGGTTATGACTGACTATGAAGTCGGGCAGGCAGGCTGACCCCTGCAGTTCCCTGGCAGGCCCAGGGACTGCTGTCCACCCACTCGCTCAGTCCCAACTCCGGTCCCCATGAGCGGAGAAGGCCAGTAAAAGCGAGACAGGACAGGTGAATATTGCATAACCCGGGTTCAGGAAGCATGTTCTTCCACCCACCCTCTGCACCCTAACCTAAGTGAACTGACCTGCCTCATCTCTTTCCCTTGCTTTCAGTCCTTTTCCATTGTTGGAACAAACGGTGTGATTTGAGCAGCTTCATTTGCTCCATGAGCGTTCCTGTTCTATCACGTTGGGAAAGACTTGGGGAAGTGCACCAGGAGGCTGCTGTTTCGTTTCGGTCAGCTGTGCACCTGTGGAGGTAGGCAGAGGCCAGGAGTAGAAACATAAACCTTCTTTTATTTTCTTCGGAAAGTTTTTGCTATAGGGCATGTGCGCTCGCCAGAAAGAGACACACAGAGAGACAGAAAGCGCGAGAAATCACCCCCCAGGGGAAATGGCCATGCCGCAATCCCTTCTCCATTCTCCTCTCAGGATCTTGGGCACGCACGCACACGTGCCTGGCGTGAGTTTAAGCCACCGGGTCGGGGACTCGAACTGCAGTCGACTACATGGGAGTCCAGCGACATAGCCATTATGCTAACTGCTAGTCCCCCTACATAAACCTTCTTTTTTGCTGACCTGTCTAAGGGGCCATTGGCTAGGCCGTTGGACATTCAGTACCAGCAGCACACACGGGGATAGGTGAATAGCTCACTGAAGCCAGCCAGATTGCACCTGCACGCAGCTGGGATACTGTTGGGTCCTGTGTTATACATAAAAAACGAGTTATTTATGAGCTACATTTTATTTATTCATTTAGAGATTTTTGCTATAGGGTGTGTGTGCTAGTCAGAGACATAAAGACAGAAACAGAGAAATCACCCCCCGGGGGTATGGCCACATTACGACCCCTTCTCCTCTACCTTCCTCTCGGGATCTTGGGCGCCCACACACACGTGCCCCGCGTGAGTTTGAAGCCGCAGGGTTTGGGACTTGAACCATGGTCAACCATGTAGGAGTTCAGTGATGTAACCAGTACGCCATCTGCGGGATCCGCGAGCTACATTTAACTGCAATAATAAGCCTTCACAAAAATCGGTTGCTTTAGAAACAGGCATGAGAGGGCTGACCCGCAATGGCAGTTAAGGGACCTGGATCCCACATGGCTGTGGTTGAAATCCCAGCCCTAGTGGTTTGGAAAAGACACATGCGTACATGTGTGCCGAGGATCTTGAAGGGAGGGAGGAATGGAGAAAAAAAGAATTGTGGCATGACTATGGGAGCATTTTTTCTCTCTTTTCTCCTCTCTCTAGTGAGTGTACACTCCCTGTAGCAATAAAAAACACCCCCCCCGAAAAATAGGCATGGGAGCTGCATAAAAGCTCACCATTTGTGAAGGTTCTGGGTTCTCTTCCAGACACGCTGGGCAGGTCCCAGAATGACTAAGGCTGGGTGTGGATGGTAGAATCAAAGCCCTGCTGGAGATGCTCTCTCTCTTTCTTGAAATAAACTTTTAAAAAGGCATGAACTTATTTCTATAGAGTTTATTTTTACTCAGAAATCAAAGAGTATCAATTTGGAAGAGTGTTTACTTGTCCGCCCCGCCCAGGTGTCTGTGAACTAGGTCTGGACCTGCTGCGATGGCGTCTGGTGTGGGTTCCCTCTCTCCCCCTCTCTCTAGGAACTCCAGTGGGAGGAGATGGATTACACAGCCCGAGGATCAAGGGTCCTTGCGTTGGGACCCACGGTCTGTGCCATTGCCCACCTCTACCTGAAGACCCCTCTTTCTTGACCTTCTCTTACCCTCATCTTCTTAGAGTAGGGA
>NW_006205257.1:2385967-2387625 GCF_000334495.1 Tupaia belangeri chinensis
TCCCTTGCTTTCAGTCCTTTTCCATTGTTGGAACAAACGGTGTGATTTGAGCAGCTTCATTTGCTCCATGAGCGTTCCTGTTCTATCACGTTGGGAAAGACTTGGGGAAGTGCACCAGGAGGCTGCTGTTTCATCTGGGTCAGCTGTGCACCTGTGGAGGTAGGCAGAGGCCAGGAGTAGAAACATAAACCTTCTTTTATTTTCTTCGGAAAGTTTTTGCTATAGGGCATGTGCGCTCGCCAGAAAGAGACACACAGAGAGACAGAAAGCGCGAGAAATCACCCCCCAGGGGAAATGGCCATGCCGCAATCCCTTCTCCATTCTCCTCTCAGGATCTTGGGCACGCACGCACACGTGCCTGGCGTGAGTTTAAGCCACCGGGTCGGGGACTCGAACTGCAGTCGACTACATGGGAGTCCAGCGACATAGCCATTATGCTAACTGCTAGTCCCCCTACATAAACCTTCTTTTTTGCTGACCTGTCTAAGGGGCCATTGGCTAGGCCGTCGGACATTCAGTACCAGCAGCACACACGGGGATAGGTGAATAGCTCACTGAAGCCAGCCAGATTGCACCTGCACGCAGCTGGGATACTGTTGGGTCCTGTGTTATACATAAAAAACGAGTTATTTATGAGCTACATTTTATTTATTCATTTAGAGATTTTTGCTATAGGGTGTGTGTGCTAGTCAGAGACATAAAGACAGAAACAGAGAAATCACCCCCCGGGGGTATGGCCACATTACGACCCCTTCTCCTCTACCTTCCTCTCGGGATCTTGGGCGCACACACACACGTGCCCCGCGTGAGTTTGAAGCCGCAGGGTTTGGGACTTGAACCATGGTCAACCATGTAGGAGTTCAGAACTTTACCAGTACGCCATCTGCGGGATCCGCGAGCTACATTTAACTGCAATAATAAGCCTTCACAAAAATCGGTTGCTTTAGAAACAGGCATGAGAGGGCTGACCCGCAATGGCAGTTAAGGGACCTGGATCCCACATGGCTGTGGTTGAAATCCCAGCCCTAGTGGTTTGGAAAAGACACATGCGTACATGTGTGCCGAGGATCTTGAAGGGAGGGAGGAATGGAGAAAAAAAGAATTGTGGCATGACTATGGGAGCATTTTTTCTCTCTTTTCTCCTCTCTCTAGTGAGTGTACACTCCCTGTAGCAATAAAAAACACCCCCCCCGAAAAATAGGCATGGGAGCTGCATAAAAGCTCACCATTTGTGAAGGTTCTGGGTTCTCTTCCAGACACGCTGGGCAGGTCCCAGAATGACTAAGGCTGGGTGTGGATGGTAGAATCAAAGCCCTGCTGGAGATGCTCTCTCTCTTTCTTGAAATAAACTTTTAAAAAGGCATGAACTTATTTCTATAGAGTTTATTTTTACTCAGAAATCAAAGAGTATCAATTTGGAAGAGTGTTTACTTGTCCACCCCGCCCAGGTGTCTGTGAACTAGGTCTGGACCTGCTGCGATGGCGTCTGGTGTGGGTTCCCTCTCTCCCCCTCTCTCTAGGAACTCCAGTGGGAGGAGATGGATTACACAGCCCGAGGATCAAGGGTCCTTGCGTTGGGACCCACGGTCTGTGCCATTGCCCACCTCTACCTGAAGACCCCTCTTTCTTGACCTTCTCTTACCCTCATCTTCTCAGAG
>NW_006205257.1:2387656-2401404 GCF_000334495.1 Tupaia belangeri chinensis
AGGTTGGATGAGGGACGAAAGTTGTCAGAGTCTTGTTTCTCGTGTTTTCCGGGCACTGGGCACAAGGGCTCAGAGCATGCCAGGCTGGAGCCCCTGCTGGGGTCAGTGTTTCTATGTGTAGCAAAGACACTCTCCCAATGTGCACACGTCACCTGCACCGGTCTGGCAGGGGCAGTGCCCCAGTCTGCACACACGGGCAGCCTCCTTGCCACAGTTCTCCATGCCTCTGGCAAGCCCTGCAAGAGTAGAGGGTCAGTATTCCTGGCCAGGAGCTGGGAGTGGCAGGGTCCTGGTGGTTCCCTCTTGCCTGGCATCATCACTGGGATGGGAGCCAGAGGGTGCCTCTTTGCTGCGGGTGACTGCAACTGTTGGTGCCACTTACATGGCAAATGTACCCAGCACTTACTTGCCTTCACTGGCCATGGACGGGATTAATTTTGCCACAGAGCTATTCGGGTAATAGAAACCACATCATGGGGAGTGGAGGGGGCAGCAGTGGACCGTGCGGCTAAGACACTGGACTCCACATGGCTGACTGTGCTTGGGGCTCCAGACCAGTGGTTTGAAAATCATGATGTGCATGTGTGCGGGTGCCCAAAATCCCGAGAGGAGAATAGAGGAGAAGCAATAGCAGTGTGGCCATCCCTTCTGGGGGATTTTTTCCCTTGCTTTCCCTCTCTATCTCTCTTTGGTGAGTGCACATGCTCTATGGCAAAAACCTAAAACAAAATAAAAAAGAATAAAAAAACACATTGAGTTTTCTTTTATTCTTTCTTTTTAAGAATTATTTTTTCTTCTTCTTTTTAAAAAATTAACGAGAGAGAGAGAGAGAGAGCGAGAGAGCAAGAGCGATCCACCAGATCCAGGACTCAAACCTACTTCAGCCATGTGGGAGTCCAGCGCCTTAACCACCATGCCACCTCCAGGCCACCACGTTGAGTTTTTGGGCAGTGGTTACATGAAGCCACTGCTGGGCTGGGCTCTGCGCAAGGGGATTCCATGAGTGGAGGAAAGATGAGAGAGATCAGCTAATGCCCTCTTTCTCCGCAGGAACTCCCAGCACCCCAAGCTCTGGAGTCTGGCTCTGTGGGCCCACCCAAATTGCATCCTGGTCATGGCAGCCACACTTTTCAGTGGTGATCAGGCTGGGAACCCCAAGGCAAAGAACATGGGGGGGTGGTTCTCCCTTCACCACCAGAGTTAACCTTCTTCCACTCAAAGCCCTTAGAGGCGCAGCTTCCTCTCATCTTTCCTCTCGGCTTGGGGTTTTCTCCTGCCTTGAGCCCAAGGGGCAGGAGTGTCAGAGTCAAGACTGCCCACTCGGACCCTGGAGGCCTCCCTTCCCCAGTCCCAACCAGAGCCAGGGAGAGCTGGCATCTCCCTGCTCTTTAAGGCCGCAGGTCTCCTGCGGGGCCTCTAGGCATCTGGGTGGAGGAACGTCTGTAAGGAGAAGCCAGCGGGGAGAGAGGTGGGACCCAAGCAGTATTTCTTGATACCTACTTAAACATACTTTCCAGAAGGAAAAAGAAAGGGGGAGGGAGGAGAAAAAGAAAAAGAAAATAGAACATTATTTTCTCCAGTAAATCCACGTTCTAGAGCTGGCAGGTGTTTGCCTTGAAATCATTAATTTAGCAGAAATGGAATGGTGACCCTTCACCTGTTGAGTAATCAAATAATTCCCCAGTTGCAGCCTTCTGAGTTTGTCTCTCCAGAGCAGACAGTCGGGGATATGTTAAAGACTGCTTTATTATTATTTGGAAAATGCTTTGCTGGTGTGTGTGTGTGTGTGTGTGTGTGTGTGTGTGTGTGGTGTGTTTCTTTGTTTACTGACAACATGTTTCCAGGTAACAAAAACAATATTTATAACAATCACTGATGCATACTGAGCACATTTCATGTGATAAGAAAAGGACTCCGGGTTCTCAGGATGCAGAGATAGAGAGAGACAGAGAGAGGGTGAAAGCGACCGTAACAGACCTCCTCCTTTTCTCCATCTTGTCAGGATTTGGGGCACACATGCACAAGGCATGTTTTTCAAGCCACCGGGGTCAGGGTTTGAATCATGGAATCTGGCTCTCTTCACCACTAGGCTATGGGGCTGGCCTTAACATCTTTCCTGACAATCTCTCTCGCTCTCTTTTTATTGAATTTTATTTATCATTAGTATTATTTTTAAATTTGCTATAGGGCATGCATGCTCACTGGAGAAAGAGAGATAAACAGAGAGAGAGAGAGAAAGAAAGTGAGAAAGCAAGCTGCCAGGTCTGGGACTCGAACCACACAGTACCTTAACCACCATGCCACTTGCTGGCCCTGACGATCTCTCTCTTCTTATGATCAAGTGATATCAAAGATTATTTAGCAGGACCAGCAGATGTCGTAATGGTTACTCCAATGTAATCAACTGCGGATTGAGTCCTGGACCTGGCGACTTAAAACTCATGCAGGGTGCATGGGCGAGTGTGCCTAAAATCCCAGGAGGAGAATGAAGGAGAAGGGATTGCAGTGTAGCCATCCTCCCTGGGGGGTGACTTCTCACTTTCTGTCTCTCTGTCTCTCCGGTGCGTGCATGCACCCTATAGCATAAAAAGTCTCTCTCTCTCAAAAAAAAAAAATTATTACTAAAGAAAAAAAGCCAGTTATTTACATAAGTGTACTGAATTTATTATTTAACCATATAAGTAAGCCTCCTGAGTTTATTTTGCGCAACAAATCCTTATAGTACTTTTAATATGTGCATATACTACCACCATTATTATTATTTTTAAACCACCCACATGTAAGTAGTTTAAGTTGGAGTCACCAGTAGGCTTCTCGGTGAACCAGAAGGTAGGTTCCCACTTTGGGATAGACGTTTTTGCTTTAAGTTTTCGCTGCCAGCACACCTAATGTGCTTTAACATACAGGGTGACAAAGGCTGAACAGGAAAGTGTTGAGGGTGGCTAGAGTTTGGATTTCCCAGGACAGGTACTCTATGGCCTGTCCTTACATCTTATGGAATCATGTCGTGACTTCTGTGGTGTTCTGGGGCTCTGTTCATGAGTGAAGAACTTTTTATTAAACCACGCGAGTACAGCTCCCGGCGTCACAGACAGTATTTTTTAAAAAAGAAAGTCCCCAAACTGTTTGATAGTTACGGAGTAAATCTGACCCTTTTTCCTGCCAGGATGATGCAAATCCTAGGCTGCTGAAGTCAAGAACTGACTCCCTTCGAGAGAAGCATAACCATGATGTGGAATGAGATGCAGTATTCGGGGTGGGCTAAGCCCTGAAGCTCTTGAACTATTGTACACATCTTGATCACTACTTAGAAAAAGGTGTTTCAACCCAGAAACCACTGAATATGTAAACCGAGAGGCTTTAGTTATGGAGATTCAAATCAAAGACATCAAGCTTTGCATTTCTGATTACATAGTCCAACCATACAATTACGGCGTATAAAATCAATTTTTACTATAGTTATAAGTAGCAATTAGACATAGACTTTTAAAATTCAAATGATATTTGTATTACATGAAATACCTCCTCACCTCACCCCTTCTCAGAAAAAGAAAAAATCTGAATGGGAAACTACTGTCTCTGGCTCTTTTCTCTGGGAACAATCCTTAAGATAATTTGGTTGTAACCCATTTCAGCCTGACAGGATGTCACTGGACAAGAAATGAAGTTGTCTCCCTTCAAATGTTCCATTTATGGAGATTTAAAAAAAAACATTAAGTGCTTAACATTTTATATTTTATTTTATTGCCAGAGAGCATGTGAACTCACCAGAGAAAGAGAGAGAGAGATAGAGAGAGAGAGAGAGAGAACCCCTCCATGGAGTATCATGGAGTATGGTTACAATGCAGTCCTCATCCTGGGTCCCTCTATCCCATCAGGATTTGGGGCACAAATGCACACGCACCCAGAGTGTGTTATAAGATGAAAAAATTGATCTGTGTGGGTTAGAATCCTTGGTTCTTTAGGTCCAGATCTCTAAGATTAGAGACTTGTCCTGAGATGCAAAATGGAAAACCACAAACACTTGTAAGGTAGGAAAAGGGAAGCTTTAATAGGAAAATGAGGACTTTGAATAGGAAAGGAACATTTCCATGCCTGAAGGGCATGCAGGTGGGTAGCTGCCAGAGAAGGACAACTGCACTGGGCATGGGTTTAGGTGTTACACTCATTCCAAGAGTTGGTAGTGAGTATTTAGCAAGCGACGGTCTGTCAGAGTATCTGGCTTCTTTGTTTGAATTTGTGGACTTTTTCCTGCACTCGAGTATCTCTCTCACAGGTGAGGAATTCAATGACCTAACCCCGCATGCTCAGTGTGGACTTAGGAGATCTGAGTATCCTTATCTGGATGAACTGCCCAGTTAGTTTATTGCCCCAGTGGGAATTAGGAGGTTGACCAAAATGTTTCGTTGGGTCCCTTTGTGTTTATGAGGAACGATAAGAGGGAAATTACAACTATCCCTGTGTGTCTTCAAGTACTAAAGAAGGAAAATGGGATCTGCCTTGCTTTCCTGTCGCCAGGAGCTAGGTGGAAGGAAGGTGTCTCTGCAGAGGGTCTGGTTGTAACTTATGGTAAGTTGTGGTTGATGTGACTGATGTCCTTCTGCTACTTTCTTAGGGCTACCTGCTCATTTCTAGCTAACTGCCGATCACAAGTGTTTTTCTTTCTTTTTTTTTTTTTGGAGAGATTTTCCCTGTAGGGCGCGTGCACTCGCCAGACAGACAGAGAGAGACATAGAGACAGAAAGCGAGAAATCACCCCCCAGGGGGGATGGTCACACCGCAATCCCTTCTCCTCCATTCTCCTCTCGGGATCTTGGGCACGCACGCACACGCGCCCGGCGTGAGTTTTAAGCCACCGGGTCCGGGACACGAACCGCGGTCGACCACGTGGGAGTCCAGCGACATAGCCATTACGCTAACTGCTGGTTCCCCACAAGTGTTTTTCAAGCTGCTACAGTTGGGTTTCAAACTGTGGTTGGCCAAGTGGGATCTGGCTCCCAATGCAAAGCACTTAACCATTGCACATGCGGCAAGCCCTAGGCCCACAGTTCCTGGTCCTCGTAACTTCCAACATTTTGTCAAAGATTAGATGCCCAAAAAAGAGGAAAAAGAAAATGAGGTTGGGGTAGAGAAGCAGTTGAGAGGTGGTTAAAGAGCAAAGACACGTTCTTTACAAGAATGTGCTAGTAAAAAGGGCCTGGGGACAATGAAAAACCCAGCACCTAGATTGTGGTCTCTATATACCATTTCCTACTGAAAGGAACAGAGAGAGACAGAGAGCGAGAGAAAGTGAGAAATCACCCCCCAGGGGGAATGGCCATGCCACAATCCCTTCTCCTCCACTCTCCTCTTGGGGTTCTGGGCACACACACACTCATGCCTCATGTGTTTTAAGCTGCCAGGTCCAGGACTTGAACTGTGGTTGGCCATGTAGGAGTCCAGTGCCTTAACCACTATGCTATCTGCTGGCCCAGGCCTGGGGCATCTTATTCCCAAATGCAAGGACATGCTTCAGAATTCATGGGAATATGTCAAAAGGACATTGGAGTAAGCTGGAGGCATTCCCATTAAGCAAATCTGGGAAATTTGATCAGAGAGTTATAGCAGTAGTGGATTATAACACTAATAAGTATATGTATATTTTTTTATTTTAATGTATATAGAGAATGATATTGAATATATCTTTTTAGAATTTATGGAGATAATGATAATTTTCACACAAGGTTCAATGATATGAATAAAAGATCCCATGGTTAGAAATCTATCCACAGAATTCAAACTGATTTCCTACTTTAAATTGGCTGTAGAGAGAGCTCTATACAGGTTTTTATAGAGAGCTAAGTTCAGACTGGAAATGATAGTTCAGGATCTCAGTTGTCATGGCTGTAACAGGACAAGTAGATTAATTTGAGTTACATTTTTTTTTCTTTGTAGAGGTTTTTGCTACAGGACACAAGTGCTCGCCAGAAAGATAGAGAGAGACAGAGATACAGAAAGCAAGAAATCACCCCCCAGGGGGGATGGCCATGCCGCAATCCCTTCTCCTCCCTTCTCCTCTCCAGATCTTTGGCACGCATGTACACGTGCCTGGTATGAGTTTAAGCTGCCGGGTCCAGGATTCAAACCATGGTCGACTACATGGGAGTCCAGTGACATAGCCATTACGTAAACTGCTGGTCCTCATTTGAGTTATATTTTGAAAGGAAAAAAGAGGAGTTGTTGATGAAATTTTTACAGAATGTGAAGGATAAAGAGGAATTAAGGATGATTTGTGGGTTTGGACTTGACATATGGTTCATTCAGAGGTCATAGTAACTCTTTATTGTGGAATATGGTGGGATTTTTCCCATCTAAACTGGCACCTGCCTACCACTCTCTCCAGTTTAGGTTCTGCAGCAAGAGGTCACTAGGTCCTCCTTTGCTCTTTTTTTTTTTTTTTTTGGGGGGTTTTTCCCTTTGGGGCGGGGGGCTCGCAATCCCTTCTCCTCCATTCTCCTCTCAGGATCTTGGGCACACACGCACACGCGCCCGGCGTGAGTTTTAAGCCACCGGGTCCGGGACACGAACCGCGGTCGACTACGTGGGAGTCCAGCGACATAGCCATTACGCTAACTGCTGGTTCCCGTTCCTCCTTTGCTCTTCAGTGTGTTTCTTCTCAGCCTTTTGCTGGGCTCTTTTCTATCTGCCTTCCCTTATCCTGGAAGCCTAGGCTGAGCTTCCCAACTAATTGACTCTGTCCTTCACTGCAGTCTTTTCTTCCTGAACATCTATGGACAACCTCATTCCTTCTGAGGCTTTCATATACTCTCTGTGATGCTGGTGATTCCAAAAGCTGCGTCTTTAACCCAGTATTGCTCCTGAGCTCCTCCTTGAAGAGTAAGTTGTTTATTGGATCTCTCTCTCCCTCTCTCTGGGTTATTTTCAGGTGTCTCCATCAATTCTAAAACCAGACCCTTCATCTACCTTCCCCTAACTATGATGGGAGGCATATCATAACATTCATCCTTTCCTTCACCCTTTTCTTAGTCTGTTCCTCCTGCTATAACAAAATATCTGAGATATGATCATTTATAAAGAACAAAAATTTATTTTCTCATAGTTTTGGAAGCTGGGAAGTCCAAGGTCAAGGCTCTAGGAGGTTTGCTGTCTGGTGAGGGTTGCTCTCTGCTTCCACGATGGTGCCTCATTGCCATATCCTCTGGAGGGGAGGAACACTGTGCCCTCATGTAGCGGGCAGTGGAAGGACCAAAAGGACCTAGCATTTAAATCATAGCACTGGTCAGTCAGTCAGTCAGTCACTAGGCTCTGAAGATTCTGCTATCCCAAATCAAGTTCCTTCCCCCCTAGCCTGAGTCCAGTCATCCCTTTCAGGACTTGAGCTTCTCTGATGCTCTTTCTATTCATTCCCACCTTGTCCTTTACATAGCCATCATTTCTTTAACTTAAAAAAATTATGCATTTATTTAATTCCATTATTTAATTCCATGTATTATTATTATTAACTTGACCAGAGAGAGGGAGAGAGAAAAGGAAAGTAAGAAAGCAAGCTGTCAGGTCTGGGACTCGAACTGCAATCAGCCATGTGGTAGGCCAGCCTTCTAATCACCATGCCACCAGCTGGTGCCAGCCACCATTTCTTAACATCACTTTTCTACTTCTGACCATTCTGACACTCAAGGCTTTTTACTCCAAAACTGCAATGAATTCAAGACAATTTTACTTAATTCTGTTTTTTTTTAAAGGTGTTTTAAAACAGTATAGTGAGAAATTTTCCATTTTTAATACTCTTTTTATTTGGAGAGATTTTTGCTTTAGGTTGTGTGTGCTCACCAGAAAGAGAAAGACAGAGACAGAAAGCGGGAAATCACCCCCCAGGGGGGATGCCCACACTGCAATTCCTTCTCCTCCAATCTCCTCTTGGGATCTTGGGCACTCACGCACATGTGCCCAGTGTGAGTTTAAGCCACCAGGTCTGGGACTCGAACCGCAGTCGATTACATGAGAGTCCAGTGACATAGCCATTATGCCAACTGCTGGTTACTATTTTCAATACTCTTCTATAAGCATGAAATTTTCCTGGCAGAACAATGTGCTCAAGAATAGAATGCTATGGGGCCAGCAGGTGGTGTGGTGGTTAAAGTGCTAGACTCCCACATGGACAGTCATGGTTCAAGTCCCAGACCTGGTGGCTTGAAAATTCATGTGTGCATGCCCAAAATCCTGAGAGGAGAACAGAAGGAATTATGGCATGGCCATCCCCCCCCGGGGCGGGGGGGAATGTGACATACTTTTCTGTCTCTCTCTGTCCCTCTCTGGCGGAATGTGACGTACTTTTCTGTCTCTCTCTGTCCCTCTCTGGCATGTGCATGCACTCTATGGTGAAAACAAAACAAACAAACATGAAGAACAGAATGCTGTGTCCTTCATAGGTCTCTAATCTGACCATAGAAAATTAGGATACCAAATTTGTTTTGTAAGGGTTTTTGCCATATGGTATGTGCACTCACCAGAGAGATAGAGAGACAGCGAGTGAGAAATTGCAAAATCTGTCCCCAGGGTGATGGCCATGCCACAATCCCTTCTCTTCCATTCTCCTCCTGAGATTTTGAGCATGCACACACATGTGCCTGGCATGATTTTTCAAGCCACCAGATCTGAGACTTGAACTGCAGTTGACCATGTGAGAGTCCAGCACCTTAACCACCATGCCACCTGCTGGCCCCATCACTTGACTTTCAAGATTAACATTTAGACTTTTTGTGAGAAAATTTTATCCTTAAATTGTTAACATCTTAGATGGCAGAAGAGGTGTGTGTACTGAAGGCCCATGTGGGGTTGTGGATTATGAATTTCTAGTGGCTGCCAGGCTGCTAGGCTGAGTGACTGCTCTTTTTTTTTATATTAAAAAAAGCCATTTATTTTATTGTGTGTATTTAAGTGGGTTTTTTTATACATATACCTAGTGAAATGATTACTGTAGTTGAGTATATTAAACATTTTCTTTATTGATATAATTATGCATATTTATGGAATACAAGGTGAGTTTTTTAGTAGAAAGATACAATGTGTAATGATTAAGTCAGGGTGATTAGCATATCCATCATCTCAACTATTTGTTATTACTTTGTGTTGGAAACATTCAAAATTCTCCCTTTCAGCTACTCTGAGATACACAGTAAATTGCTGTTAAGCATAATTATCCTACTCTATTTTATAACACTAAAACTTGTTCCTCTTGTCTGTCTGTAATTTCGTTTCTATTAGCCAACATCTTTCTATCTCTCATCCCACCTTTCCCAGACTCTGGTAATCATTCTTCTATTGTGTACTTTTATGATGTCATCCTTTTTCGTTTCCCATATGTGGGAGAACATGTAGTATTTATCTCTCTATGCCTGGCTTATTTCATTTAACATAATGTTCTCCAGGCTCGTCTATGTTACCCAAAGGGAAAGATTTCATTTTTTTCAATGGCCGAATAGTATTTTATTGTGTATATATACCACTTTTTCTCTATCCATTCATCTGCCGGACCCCACTCAGGTTGCTTTCATGTCTTGGCTATTGCCAATAATGCTACAATAAATACTGGGGTACAGATATCCGCACAGCATACTGATTGACTTTCCTTTGGATATATGCCTAGTAACGGTATTGTGAGATCACATGGCAGTTCTATTTTTAGGTTTTTGAGGAACCTCCCTTTTGTTTTCCATAATGGCCATACTAACTTATATTCCTGCCAACAGTACACAAGAGTTACCCTTTTTCTGTATCCTCACTAGCGTTTGTTATGAGATGTCCTTTTGATGATAGCTATTCTAACTGGGGTGAGATGACATCTTATTGGCTGTTTGGTTTTGATTTGTATTTCCCTGTTGATTAACCATTACATTAACCATTATGACATAACCATTACACCATCTGCTGGTCCCAGCATTTTTTTTTAATCATAAAGGTTGATGATTAGTGATATTGAACATTTTTTCCATACGCTGTTGGCCATTTGTATGTCATTTTTTGAGAACTGTAATTATTCAGGTCTTTTGCCCATTTTGAAATTTTTTTTTTTAATGCTGAGTTTTTTAGTTCCTTGCATATTCAGGTTATTAATCTCTTCTTGGATGTATAGTTTGCAAATTTTCCACCGTTCTGTGGGTTGTATCTCTTGGATCTATTAATATTTTCTTTTGCTTTGCAGAAGTATTTAGTTTGATATAATTCCATCTGTCTTATTTTTAAAGGGAGATTTTTGCTATAGGGTGCATGCCCTTGCCAGAGACAGAGAGAGATGGAGAGACAGAAAGTAAGAAATCACCCCATAGGGGAGATGGCCATGCTGCAATCCCTTCTCCTCCATTCTCCCCTTGGGATTTTGGGCATGCACACACACGTGCCTGGCATGAGTTTTAAGCAGCCTGGTCCAGGACTCGAACTGTGGTCAACTATGTGGGAGTCCTGCAACATAACCATTATGCGATCTGCTGGTCCTTATTTTTTATTTTATTGTCTATAATTTTGAGATTTTTATTAAAAAAGATCTTTACCTACCCCTGGCTTTTGACAGAAAGTGGAAGAATATGGAAGATTTACTGCTCAGTGAAGCAAGCCAGGCTATGAAGGAGAGACATTGTATGTCCCCACTTAATATATACTGAGTGTCTACACTCTCTGACTGAAACTGATTGACTAAAAGATATACAAACACAAGAGATGGGTGTGAATGCCATATGTGGTGTGTGTGGAGGAGTGGGGCTAGGGAAGTAGATTTGGAGGAGGGATACAGAGGCAGAGTATTGATGGGATGGGGAGGTGTGGTGTTATCTGTTGAAGATATTTTGACCACTGGACTGGGGAGAAACGTTCACATATTGAAATGTTCAATTTCTAAGCAAAACAATGTGATTGAATGTGTGTGTATATATATATATATAAAAAATCTTTGCCTAGACCAATGTCACAAAGCATTGCCCTTATGTTTTCTTCATAGTATCATAGTTTCACGTTTTATATTTAAGTCTTTAATCCATTTTGTTCACAAAAGATGGGGGTCTAGTATCATTCTTGGACATACAGATGTCCAGTTTTCCCTGCACCATTTATTGAAAAGATTGATTTCTCCACCAATGGAATTTCTTGGCACCTTTGTCAAAAATTAGCTGATTGTACACATGGATTGATTTCTGTGTTTTCTGTTCTATTTCATTGATTGGTCTGTCTGTGTTGTTGCCAGTACCATGCTGTTTTGGCTACCATAGCTCTGTAGTATATTTTGAAATCTGGTCATGTGACTTCTCCAGTTTCATTCTTTTTGTTCAGGATTGATTTGGCTATTCAAGGTGTTTTGGGGCTCCATACAAATTTTATTTTTTTTTAAATTTCTGTGAAGAATGTCATTAATATTTTGATGGATATTGTATTGAATCAAGTAAATTGTTTTTCACAATATGGACAATTTTACAATATTGTTTCTTCCAATCCTGAATACAGGATGTCTTTCCATTTTTTGTGTCTTATTCAGTTTCTTTCATCAGTGCTTTATAGTTTTTATTATGGAGATCTTTTACCTCCTTGGTTAAACTTATTCTAGGTATTTTATTTTCTTTTAGCTGTTGTAAGTGGGATTACTTTTTACATTTTTTTCAGATAGCTCATTATTGGTATATAAAAACACATCTAACTTTTGTCAGTTAATTTTGCATTCTGCAACTTTACTGAATTTATCGGTTTTTAGAATTTTTAGTGGAGTCTTTAGGTTTTCCATATATACGATTATGTCATCTATAATCTGTGACAATTTTGGGGAATTATTTATTTAATTTTATTTATCATTATTATTATTATTTTAGATTTGCTACAGAGCACATTAACTTACCAGAGAGAGACAAAGAGAGAGAGAGAAACAGAGGGTAAGAAAGAAAGCAAGCCGTCAGGTCTGGGACTCAAACTGTGGTTGACTATATGGGAGTCCAGCACCATAACTACCATGCCACCTGCTAGCCTCCAGTCTGGGACAATTTGATTTCCTCCTTTTTAATTGGGATGCCCTTTATTTTTTTATCTTGCCATCTTGTTCTAGCTAGGACTTCTATTACTATGTTGAAAAAGATTAAGTAAAACCTTGTCTTGTTCCAGTTTAAGAGAAACTTTCAATTTTCCCCCACTCAGGGTAATGTTGTCTGTGAGTTTGTCATAGGCCTTTACTGAGTTGAGGTATAGTCCTCCTGTACATCATTTGTTGACCATTTTCTTTTAATTTTGCTAGAGCGTGCATGCACTCGCCAGAGATAGAGATAGAGATAGAGATAGAGATAGAGAGCGAGCACACGCAAGAAATCACTCCCCCCCCCACCCCCTAATAGGGAATGGTCACACAATCTCTTCTCCATTTATCCTTTTGGGATTTTGGACACATACACACATGTGCCTGGTGTGTTTTTCAAGCTACAGGGTCTGTGATTTGAACCCTTCAGTGGGTCATGTGAGATCTAGCTTTTTTTTTTTTATTACCTTTTCTAGTATCTCTATTTTTATTTATTTTTAAATTTAAATTTATTTATTTACATTTATTCACTGTACATCATTACAGCATACAAAGTTAGATTTTCAATCCAGAATACACTGTATATTGGCTCAATCAAGCACATCAACATATGTGTTATTGTCAACAAATAATCTTCCATTTCTTGTTTCCTGTATATTTTGCTTTTTTCCCCATTCTTGATTCCCTCCCACTCTCTGCCATCTCTTACCCTCCTCCCAAACTGTCTCTGGTATCTATGTTTGCTTTCTATGCCTTCCTCCCCCTACCTTTTATTGATTCACTAAAGATCTTAACTAATCCAAATAGTTTAAATAGCAAGTGCAGCTGATATATACATATCCATGAACACAAGTCTGACTTTAGGCATAAAGTTCTACTCACCCTCAGTGAGCAGAATGAACATAGTATAAAGTAGCACTTAGCTGGGGCTATATAGCTTACTGCAGTCATCAAATAGATATTTTTAATGCATCTTTTTAATTTAAAGAAAAACAGTTTTAATTTTTTTCTGAAACTTTAAAAAATTTAATTAATTTACATTTATTTCCTAAGCATCATCACAGCATACAAAATGTGATTTTCCATCCAGAATATACTGCATAGTGGCTTAATCATGCATGTTACCATCAATAATTTTCCATTTCTAGTTTCATATATATGTATATTCAAATATATATGTTTCAAATATATATATATATTCTGACCCTCTGTCCTTTCCCACCCTCTTCTCACACTATCTCTGGTGTCCACAGTAGTCTTGCATTCCTTTCCCTCTACATCTTATTGATCACACAATTTCTTAAATAATCTAACTGCTTTCAATAGCAAGTTCAGCTGGTAATGTCAAGAAAAGCAGTTTTAACTTTTATAAATCAAAGAAATGCTAAGGAACTTTGCTTAAAACTTAAAGCCAGGAAACAAGCTAGGATTCTGTTCAAATAGTAGGTACCTGATGAACCTATCGACAGCTCAAGACAGGACAAAAATCCTTAAAACCGGAAAACAAAGCCTAGAAGAAAATCAGCAATGTTGTAGTCAAAAGTCATAAAATGCTATTTCACCAGTTCAGTCTCATGTACTTAATCTATCTTCTATGGTGGTTCAATCTTGCCAATTAAACTCTGGGATATAACATTCAACTCCAGACTTGTCCTTGGCCATTTTTTTAGTTGCTTTTGAACTTATTTCTGTGTGTCTGTATTTA
>NW_006205257.1:2401704-2402471 GCF_000334495.1 Tupaia belangeri chinensis
ATGTGTCTTGGAGAAGATCTTCTTGGGTTGATTCTATTTGGGTCTTTTGTATTTTGGAGGGAAGCTCGGTGCTTCCCCCACCCCTCCCTACTCTATGTTGCTTCTCTCAAGTCTTCATGCTTCACAAAACTTCAGGCATGTCTTTGGAGGGTTTCAGTGTTCCTCTTAGATATTCCACTCAAAATGTGTTTATTTAATAGTTTTATTCCTTCATGTGAAGGAGATAAGGACTGGATATTCCCATTGGCCATCCTGCTTCTCCTCTCTGTGTGACTGCTTAGGCAGGACTTGGCAGGTACAAGACTGGGGCAGGTGGGCTGTGGAGTGAGACCAAGACCCTAAGGATGTGAGAGTGGGACCAATATAGGGCATTAACTCTGAGGTTCAGTGTGGGAATCTGGATAGGGAAAGTAGTGGGCCAGAAAGTGAGAAGTCCTGAGGAAGATCAGGGAGAGATAGAGGCACAATGAACTGATGTAAGAGTGAGGACAAGTGAGGGCTAAAAGTCAGGAAGCAATGCTCAGAGAGCAGATGCTGGACTCAAAACTCTAGAGGTGGAATAACTTTAGTTTATGTGAATTCATGGAGAGAAAGGATGAGGGAGGGAGATACAGAAATAGAGACAGAGCTAGACACAAATTCCATTAAATGAGGAAAAAGCAGCAATAGTTCACAAGAACACCTACTAGGTAGAACTTAGGTGAAATGTCTCTATCTGTTGAATCATTCTTTTTTTTTTTTTTTTTGGGGAGTTTTTGGATAGGGGG
>NW_006205257.1:2402522-2404581 GCF_000334495.1 Tupaia belangeri chinensis
CCCCAGGGGGGATGGCCATGCCGCAATCCCTTCTCCTTCATTCTCCTCTCAGAATCTTGGACATGCACACACACACATGCCACTGAGTCCAGAACTCGCACCGCAGTTGACTTGTGGGAGTCCAGCGACATAGCCATTATGCTAACTATTGGTCCCTCATAGTCAACTTTTTATTGTACATTTTACATCTAGTATTTCAACAAATTTCAAGTATACAATATTATTATTATTATTTAAGTTTTATTGTACTTATTTATTATTATTACTTTAAAAATTTGGGCACATATGCCCACCAGAGAGGGAGAGTGAGTGACAGAGAGAAAGAGAGAGAGAGAAAGGGAGAAAGCAAGTTGCCAGGGCCGGAACTTGAACCATGGTCAGCCATGTAGGAGTTCAGTGCCTTAACCACCATGCCACCTGCTGGCTCATTATTATTTTAAACTGCCAGAGGGCATGTGTGCTAGCCAGTAAGAGAGAGAGCGAGCGAGCGAGCGAGCGTACCTCTCAATGAAGTATGGATTAGGATTAGGTAGTACAATAGTATTTGTCTTTCTCTGACTGATATTTCAAAATAGATGCTGAAAGAGAGTGAGACATAACATCCTCCTTCCCAGAGGAGCTTCTGATTAAAATCACTTGCCCATCTACTGAGGAATCAGTTCTTGATGGGGCCGGATAGCCCTATCTTACCTTTCCAATAGGACACCCAAATTAAGTTGGACCTCAAGTCACTGGAGACCTTTCTAAGATTTTAATGTCTAAGAATTCAAATTAGCACGTCTCTGTCCAAAGGGTATGAAAAACTAATCTGAGTGTAATTATCATATAATATGATATCAGGGGCAGGGACCTGGAGCCCGCAGCCTGTGGAGGTTAAGTTACAATGTGGGAGAGGGGGACTGTGGACCATTAACTGACTCCGTCATTCAGAACCCATCCCCGGTAGCTTATCACAGTGGCTCAAATGATGACCCTTTGAAGGTCTGTGGGGGATCAGCTGCCACTAAGGGTTGACAGCCTTCAAGTGGGGCCATGCAGAGTGACTGTTTGCTTGGAGTTTTGAAAGAGCCCACATTTAAAATTCGGATTTGAGAGACTCTCAGAAGGCAGGTGCCCATGCAATGAATAGTAAGACCAGGAACAGGAAGGGATGAGGCCTAGAAGCTGTTGATTGACTATAGTCTACCCTTGCTGCATCAGACCTGCCTCCAGATCTTCCAGGGAGCTGACCTGTATCTCCATTTAATTCTAAAGGATGGCGCCACTTTTAATAGGGCCTCAATATGGCTTCAGGATAATTAAGCGCCTAATTGAGTGTCTAAATTCAACAGAAGCAATTTACATGGAATCTTGCCATGTCTGCAGTGCCTTCTCTACTTACTTCTAAGTTGCTTTTGTTTCTGTTTTTGTTTTTACTATAGGGTGTGTGTGCTCTCCAGAGAAAGACAGAGAGTGAGAGAGAAAGAGAGACAGGGAAAGTGAGAAATCACCCCAGGTGGGATGGCCACACAGCAATCCCCACTCTTCCATTCTCCTCTTGGGATGTTGGACACGCATGCACACATGCCTGGCATGCTTTTATAGTCATCGGGTCTGACACTTTAACCATTCTGCTGGTCATGTGAGATCCAGCCACCTTAACCTCCATGTCATCTGCTGGCCCCTAAGTCACAGTTTTTTTTTTTTTTTTAAATTGCCTGAGAGAAAGAGAGATGGAGAGTGGGAGAAAAGGAGAAAGCACCCCTCAGTGAGGTATGGTTATGTATCAATTCCTTCTCCATTTCGCCAGTCTTTCAAGATTTGGGGCATCCATGCCCATGTACCCAGCATATTTTTCAAGGCACCAGGGCAGATATTTGAATTGCATGGTAAGCCATGGAATCCGGCTCCCTTAACCACCAGGCCATGGGAGCTGGGCCTCTAAATCGCATTTTTTTTTTTTTGAGAGGTTTTTGCTATAGGGTGCATGCGCTTGCCAGAAAGACAGAGAGAGACAGAGAGACAGAAAGCAAGAAATCACCCCCCGAGGGGATGGACACGCCGCAATCCCCCACCAGGG
>NW_006205257.1:2404815-2444658 GCF_000334495.1 Tupaia belangeri chinensis
ACTTGGGGCTGGCAGGGGGGGTGGTGGTTAGGGGGCTGGATTTCCAGCTAATAAATATATAATAAATAGAATTAAATAAATAATTTAAAAAAATTATTAAACTCACGCACACGCGCCCGGCGTGAGTTTAAGCCGCCGGGTCCAGGACTTGAACCGCGGTCGACTATGTGGGAGTCCAGAGACATAGTCATTATGCTGGTCCTGAATATTTGAAATATTGACACTTGTTTCTGCTAGGAAATCCTTGGCTTTTGTTGGAACTTGTCTTGATGTGTTTTGGTTGCTATAACAAAATGCCAAAAACTAGGTCTGTAAACAACAGAATTATGTTTCTCATACTTCAGGAGGCCTGCAAGTCCAAGACCAAGGCATTGGTAGACTCATTGTCTGGCAGGGCCTATTGTCACTTAGATGGTGCTTTTGTTGTAGTGGAAGAGGCTATAGCTAGATCTCTGAAGTTTTTTGTTTGTTTGTTTTGTTTTGTTTTTTTAGTTTTGTTATAGGGTGCATGCACTTGCTGGAGTAGAGAGACAGAGAAGGTGAGTAAGAAATCACCCCCTAGGAGGAATGGCCATACTGTAATCCCTTCTCCTTTATCTGCTCTATTCTCCTCTTGGGATTTTGGGCACACACGCACATGTGCCTGGCATGTCTTCTAAGCTGCCAGGTCCAGGATGACTCGAACCGTGTGGTCAGCTATATGGGATCCAGTTGCCTTAACCTCTGCATCACTGTTGGCCCTCTGCAGTCTGTTTTCTATGGGCACTGATCCCAATCCTGAAAAGTCTGCCCTTAGGCTCTAATCACCTCTCAAAGGCCCCAATGCCTAACATTATCACTCTAGGGGTCAGGATTTCACTATATGATTTTTTTGTTAACTTGCTAGAGAGCACATGCACTAGCTACAGAGAGACAGAGAGACAGGGAGAAAAAGTGAGAAAGCACCCCTTATGATATATGGTCATGGGGCGATACCTTCTCCCCCATTTTCCCCTTCTTTTAGAATTTTGGGCATGCATACACACACACCTGGCATTTTTTTCAAGCTGCCAATTCTGGGACTTGAACCACACAGACAGGCATGTAGGATCCAGCCACCTCAACTACCACAATACCAGCTGGTCTCTCAATATATGAATTTAGATGGGGGACATAAATATTCAGATTATAGAAAAAACCATGTAGATTTTTATTATGGCCTTTATCAACACAACTATGCCCTCCGGGAAAAAGCTACTGCCTCTCTGCAGTACTTGTGCTTTGGTCCCCATCTACCCAGCCAAACATTTATTTAGCACCTATTTTATGCAGCGTGCCAGAGAAAGGGAAAGTGAGAAATCACCCCCTCCCCAGGGGCGGGGGCAGACAGCAGTCCCTTCTTCTTTGTTCTCCTCCTGGAATTTTGGACATGCATGCACATGCACCCAGTGTGATTTTTTCTTTCTTTCTTCCTTCCTTCCTTTCTTTCTTTCTTTCTTTCTTTCTTTCTTTCTTTCTTTCTTTCTTTCTTTCTTTTTTATTTTTTTTAAAAATTATTTGTTTAATTTCATTCGCTATTATTATTTTTTAATTTGACCAGAGAGAGACAGAGAAAGAGAAAGGGAAAGCAAAAAAAAAAACAAGCTACCAGTTCCAGGCCTTGAACTGCAGTTGGCCATATGGGAATCCAGCACTTTCAATCACCATGCCACCTGCCAGCCCCACCCAGTGTGGGTGTGATTTTCAACTCACCAGATCTGGGACTTGAACCATGGTCAGCCATGCGGGAATCCAGTGCCTTAAGCACCATGCGACCTGCTGGCTCCCTGATAGTCTTTTCTTAAAGGTGCTTTCCTGTAAGCCTTTTGTGCACTCAGCAGGGAGAGTGCCTTATGTAGTCACAGGGCAAGGCTCAGATTTCACTTGACTACCAGATTCCAAGCCTTGTTACTCGGAAACAAGCTAGAACACAATAAGATAACTGCGTAAAAACCACAATGAAGGTGGAGTTTACTTTCATGCATTTTAAATTTACTATTGACTATCCCCATAATTTGAAACTCAAACTTGTTATAATATCATTATAATTATCACACCATTCATCTTGTCATATCTATGTATTATCACTTCATGTCTGTGTAGCAAAACAGTTATCTAAATACCTTAGCTTAAAAAAAAAAGTTAGTGGATATCTTTAAGTCCTTGTTTTACCATTTTTGAAGTGTTTTGAAAACCAGTAAAGGTCTCCCTGTGTTCCATACTGGTGCTGCTAGGTTCAGCCTCCCTGTTGGGTTTTAATTGTCACCACAGAGGAAAAGACTGCTCTCCAGAGTTTAAACAACTGGTCTGTGCTAAAGACAATGTCTCTGAAAGAGTTACCATGACAACCTCTCTCTTCAAGGTAAGCCTTTGAGGTTGATCTAAACAAAGGACTTGGCTTAGTTTGAAATCGTTCACTGTGGAGAGTTCCTCACAGCATGCCTCTGTACTAGCTGCCTTAGCTCCTGGGGACATTTCTTCTCCACATTTGGAGCTTTTGCACATGACTGGGTGACAAACTCTGGGCATCTTGGACTCTGACCAGAATCACTTAGATGGTGCTTTTGTTGTAGTGGAAGAGGCTATAGCTAGATCTCTGAAGTTTTTTGTTTGTTTGTTTTGTTTTGTTTTTTTAGTTTTGTTATAGGGTGCATGCACTTGCTGGAGTAGAGAGACAGAGAAGGTGAGTAAGAAATCACCCCCTAGGAGGAATGGCCATACTGTAATCCCTTCTCCTTTATCTGCTCTATTCTCCTCTTGGGATTTTGGGCACACACGCACATGTGCCTGGCATGTCTTCTAAGCTGCCAGGTCCAGGATGACTCGAACCGTGTGGTCAGCTATATGGGATCCAGTTGCCTTAACCTCTGCATCACTGTTGGCCCTCTGCAGTCTGTTTTCTATGGGCACTGATCCCAATCCTGAAAAGTCTGCCCTTAGGCTCTAATCACCTCTCAAAGGCCCCAATGCCTAACATTATCACTCTAGGGGTCAGGATTTCACTATATGATTTTTTTGTTAACTTGCTAGAGAGCACATGCACTAGCTACAGAGAGACAGAGAGACAGGGAGAAAAAGTGAGAAAGCACCCCTTATGATATATGGTCATGGGGCGATACCTTCTCCCCCATTTTCCCCTTCTTTTAGAATTTTGGGCATGCATACACACACACCTGGCATTTTTTTCAAGCTGCCAATTCTGGGACTTGAACCACACAGACAGGCATGTAGGATCCAGCCACCTCAACTACCACAATACCAGCTGGTCTCTCAATATATGAATTTAGATGGGGGACATAAATATTCAGATTATAGAAAAAACCATGTAGATTTTTATTATGGCCTTTATCAACACAACTATGCCCTCCGGGAAAAAGCTACTGCCTCTCTGCAGTACTTGTGCTTTGGTCCCCATCTACCCAGCCAAACATTTATTTAGCACCTATTTTATGCAGCGTGCCAGAGAAAGGGAAAGTGAGAAATCACCCCCTCCCCAGGGGCGGGGGCAGACAGCAGTCCCTTCTTCTTTGTTCTCCTCCTGGAATTTTGGACATGCATGCACATGCACCCAGTGTGATTTTTTCTTTCTTTCTTCCTTCCTTCCTTCCTTTCTTTCTTTCTTTCTTTCTTTCTTTCTTTCTTTCTTTTTTATTTTTTTTAAAAATTATTTGTTTAATTTCATTCGCTATTATTATTTTTTAATTTGACCAGAGAGAGACAGAGAAAGAGAAAGGGAAAGCAAAAAAAAAAACAAGCTACCAGTTCCAGGCCTTGAACTGCAGTTGGCCATATGGGAATCCAGCACTTTCAATCACCATGCCACCTGCCAGCCCCACCCAGTGTGGGTGTGATTTTCAACTCACCAGATCTGGGACTTGAACCATGGTCAGCCATGCGGGAATCCAGTGCCTTAAGCACCATGCGACCTGCTGGCTCCCTGATAGTCTTTTCTTAAAGGTGCTTTCCTGTAAGCCTTTTGTGCACTCAGCAGGGAGAGTGCCTTATGTAGTCACAGGGCAAGGCTCAGATTTCACTTGACTACCAGATTCCAAGCCTTGTTACTCGGAAACAAGCTAGAACACAATAAGATAACTGCGTAAAAACCACAATGAAGGTGGAGTTTACTTTCATGCATTTTAAATTTACTATTGACTATCCCCATAATTTGAAACTCAAACTTGTTATAATATCATTATAATTATCACACCATTCATCTTGTCATATCTATGTATTATCACTTCATGTCTGTGTAGCAAAACAGTTATCTAAATACCTTAGCTTAAAAAAAAAAGTTAGTGGATATCTTTAAGTCCTTGTTTTACCATTTTTGAAGTGTTTTGAAAACCAGTAAAGGTCTCCCTGTGTTCCATACTGGTGCTGCTAGGTTCAGCCTCCCTGTTGGGTTTTAATTGTCACCACAGAGGAAAAGACTGCTCTCCAGAGTTTAAACAACTGGTCTGTGCTAAAGACAATGTCTCTGAAAGAGTTACCATGACAACCTCTCTCTTCAAGGTAAGCCTTTGAGGTTGATCTAAACAAAGGACTTGGCTTAGTTTGAAATCGTTCACTGTGGAGAGTTCCTCACAGCATGCCTCTGTACTAGCTGCCTTAGCTCCTGGGGACATTTCTTCTCCACATTTGGAGCTTTTGCACATGACTGGGTGACAAACTCTGGGCATCTTGGACTCTGACCAGAATCTGGCTTTCTTCCATACAATAAGATTGGCCTTCCCTAAATAAAGCAAGCTTCTGTTGGCTGGAAATGACTCCTCACAGCCTAGTTACTGCCCTTGCACAGAATATTGGCTCGAAGCTTTGGGAAGAAAATTTTGTGCACTGGAATGGACACTTGTTTTTTTCTGTGCCCATCAAACCTCTTCTCTACCCCCTTCTCTGGAAATAGTATTTTAATTTTGGTGGACTGATGCATTGATTAGGCAATAAATGTTGCCAGGACAATTGGGGGGTGGGGGTGGAATTATATCTTTGCTTTTGTATTATTTGCAGAAGTCTGGATGGATTTTAAAAAATTGGAAAGTAAAAGAACTGCTAAAATAGTAGAAGAATATATGGGAGCATGTTTCCATAATCTGAGAGATAGAATAAAAATAAATCTAGAAGAAATAGAGAAGTAAAGAGGGGACTCCCTTTTTAAAAAAATTTGGAGAGATTTTTGCTGTAGGGTGCATGCACTCACTGGAGAGACAGAGAGAGGAGATAGCAAGAAATCACCTCCCTGGAGGATGGCTACACTGCAATCCCTTCTCCTCCATTTTCCTGTTGGAGTTTTGGGCATGTACGCACATGACCCCAGCATGATTTTCAAGCCACTGGGTCTGAGACTCGAACCGCGGCTGACCACGTGATAGGTCAGTGCTTTAACAACCACATCACCTGCTGGCCCCAGACCCCTTTATTTTTTTTAAGTTGTCGGAGGGTGTGTATGCTTGCCAGAGACAGACAGAGGGAGAAATCACCCCTCCCAATAGGGCAGGCTTACACTTTATTCTTTCAGGATTTTGGACACTCATATACATGTATCCAGTGTTTTTTTGTTTTTGTTTTTCTAAGATTTTTGTCAAGGGGAACATGCACTTGCTGAAGAGGAGAGAGACAGAGAGATAGATAGTAAGAGGGAAAGTGAGAAATCATGGCCTCCCCCCTCCCCAGGGTGGATGGCCACACCACAATCCCTTCTCCATTCTCCTGGAATTTTGGGGGCATGCATGCACATGCACCTGTTGTGATTTTCTTTCCTTCCTTCCCTTCTTTCTTTCTTTCTTTCTTTCTTTCTTTCTTTCTTTCTTTCTTTCTTTCTTTCTTTCTCTTTTTCTCTTTCTTTCTTTCTCTCTCTCTCTCTCTCTCTCTCTCTCTCTCTCTCTCTTTCTTTCTGGAGAGGTTTTTTGCTATAGGGCATGTGCATTCACCAGAGAGACAAAGACAGAAAGCGAGACATCCCCCCTCCCCCCAGGCAGGGGAGATGTCCATACCACAATCCCTTTTCCTCCTGGAATTTTGGACATGCACACACACACGCCCAGTGTGAGTTTGAAGCTACCAGGGCTGGGACTTGAACCATGGTCGGCCATGTGGGAGTCCAGTGATGTAACCACTACACCATCTGCTGGTCTCCAGTGAGCTTTTCAAGCTGTTGGTTCTACTAACTACAGTCAGCCAAGTGGACTAGCTCCCTTAACCATTAAGCTACCAAATTTTAAAACAAATACATGCCACACCATCAAAAAAGTTAAACAGCAAAATGTAAAGTTTTTGTGATATATGGCCTTTGTCATATATACACAAAATACACAAAATACAGGAAGAGTTTCTAAAAATAGATATGAAACTAGACTGTGAATAATGTTCAGGTGTATGAATCAAAGAAATACAAGTAAACCAACAAAAAACTCACTGTCATGTTACATTGAACTAGCTTAAATGTGAAAATCTAGAAAAAGAATTCTGTGTTTGTAAGGGTGTGAGAGAAAAGCATTCATGCCTTGCTGGTGGGAGTGTAAAATTGTAGTAAAATTGTACTGTCATCTTTGGGGGTAAATGTGGCTGTTTTTGTCCATTTACAATGCTCATGATGGAATTTCAACTCCTGATTTCCCTTTCTAATACTCCATTCTGCTGGAATACTTTCACAGGTTAAAAATGAGTGTGTGTGGGAGTGTGAGTGTGTGTGTGCATGAACATGTGAACTGTGTGAGTATATGAGTGTGTGCAGAAATGTGAAAGTGCATGCGTGTAAATGTGGATGCAAATGTTTGAGTGTGTGCATGTGAACATATGTGTGAGTGAGTGATAGTGTGTGAGGGCATATGTGAATGTGTGTTTGAGTACGGTAGCGTGTGTTCGAGAGCGTGAATGTGAGCATGTGTGCATACGTGAGCGAGCATGTGCATGAGAGTGAGTCTAACATGGCTGGTAAATCTGATCCTGGTCTCTCTTCTACTAGAAGTTCTGTGAAAGCAGGACCTTTCCGGTTCCACTGGTGACGTTGTCCCCAGCGCTAGGTTCAGGGCCTGGCACATGGCGGATGCTCAAATATCGGGTTGTCAGAAAAGTCACGATGCATTTTTGTGTAGAAAAACAGAAAAATACATCACAACTTTTCCAATGACCCAATAGAATGAATGAATGAATATTGGGCAAATGCCATAAAAAAACCCAGGATCATGTTATTAATATGTGATATGAACTTGGGTCAAAATATTTACAACAGAGAAGACACGATTCACAATGAAGATGTCCATTTCACTAACACAGATGTAGAAAAATGCCGAAGTTAAAATATGCAAAGCAGGGACCAGCAGTTGGTGTAATGGCTATGTTGCTGGACTCTCATGTAGTCAACCGCGGTTCGAGTCCCGGACCCGGTGGCTTAAACTCACACCAGGTGCGTGTGCATGCGTGCCCAAGATCCCAAGAGGAGAATGGAGGAGAAGGGATTGTGGTGTAGGCATCCCCCCTGGGGGGCGATTTCTTGCTTTCTGTCTCTCTGTCTTTCTGGCAAGTGCACATGCCCTATAGTAAAAACCTCTCAAAAAATACGCAAAGCAAAACTAAAAGAAATTCAAGAATAAATTGTCCTAAGGAAAATCATAACGAAACCCTTTAACACACAATTCTCAAATCTTTGAGAAGTCAAATAGGAAAAACAAAAGAACTAGAATTCCTGTAATAAGGTTGACTTTGTGATCTGTGCATAATTGTCCCATCTCAGAACCTCTGAAATAGGCACAGGAAGAAAACCTCCAATTCCGCACAGCAGGATGTGCCACAGGGCAGTGACAACTGACGATGACTTAAGAACATTGAAAATCAACTACAAAGAGTTGATTTTAAAAACAAACCCTGCAAATTAAACAAGCCTGTTAGGTAACCCTTCTGTCAAGGATGAAACTCAAAGAGCAATGTCGGGCTCTCTAGGAGGCAGGAGCTTGGAGAACGTGGAGCACCAAAACTTATGAGAGATGCAGCCAAAGCTTTGTTCAGAGTAGGAGAATGAGTGTTTTCCATAATAAGTGAGAAGAGATGAAAATAAGTGACCTCAGCAGTCAACAAAAACCTAAGACACCAGTAAAAGAGAGCCAAGAAAAATAAAAATGGAACAAGTGGAGACAAAATTGGAGAACAACAAATTAGAGAGAAAAACAATAGTGAAAAAAAATTTTTTGGAGAGTTTTTTTTTTTTTTTGCTATAGGGTGCGTGCGCTTGCCAGACAGAGAGAGACAGAGAGACAGAAAGCGAGAAATCACCCCCCAGGGGGGATGGCCACACCGTAATCCTTTCTCCTCCATTCTCCTCTCGGGATCTTGGGCACACACGAACACGCACCCGGCGTGAGTTTAAGCCACCGGGTCCGGGACTCGAACTTGCGGTCGACTATGTGGGAGTCCAGCGACATAGCCATTATGCTAACTGCTGGTCCCAAGAGTGGAATTTTTTAATGGCCAGAGAGCATATGTCTTTCTCACCAGAGAGAGACAAAGAAATAAACAGAAGGAGAGAGTATACTGCCCCGCCATCCCCTCCCCTGGGGTGGAGGTCTTGCTGCGATCCTTTCTCCTCCATTTCTCTGTCCTGTAGGGATTTGGGGCATGCACGCTCATGCATGATTTTCAAGCCACTGAAGCCAGGACTTGAACTGTTGTCATCCATGTGGGATCTGGCTCCTTTGGCCACTAGGCTATGAGATTGGCCCAAGAGTAGCATTTTAAACACAGAGAATGATTTTCTTGAAAAAGTTTTAAATGATGTAAGTTTTGGCTATGGTAATGGAGAAAACACAAACACTGGTGATGGTGAGGAGTGTACGCACACAGAGATAAGAGCAGGAGATGAGGACCATTACAACATGCTCGTCCTCCATCTCCTCCATTCTCTTCACAGGGCACAGAGATAGTGAGAGTACTCAGGGCTGCTACTGCGGGTCCCTGGGGGAGCACCAGCGATGGGTTTGGTCACACAAATGTCACATCTTCACAGCCTTATCCTTATCTTCAAGTGGCAGGTGCCAAAATCACACTGGAGCGGTTGGTCTCAGTCTCTCTCCTGAAAATGAATGTAAGATTCTGCAACTGTGGTCAGTCTTGACCCTTTTTTTTATATAAAAAACATGCAAACATGAGTACTGTGGGGTAGCCATTTTCCCTTAGGGTGTGAGGAGAGAGCCCGTATTCCAAGAGGAAGAGCCAGACAGTGAGGGACTGAGGCATTAGGTCCATGGTGACTCCGAGCCAGTGGCTGATTTTGGAAGCTGAATAATTCCTCTAGTCCTTGAGTTCTCTGAGATGCTCCCCCCCCCAAAAAAAAAAAAGAGATTTATTTATTTATTTATTTTTAAAACCAAAACACACTTTTTCAAAAGATTTAGGAGACATAAAACAAAGCAACATTTATTTATTTATTTATTTATTTATTTGTTTGTTTGTTTGTTTGTTTTTGTCTGGTGGCATGGGGGCTGTCAGCGGCTCCTCCCCTGTCGCTCTCCAAGCTAATGTTACTATCACTGGTTTCCTCCTCTGCCAGGCTGTCAACCCCCTCCTGCCCACTCTCCTGGTCCTCCAGAGTAGACGTGCCTCCTTCCCATTCTGTTGGCTCTCTGTCCTCTCTTCAAGGCGTGTCTCCTCTGTCTCCATTGCATGTTCTCATTGTCCTTCTTTTCCCTGACTTTGTTCCCCCACTCCTGCCCTGCTCTCCCTCAGAACCTAGGCTGCTCTGAGCACCCTCCACTTGCTCTGCTGCCTCCTTTTCTTCTTCCTTCTGCCTTTTGTGGGCCCGTTCCTCTGCCTGTGCAACCTTAGCTGCAGTTCTCTCCACATCCACTTCTACCTTCAGACTGCACAACCTTTTAAGCTCATTGTTAAATGAATCTGTGCTTTCTAGGGATTTCTTCTTCTTGTGTTGTACTTCTATTTGAAGAAGTTCAGCTTCTCGTTTTCGCTGATGACCCATTAAGGACTGGACCTGCCGTTTGAGGACTTGCAGTCTAGCTGTTGTGACGACTGGCCTGGCACCACGCTCTCATTAAGGATCTCACTGATGAGGTGGTGGTTCCTCTGCAAGTGGGCGGTGGCTGTGTGCTTCATGGAAAACCCATTGCCATGATCACCTGGATCTTCAGCAGGCCGGATGTTCATGTAAGGGTCTCCTTTCTCCATGCAAGACTGTCTCTGTCGACTTTCTTCCTCTAAAGCAGCTTCTGCATGACTCTTTGCACTTATGTAAGCTAGGTAGGCGGGGGATTAGTGATAGGCCTTTATAGATTCTTTGTACTCTATTCTTTCTGTTTCATATTCATCTAAATAGTTTTGTTTCTCCTCATCAGCGAGATCTCGCCACATGCCACCAAGAATCTTGCCAATCTCCCACAATTTCAGGTCAGGTTTGGAAGCCTTTACTTGATCCCAGACCCTTCTGCTGTACCTCATGTAGGGTATCAGTGACTTATCTGGTGGCTTTGGGGGTTTGGGGATTGTAATACCAGAGGATGCTGTGACTCGGTTGTTCGTGCCCGGGTTCCCTCCCAACCTGTAGTTGAAGGCGAGATGACTGTATGGATTGCATCTCACGAACCCTAGTGTGCTGAGTCTTTGTGCCACAGGAGCTGGGGAGGGAGGTGGGGCATAAGATGGTCTTTTGACATTTTGGAAGATTAAGTTTTCAGTTCCTCAAGAATGGATCTGAGACACCGTGGGCAGTGAAATCGTCCACAGCTCTGGCTTGGCTTCCCTTTGTCCTACACATGCCAAGAATTGTTTATTTAATTTTATTTATTATTATTATAAAGATTTGCTATAGGGCACATGCACGAGAGAGAGAGAGAGAGAGAAACAGAGAGAGATAGAGAGAGAGAGAGAAAGTGAGAAAGCGAGAAAGCTAGAAAGCGAGAAAGCAAGCTGCCAGGTCTGGGACTAGAACTACTGTTAGGCATGTGAAAGCCCAGTGCCTTAACCACCACACCACCTGCTGGCTCTCTGAGATGCTTTTTTGCCTTATGCTTTGCTGCTGTTGTCAAAGATTATTCATTCATTTTTTTTCCAGGAGAAAGACAGAGACAGAGAAACAGGCACCCTGAACAGGTGCTTCACACTGTGATCCACCCCCAGCCCCAGCCAGCCCAGATCACAGACACTAGTGCACCCAGCATACTCAGGGAGGTCCTGGATACAAACCCAAGACCCTTCCCATTTGGGTCCAGATGTGTTACTGCTGTACCATCATTTGCTCCCCCTCTTTGTTTTATATTAAGGTATAATTTACAAAAGATGAAAGGATATGACTCAATAAAAAGAACAAGTCCCAAACATTTTTTCACTTATCAATCAATGTGGGGACCAGAAAGATGTTAAATTGCTTCAATTGTGACCTAAGTATTCAAAGGAAACCAAGAACACCAATAAAATAAAGCCAAGACAAATAAAAATGGAACTAACAGAGACGAAATTGGAGAACAACAAATTATAGAGAAAAACAAGAGGAACTGAGTATTTTATGCAATTTAATGAATAAGTGTTAGGGTAGGATTGCTGGTTTAGATGATAAACTGGCCAATCTTCGAGAGGGACATAAATCACATCATATCTGGGGCTATCGTCTATTGGTCAGATTATTTGCAAAGCTGCCAAAAACCCCTCTAAATTTACATCTATCCCTACAGAGATGTAAAATAGTTCAATCAATTGAAAGTTATTCAAAGATGCAAATACAAGACTTCCCCAAAAGTCTTGACAGACACATAACAAATCTCCTTGAACTATTTTCAAATTTTCTTGAATTATTTCAAGATAATTTTTCTGACGCCTAAAACAAATCCCCCTTTATCCTAATTTGAAAAGAGTTTTGGTTCTCAGAGTCTAAAGAGACTTAACCAAGTCTGGTGGGAAGGAAGGAAATGAAGCAGTTAGGAACAGCCAGGCATGGAAGACTTCATGAAGAAGAGAAGTCTTCACAGGATTGAGGGACCAGCCCCAAAACAACCTCTTTTATGAGCTTCTCTAACCATACTTCTAAACCAAGCTCTACACAAAAACAACAGTTAAATATTAGTAGATTTTGGTTCATTATAAATTAACCAAACTATTGATCAACATGTATATTTAGAGTCTACAATTACAACCAGGTTGGAAGTTTGTATATGTGGAAGCTCCTCAAGACTAATTTACAAGACTTCATTGGTGTAATGAACACACTGAAGTCAATTCTACATATATTAACCATCCTTATGTTTATTCCTCGAGACCTTTCATAATCCTAGAAGTTATGTTGACTGATGGAGAGATTAGGAATAGTGCATTTGAACTAGAAGCAATCATAACTGGTAGAAAAAAAGAAAAAGGTAGTTGTGTTTTCAGGGATTCTCAGTGGTCACATTTACTGTTGGGATTTCTAGTATCATAGAGACTCTCCTGAGATACTGGGGATTTGGAGAAGTGTTCGTTATCTAGGGTTGCTTAACAAAACACCCTAAAACTTAGTGCTTAAAAACAACAATAGGTAGGTATTTGGCAGTTCCAGGATCCAAGGTGGCTTCCTCACGTGTCTAGATCTTGGTGCTGGTTATTCACTGGTCATTGCCTTTACTTGGTCTCTCATCATGTAATAGTCTAGCCATACGGCAGCATGACTATTCTAAGAAGTGGAAGAGGAAGCTACAAGGGTTCTTATTGCTGAGTCTCACGTCTGCTGCATTGTTGGCCTAAGTCTCAGCACAAGAACAGCTTAGATTCAGGTGGTGAGAAGATAGACCCTCCACTGGATAGGAGGGGCCACAAAGTCATACTAAAAAAGGAAACTGCGCACAGGGATGTGTGCTTCACCAGGGACCTTCTTTGTCCCAATCAACCTTAAACCATAAGGCAGTTGCTGTTTACAAGGTTCAGCATGAAACAAGCACTTGGCAGTCATTGCTACCTGCTTAATTCAGACAGGGCCACACATACGGAAGAGTTTAATAAACCTTTACTGTACTGAACTAGACAGAATGAATATGGACTCAAAGCGAATGTTTCCGCTCCCTGTTTTGTAACCTTCACAACCTTACCTTGCCCAGAGTCAATGGAGCAAAAGCCCTGGAAAAGATAGTTAAGGACTGAGTAAAACCCTCTCCAGAATTTTTCATTCTACTTAATTTTAACAAATAGTATATATAGCAGCTAATGAATATTTCAGTCTTTCACATATGAACCAAAAATGTAATTACGGATTTGATTTTTACCAACGTTTGCTGTCTGCAGTAGTCAGTGATCACAAATCGTATTAAATGAAAGGTGAACCCCATTATAGTATCTGGAAAATGGAGCTTAATAAGTTTTGTAATTATGGGGCAAATCTATGCAAATTGCAATTTTTATTAGGTAATTTTCCATCTTCATCTAGGCGCTAATAGTCTATTAGACTTGTGGCAGTTCAGTGCTTTTATTAAGGGAAGTTCTTTTAACTTCTTTTCTGTTTTGTTCCTTATAATGAAGAAATTGTATTTTGGGGGTAAAATGGTCACAAGCCTGACTTACTTATCTTTTTCAATCTTCTTATAAATAAGAAGCTCGATCTGATGTTAATTATTCAGCTAAAACTTTACAGAGCAAACTTATGTCCATTTTATATAAAGACCGAGAACATAAGAGAATTGCATTCCAACAAAGAAAAAATCTTTACAATTGAAATCTTCTTTTTCCATCGAATGTACCATATTGGAATGTTGGCCAAAAGAAAGAGGCTTCTTAATTCAGTTTATCATCTTAAAAACTTTATCTTACCTGTTTGGGGATTATGAAGGTATAAATCATTTTATAAACTTGGAATTGAGAGTTGACACATAAAAATAACCTACACACCATCTTTTCCTGTACTGGTTTAATGGCTGTGGTAAGGTTTTTGTGATACATCAGATCCAATAATTCTATGTGTAGGAAGTTATCATATTTTTTGAAAAAGGTTTTAGTCATAGGGCATGTATGCTTGCCAGAGAGGAGAGAGACAGAGAGATACAAAGAGAGGGAAAGTGAGAAATCACCGTCCAGGGGGATGGCCATACCACAATTCCTTTCCTCTCTTCTTCTCTTGGGATTTTGGGCATGTATGCACACATTCCTGGCATGATTTTCAAGTTGCTGGATCTGGGACTTGAACTGTGGTTGGCCATGTGAGAGTCCAGTGCCTTAACCACCACACCACCTGCTGGCTCCATGAAGTTATTGGGTTTTATTGTCATTTTAAAAAAAGTTCTGTCAGATATTTTAAAATCATTATTTGAAAAGGAAAACAAACAAACAAACAAACAAACAAAAAAACATGAGCCCTTTCACTAAGGATTGGGAAAGAACTTTGTGGAAGGTTTTTTTCCCTGTAGCTTGGGTGTGTCTATCTGCAGTATTGGAGGCAGAGGCAAGGCCAGGCTGGGCTTTGCTCCCTGCTCAGTGGATTTATAGTATGAACCTGGTCCAGAAAACATGGAGGGACCAGCAATTAGCATAATACCTATGTCGCTGAACTCCCATGTAGCCGACCTTGGTTCGAGTCCTGGACCCAGTGGCTTAAAACTCACGCCGGGTGCGTGTGCGTGTGTGCCCAAGATCCTGAGAGGAGAATGGAGGAGAAGGGATTGTGGCATGGCCATCCCCCCTGAGGGGTGATTTCTTACTTTCTATCTCTCTGTCTCTCTCTGTCTGAGTGGTGAGTGCACGCGCCCTATAGCAAAAAAACAAAAACAAAAAACCCTCTCCAAAAAACCCCCCTAAAACACCCCCCCCCAAAAAAAACCCCATGGAGACCATGACAAATGATGGTCACCATGAATCACTCTCAATGTCATAGGACCGACCTCATGATGCAGAGACATGCATACTTTTGGTTAAACTCTTTTTTGAGAGTTATTTATTTATTTATTGCTGCAGGGTGTGTATGCTCTCTGAAGACACAGAGAGAGAGAGAGCAAGTGAGAAATCACCCCACCCCCAGGAGGGATGGCCTCACTGCAATCCCTTCTCCATTCTCCTCTTAGGATTTTGGGCACACATGCACTTGTGCCCGGCATGAGTTTCAAGTCTCTGGGTCTGGGACTTGAATTATGGTCAGCCATGTGGGAGTCCAGTGTCTTGGCCACTATGCCTCCTGCTGGCCACTGGTTTAATTTTTAAAATAAACTTTCTTGTCAGGTACTAATATCTTCATGATACTTAGGATTTCAGTGGTGTGAATAATAAAGTTTTTTTATTTTTAGGTTTTTGCCACAGAGCATGTGTAAGGGAAAGTAAGAAATCATCCCCTGGAGGGATAGCCGTGCTGCAATCTCTACTCAAATATTTTCCTCTCTGAATTTTGGAAATGCATGTGAATGCTCATGATTTTCAACCACCAGGTGCAGGACTCGAACAGCTATCAGCCATGTGAGAGTCCAGGACCTTAACCACCATGGCACCTGCGGGCTCAATACAGCTACTTTTTTTCCAGAGATTTTTGCCATAGGGTGCATATGCTTGCTGGAGAGACAGAGACAGAGAGACAGAGGGAGTGAGAGGGAAAGTGAGAAATTACCCCCAAGAGGGATGGCCATGCTGCATTGTCTTCTTCCTCCTCTTCCTCCACACATGTACACATGCCCAGCATGATTTTCAAAGTCCTAGGTCTAGGACTAGAACCATAGCCAGCCTTGTGGGAGCCCAGCGACATAACCACTATGCCATCTGCTGGCCTTCAATACAGCTATCTTTTATTTTTGTTTTTGTTTTTGTCTTAGAGTGCACATGTTTGCCAGCCAGTGAGAGAGAGAGAGTGAGAGGGAAAAGTGGGAAATCACTCTCCAGGGGGATGGCCACGCTGCAATTCGTTCTCCATTCTCCTGCTGGGATCTTGGGCATGCACGCACATGTGCCCGGCAAGAATTTCAAGCCACCGGGTCTGGGACTTGAACCACTGTTGACCATCTGGGAGTCTAGTGATGTAACCAATATGCTATCTGCTGGCCCTACAGCTATCTTTTAACAGACTTCTTTTTTTAGGGCTTCTCCCTTAGAGTACATGTACTAGCTAGAGAGAGACATAGAGAGACAGTGAGAGGGAAAGTGATAAATCATCCCCCAGGGGGGATGGTCATGCTACAATCCCTTCTCCTCCATTTTCCTCCCTTCTCCTCCTGAGACCTTGAGCATACATGCACGCACATGTGCCCAGTTTGAGTTTCAAGCCACTAGGTCCAGGACTAGAACCAGGGTCAACCACGTGGGAGTTCAGTACTTAAACCACTACACTACCTGCTGGCCCTCTTAACAGATTTCTTTAAGTCTTGCCCTTGTAGATGGTATAGACAACCTCTCAGTGGGGAGAGGGGAGTGTCCTGAATACAGGATGATCTTGGGCCTCCCTGGGATCAATGATTCAAGAGAATGATTAAATTCTACAAGATTTAGAGTTTACCAGTATCCATGTTGCTCTCTTCTGCAAAGTTAGAAACTTAGCAACTTTTACTTACTTGCAACTCTTTACTAAGGTAATTGGGAATATAATATGTGTTTTGAAATTTAGCTATAGAAGCTTGAGGGGTCTTGTTCATTGGAAATGAGCACTGTGAGAAATTATGCATGGATTTCTTTTTTTTTTTTTTTGTACCAAAGTAAGCTCTTAATTTAATTCCATTTTTCCATGAATTTCTTGAAGTCCTCTTGTATTATCTTTTTTCACTTACGTGGTATATTTGCTAACTTCATGAAATTGGTCATCTGGCCCCAACCCCGGGCTGGGTATAGTACTCTAGGTGCAGAGTCAATTTTCCTCAAAATCTTGAAGAAGTTGTTGAATGAAAGTTGTCTTCTTTTCAGGGTTGTCAATGAGCAGTCTACTGATTCTTGTTCCTTATAGGAAACATTCCTAGTATGTGCCAAATATTTCTTCGGGAATTTTAATGCATTCTCTCTCTCTCTCTGGTTATCTGGTGTCTGGATCTTACACACTGTATCTTGGGCAGGTCTCCTTCTCATCCTTTATGCTCGATACTCTGTGGGCTCTTCAGCCTGTGGACTCAGGTCTCTTTTCAGCTCTTGTTACTCTTCCTTCATTTTTTTTCCCCCCTGAGGCCTCTTTATGCATCTTCATCTATATTGCTATTGAAATTCTGGGATCTCTCAGGCTTCTTGGTCTTTGAGCTTCCCATTCCTGGTTTCTGCAAGCACCTAGATCTGCCACGTTGCTTGCTCTCTTGTTCTCCCTCTGCAGCGCCCACTCTGTGACTTACCTCATCCACTCATTTCCAAGACTTCTGGGTGTTCATTTTAATACAGCTATTTCTTGCTTCCTGCAATCCTAGAGATGCATTGCACTCTCTTTGCGGCTGTTCCCTGCCTGGCAAGAGCTGGGAGCAGAGCAGGGGTGCCTGTCTGAGGTTACTGCTGCAGTGCCGACCAGCACATGGGTGAGCACCCTGGGGCCACTGACTGGAACATGGAGTCCCCTCTTGCCCCAGCACCTCAGTTGGTCCCACATTCCACAGGAGTCCACTCCTGGGCATGTTTTAGGCTGGCATGTCCTCCAAGTCAAGTCCCCTCTGTCTTTTCTGAATTTTAGACATTCCTTATTATGCTGGTTCATTGAAGGCGTGTTTTCCTCAGTACTGTTCATAGAAGTTAAGAGTGCAGACATAAACACGTGTGTATGTGCACTTGCCATTTTTGGTATTTGCAGTCAGAGGAAGCTGGATACGGCTTCTCTGTGTGGTTCTGAAATTTTTTTCCCATTAAATAAATGATAGATTTTCAAAATCCTAAGGTAGTCTTTGAGCTCACAAGAATCTTTTTTAAAAATTTACTTATTTAGAGAGAAAGAAAGAAGGAGAGACCAAGATAAAGAGAAATAGGCCCCCAACAGGGTCCTGACACCATGATCTCCCCTCCGCCAGCCTCAACAAGATAGATTATAGCCATGTGTGCATGCACCCTGCATGTACAGGGAGGCCCCAGGTTACAAAGCAGGACCTTCCCATATGGGTTCGATTGTGTTACTGCTGTGCCACCATCTGGCCCTAAGAAGAAGATTCTCAATGGTTCTATGGTATTCTGTTGCAGGCATATCATTTATTGAATGAATCCCTTAGTATTAGAAAATAATTTTTACTATCATATATACAGACTTATACTATTATACACATGATGACTGAAAACTTCTTCCTAGTTCTGGTCCCTGGGATGTCACTTGCCTAACCATCTCCTGTTTTTCAAGAGGAAAATATTATCCCAAAGTTGTCTTTCTTTGGCTTTAAAATGGAAGTTTGATACATATATCTGTATTACTTTTTTTTTTTTTTTTTAAGAGAGCGATTTTTCCTGAAGGGTGCAAAGGCTCACTGGAGAGGCAGAGAGATAGAAAGTGAGAAATCATCCCCTAGGGGAATAGCTATGCTGCAATCTCTTCTCCTCCATTCTCCTCTTGGAATTCTGAGCATGAAACCACATGCACTTGGCATGAATTTCAAGTCACTGGGACTGGGACTTGAGCCACCGTCGACCATGTGGCAATCTAGTGCCTTAACCACTATGCCACTTGCTGGCCCCATATATCTGTATTACTAGCCAGTACATTGTATAGTCTCCTGTACTGAGTTTTATAAATATTACATTATGCAATATATGACTTTCTCTATCAAGTGTTTCTATCACTCGATGTTATATTTCTAAAATTCATCTATATTCTTGTGTGTAGCTGTAGTTCATCCATTTTCATGGTCTTAGTGAGAAGTCCATTCAGTGACTAGGCATTATATAGCCATCATCTTGTTAATGGACACTTGGGTCATTGACTTTAAAAAAAAAATTGCCAGGGGCCGGCAGGTGTCGTGGTGGTTAAGGGTGCTGGATTCTCACGTAGCCCACTGTGGTTTGAGTTCTGGACCTGGCATCTTGCTTTCTCACTTTCCCTCTCTCTCTCACTCTGTCCCTCTCTGGTCAAATTAAAATTAATTAATTAATTAAATTAAATAATTATTTAAAAATTGTTTTGCCATTTTAAGTCATGTTTCTCAAGAATAATCTTCCATAGTTTCTTGGGGCACATATACAAGATTTCCTCTAGGAGAGTAACAGTGGACTCTTCCTTGATCACGGAACATGCATGTATTCAGCTTTATAAAATTGCCCTGTTCTTTCCACTCCAACCAGTCCTGGGCCCTTCCCATTGGCCCATGTGCTCAGCAGTACCTATCAGGCTTCTAAATTTTGACCAACCAATTGGGTAGAAAATAATGTCTCACTGCAGGGTTTCTTGTTTTGTTTTGTTTTGGTTTGTTTTTCAGTCTTTTTTAAAAAAGTTTTTGCCATGGGACGTGTGTGCTTGCCACAGAATGAGAAGGAAAGTGAGAAATCATCCTCCAGGAGGGACGGCTACACTGCAAGTCCCTTCTCCTCCATTCTCTTTCCAGGGTTTTGGGAATGTATGTACATTGTGCGATTTTTAAGCTGCCAGGTTGGGGACTCAAACCACAGTCGACCATGTGGAAATTCAGTGCTGTAACCACCATGCCACCTGCTGGCCCCCTATAGGGTATTTTAAAAAATTATTATTATTATTTACATTTCTTTAATTTATATTTAATCACTGTGCATCTTTACAGTATACAAAATGTTTTATCCCAGCATAGATGTAGTGCATATCAATCACGTAAAAGATATTA
Organism: Tupaia belangeri chinensis; assembly: GCF_000334495.1. Classification (NCBI taxonomy): domain Eukaryota; kingdom Metazoa; phylum Chordata; class Mammalia; order Scandentia; family Tupaiidae; genus Tupaia; species Tupaia belangeri. The sequence goes on from NW_006205257.1 coordinate 2,424,498, forward strand.
CCACATACATATTCATCAACAGATAAGTTTTCATTCATGTGTCTGTTATCACTGTAGGGTTTTTAAAAGCTTTTAATTATGGATATTCTCAAGTGTACATAAGTAGAGAGAATAATATAGCTAGAACCATCTCTCCATTAAACTGCAGAGTATATTTTCTGAAGTGTTTTACAACAGATCACAGGCATTATGTGTACTTGTGGTCTTCTGTTACATTTCCTTGTTGACTACTGAGGTTGAGCATACTTTTTTCACATTTTATTGATTCACTGAAGATCTTAATTAATTTACAGACTTTCAATAGCAAGCACAGCTGATATATACATATTTAAGGATGCATGTCTGACTTTAGGCATAAACCTCAGTGAGTAAAGTGAACATACTATAAAGTAGCACCTCGCTGGGGCTGTATGGCTTACTACAGTCTATAAATAGGTATTAGTAGGTATTGTTTTAATGCATTTTTTAATTTTGAAAAAGTTTTAGTTTTAATAGATCAAAATCAAAAAATGTTAAGAGAAATTTGCTTAAAACGTAAAGCCAGGAAAAAGGTTAAGCTTCAGTTCAAAGTAGGTAGATGAACCTATCAACAGCTCAAGAGAAGACAAAAATCCTTAAATATGGAAATCAAAACATCGAAGAAAATCAGCAATGCTTTAGTCTAAAGTCAAAAAATTCTATTTCACTAGTTCAGACTCATGTAATTAATCTCTCTTCTGTTGAATTTGCATTGTTACTGTGGTCTGATCTTTCCATTTAAACTCTGAAAGTTAACATTCAATTCTGAACTCGTCCTTTCCATTTTGCTGGACTTTGTTTTGGTTGCTTCTTGTACTGTGTGTCTGACTTTAGTTTTAAATCTTTAGAAGTGCTATAATTTGAATATTCCTCTGAAATTTTATATGGCATGCCATTTTAATGGAATTGAGAGGATGACAACTCGATCCGATTATGGAGTCAAATGCAGGGCCTTCGGGAACAGATTAGGATTAAGATCATTAGGTGGGCTCCCATGATTAAGTTCTGATGGGTTTATAAGGAGAGAGAATGTGAACACAACAGAGAGACCCTTATGGACACAGACACTCTGCTCTGTTCTTGTCCTTGTGATGTGGTTGGGACTCTGCAAGATGCCTACCAGATATGGCCATGGTACCTTGGACCTCTTGGACCCTGAGCTGAATACGCCTCTATTTTTGTAAGTCACTCAGTCTCAGGTATTTCTGTTAGCAACAAAATAATAGACTAAGACCCATGAGGAATTCTGCCCATCAGGGAAAAGGTAGGGCTCTAGTTACATCTTTTTCAATACAGAATAATCCATCCTGCGATGTTACCTCTGTAACACAGGGTTTCCATATAGCTGATCCAATAAGTGAGAGGCATAACTGATGCAGGTTTAATGTACATTTCTCTTATGCATTTGGGAATATTTTTAAATAATTATTGTCAAGCGATAAGATGAGAAGTGGTAGATGGGAAGGAAATGAACAGTTGTCAAGAATCTGTGATGTACTGGCCCTTTATAAGGTCCAGATACATCAATTCATTGAATTCTCATGATGGCCTCATAAGAACGGGTATCATTACCTTCTCCAGTGAAGGCTGAGGACATTGAGCTCACAGGGCAAGGAAGGTGCTCATCAGCAGTTCAGATCAAGCTGTCTGGTTCCACATTTCCATCTCCTGCAGCACCGGTAGGGATGATGCATATGCCCCGGGGACTGGGGCCCAGCGTCAGAGGTGGGAGGACGCCCTTTGTACCTTCTGTTGCTGAGATGACATCACTGAGTAGCTAATTAGCCATCTAGGACATTGATCTCTGCTGAATGTTGCTTCTTCCTTGCCTGATTCCTTTTTAAATTGCCCTCATCAGAACAACTAGCTTTATTAATAGAAATAATCTTGGTTTGGGACCAGCAGATGGCATAATGGTTATGTCGCTGGACTTACATGTAGCTGACCGTGGTTTGAGTCCCAGCCCTGGTGGCTTAAAATTCAGGCCAGGTGTGAGTGCATGTGTGCCCAAAATCCCAAGGGGAGAATGGAGGAGAAGGGATTGTGGCATGACCACCCCCCCCCAGTGGATGATTTCTTGCTTTCTGTCTCTCTGTCTCTCTGGTGAGTGCATGTGCCCAATGGCAAAAATCTCTCTTAAAAATTATAATCTTGCTTTAAACACATAAAATTCTATGACCTTATAGAGATGTACCCTTTTGATTACTGACTATAGGAAGAAATTGAACAGAAAAATCTGAGTTAGGTCACAGACTTTTTTCCTAATTGACAATTTCATTTGTTTAGAGTTAAATTTGAGATTTTGTGACTTTAAACTGAAAAATGTTTTATTTCTATATAATCCAATGACATATTTGGCGAGGTAAATTAGACATGACATCGATTTGATACCCTAGTGCTTTTGAGTAATGTGCTTTTGGTATTCAAATGGCCTAGCCCCTCAGGGTCTATTTCTGTATACCCTTCAGATTCTTTTTCTGAATGTGCAGGGAGACAGCAAAAGGAATTGTAGCTGACAGAAGGGTCTCAGAGGGGTGCTTTAATATCTTATTTCTTGCCTTTGTAGGCAACAACCATGTGCACATTTTATCAATGTTTATCATTAATGATAAAAACAAAGCATTGGAACCTATGGTTTCAGCTCTAATACCTAAAGAACTTATAAGAAATAAACAAGTCTACTATTTGGAGACTTCAATACCATTTTGTCAGCAACTGATAGATAATGCAGGCAGAAAAACAGTAAATGTGTAATGAGCATTATTGTTCAACTTGAGCTAATTGACATTTATAGAACACTCCACCCAGCATTCATCGAGAACATTCACCAAGGCATACCACCTTCTGGGACACGAAACTCACCTTAAAAAATGTAAAAGAATAGAAATCATACCCACCATGTTCTCAGAACAAAATAGAATAAAACTAGAAATAAGTAACAGAAAGGCAGGTGGAAATTTTAAAAATACTTACAAGTGAAAAACAGAATTCCAACTAACCTATGCGTTAAACAAGTTTCAGGAGAATTAAAAAAATATGTTTATGTAAATAGAAATAAAAATACTTACCAAAATTTGTGGGATGCAGTGAAAATAGAGACAAATATATACCATTAAATGTATATTAGAAGTTTATCTAAAATCAATAACCTAAGCTTTCATCTGAGAAAACCAGACAGAAGAGTAACTTAAGCCTAAAGCCGGCACAAGAAAAGAAATAATCAAAATTACAGCATAAATAAATGAAAGTAAAACTAGGCAAATAATAGAGAAAATCAATGAAATCCAACATGGAATATGTGAAAAGACCAATAAAACTGATGATCCTCTCACCAAGCTAACCCATGAAAAAAAGACACAGATAATTAATACAAGAAAATAAAAGAGAGGTTATAATTACTGATCTCACAGATAATAAAAGGAGAATAAAGGAATATCCTGCATAAGTCTATGCTCACAAATTTGATAATTGGAATTGACCAGTTCCTTGAGAAACATGATTTACCAAAACTCACACAAGGAGAAATAGACAACCTGAGGAGCACTACATCTATTAGAGAAGTTGAAGACACGATTAGCAAACTTAAAAAGCAAGCAAGCAAGCAAGCAAGCAAGCAAGCAAGCAAGCACTACACCTGAATGGACTAAAATTTCACTGATGAATTCTGTCAAACATTTAAGGAAGAAATAGTAGAGTACCTATTCTCCACATCAGTTCCAGAAAGTAGAAGCAGAGGGGGAACCAGCAGTTAGCGTAATGGCTATGTCGCTGGACTCCCACGTAGTCGACCGCGGTTCGTGTCCCGGACCCGGTGGCTTAAAACTCACGCCGGGCGCGTGTGCGTGCGTGCCCAAGATCCCGAGAGGAGAATGGAGGAGAAGGGATTGCGGCGTGACCATCCCCCCTGGGGGGTGATTTCTCGCTTTCTGTCTCTATGTCTCTCTCTGTCTGTCTGGCGAGCGCACGCGCCCTACAGTGAAAAAAATCTCTAAAAAAAAAAAAAAAAAAAGAAAGTAGAAGCAGAGGAAACACTTCATGATTCATCTTATGAAGTCAATACTTACCTAGTATCAAAACCACGTAAAACATTACAGAAAATAAAAATTACAGACCAATATTTCTCATGCTCATAGATGTAAAAATCTCAACTATTAGCAAATCAAATACTGAATAAAAAGAAGTATATACCACAACCAAGTGGGAGTTGCTCCAGGAATGCAAGACGAGTCAATATTTAAAAGTCAATCAATGTAATTCAAAACCAGCAGTTAGCGTAATGGCTATGTTGCTGGATTCCCATGTAGTAGACTGCGGTTTGCGTCCTGGACCCGGTGGCTTAAAACTCATGCTGGGTGCGTGTGCGTGCATGCCCAAGATCCCAAGAGGAGAATGGAGGAGAAGGGATTGCGGTGTGGCCATCCCCCCGGGGTGTGATTTCTTGCTTTCTGTCTCTCTGTCTCTCTCTGTCTGTCTGGCGAGTGCACGCACCCTATAGCAAAAACCTCTCCAAAAAAAAAGTCAATCAATGTAATTCATCATAATAGGTTAAAGAAAAAAATCATATAATTGTATCAATTGATGCAGAAAAAGCATTTGACAAAATCAAATACACTTTTATGATAAAAATTCTCAGCAAACTAGAAATAGATTAGAACTTTCTCAACTTAATGGAAGAAATCTACAAAATAGTTACAGCTAATATAATCCTTAATGGTGAAAGACTAGACATTTTCCCCTTAAAATTAGGAACGAGTCAAGGATGCTCTTTCTCAACATCCCTATTCAATAGCATACTAAAAGTAATAGCTCAGTAAGACCAAAACAGGGCCAGTTCCATGGCCTAGTGGCTAAGGGAGCAGGTTCCCAAATTGCTGACAGTGGGTTTCAGTCTTGGCCCCCAGCAGCTTGAGAAACATGCTGGGCACATGTGTGTGTTCTCAAAATTCTGACAGGATGGACAAACGGAGAAGGAATTGTGTTATCACCATGCGCCATTAAGGAACGCTTTTTTCATCCCCCCTCCTCTGTCTCTGGTGAGTTCATGTACCCTCTATCAGAAAGGAAAAAGAAAAAAAAAAGAATCACAAGACCATAGGAAATATATATATATAGATATATAGATATATATCTATATATCTATATATATATACACACACATATACACACACACACATACAAAAAGTATACAGAAAGGAAAGGAATAAATAAGATGTTATAGTCTAAATACTGGTGTTCCCAATCCTTTTATATTCAGTAGTTGGAAACCTTATACCCAATGTGATGTTATTAAAGAGTTAGAGGCTTGGGACCTGTAGATGGCATAATGGGTGCGTCACTGGACTCCCATGTGGTCGACCATGGTTTGAGTCCCAGACTTGGTGGCTTAAAACTCACACAGGGCACGAGTGAGTGTGTGACCAAGATCCTAAGGGGAGAATGGATAAGAAGGGATTGCAGCGTGGCTATCCATCCCCCTGGGGGATTATTGCTTTTTGGTCACTTCCTGTCTCTCTGTCTCTCAGGAGAGCACACGTGTCCTATAGCAAAGATCTCTCTTTAAAAATAATTAAAAGAGTTACAGGCTTTTGGGAAGTGAAATTAGTGTCCTTATAAAAGAGGTTTCAGGGAGCTGTCTTGCCCCTTTAGCTCCATGTGTGTAGGCAGTAGAAAGGTACTATCTGTAAGGAATAGATTCTTACCAGACACTGCATCTGCTGGTACATTGATCTTGAACTTCCCAGCCTCCAGAACTGTAAGCGTGCATAAATCCTGATATAGAAAAGGAGGGAAAAGGATTGTGGAATGACTACCTCTCACTGAGGTGCACATTCCCCACCCCCCTCTCTCATGAGCATATGTGTCCTTTGGCAATAAAAATAAATTAATTGGTCCAGCAGGTGGCATGGAGGTTAAGGCATTGGATCCCACATGACCAACTCCATGATTTGAGTCCCAGAACAGGCAGCTTGATAACAACACTGAGCATGTGTGTGCGCGTGCCCCAAATCCCATGGAGGGTGATTTCTCACTTTCCCTTTCTCTTGATGTTTCTTTCTCCTGTGAGTGTCCATAGCAAAACCTCAAATAAATAAATAAATAAACAAACAAGCAAACAGGACTATAATATCAACCCACACAAAGATATGGATAAATCTTAAATGCATGTCGTTAAGTGAAAGAAGCAAGTCCATGTGCTGTAGGATTTTAATTATATGACATTCTGGAAAGGGCAAGACTACAGAAATGGTAAATAGTTCAGTGATTGCCAGGGGCTTGAGTGGGGGTTTGAATAGGTGAAACACATGGAATTTTCTGGGGGCAGTGGAACAATTCTGCGTGAAACGAATGGCAGCAGTGGATATGTGACACTCTGCACTTATCAAAATCCATCAGCTGGTTTCTGTGCACTGTAAAGTTCAAGAAGCACGGCTTTACTACGATCAACACCCTCAGAATGCCCGACTCTTCTTTTGCAGCCCTACAACAAAGGGAGACTGGTTCTTTCCCAGCAGCAGTGTTGCATCCCTCCAAGCTCTGCTACCCTAATTCTGATCTCAGGCACACCAAGGACAAGAATGCTCTGGTCACTCTGTCTAAGGGTTGACCTGTACTTTATAGAACTCTTGCACAGGGTGTAAGTGGTTACCATGTAAAAATCCAACCACACTGAAACCACCATATTGTGACAAAGCACAAACTAGCCTTAAAGAGGCCATTACAGAGATATCCTAGCAGCTATCCTATTCTCGCCAACCCTGACCAAGTTCCATATATGTGACTGAAGAAGCCCTAGATGCCATCTGAGAACCACACCTCTGAGTTTTGTCAACCCAAGTAGCTGTAAGAGATAATAATACATTGTTCTCAGTCATTAAATATAGAGTAGTTTATACAACCACAATAGATAACTAGCCCAGTGCTGTAAGGCTCTACCATGATCCTGGGACTCCTGCCATATTTCCTTGCTTACCTTAAAGAGAGAAATACCTAAATATTAGAAAAGAACAGTGGAAGATTTACAGACATTTCCAAGTCAGGCCAGCCAGTGACTCCAGCTCACTCCTCCTCCCTCTCTCTATTCCCTAGCAGCTGAAGGAGTGAACAGCCGAAGATATTACATCATAAATGGTTACTATCTAGTTCTTCATCTCTTTCTAAGAGAATAACTAAAACAGCACTCAGGTTATCAGGACAGAGAAGGTGATGGCACTGCGCGCTTCCCTAGCAAACTTGGAGAGAACCACTCCTGTTCAAAGATGACCAGAAAATAATGAGCACAGGATTTAGGCATAGATATTACAGAAAGGAGGGGATGGAGATTATAGATTAAGAATACATATCTCAGAGCCAACAGGTGAGTTAGTTATTAAGACGCTGACTCATGTACAGCTGATGGCAGTTTGAGTCCCAGACCTGGCAGGTTGTTTTCTCACTTTCTTTCTCTCTGGTGAGCTCACATACCCTGTAGCAAAATTAAAAGACGATAATAATGTTAAAGAAAAAAAAATTAAATACATACTTCAGGGCCAACCCCATAGTGCAGTGGTTAATAGCTGTTCACAGGAAGCTGCATCCCATACGGCTGACCATGGTTTGAATCCCAGCCGCAGCTTCTTGAAAAACATGTTGGGTGCATGTGTGCGCATACCCAAAGTCCTGACAGGAAAGAGAAATGGAGGAAAGCAATTACGGCATGACTAGGCACCACCGAGGGATGCTTTCTCTCTCTTATCATCTCTCTCTGGCAAGTGTATGCACCCTGTGACAATTTTTAAAAAAAAATACATATTTGAACAAAAATTAGATCACACAACTGAAGAAACATTTCAATATAATTTCTCCAAACTCTCAAGGAAATTAAAGAAAGTATAAAGCAAGAGTTCAGATTAGAAACACAAGAGGTAAAAGACAATAGCATTAAAAAATCAGAACAAGGAGGGGCCAGCAGCTATGTCGCTGGACTCCCATGTAGTTGACCGCGGTTCAAGTCCCGGACCCGGTGGCTTAAACTCACACGGGGGGCGTGAGCGTGCATGCCCAAGATCCTGAGAAGAGAATGGAGGAGAAGGGACTAAGGCATAGCCATCCCCCTGGGGGGTGATTTCTTGCTTTCTGTCTCAGTCTTTCTGCCAGGGCACGCACCCTATAGCAAAAATCTCTCTCAAAAAAAAAAAAAAAAAATCAGAACAAGGAAAAAAGTAGATCTTGGAGAATGAGTTGAGTGGAAAAGTTTTATAAAATAAAAACCACCTTAGAAGCACCTTGGAATCAGATCTGTGCTGCTGCCATGGAGATGAGGCCTGAGGGGGAAACATGAGTGCAAAGGGCAAAGCTGAAGGGCAAGCGTGATTAGATGATGGGTATACAAGATGACAGTAATGACACAATACACATGGGATTTCCTGAGGAGAACAGGCCAAATGTAACAAAACCAAATTAACAGATAAAACAGAAAGATGACTGGAAACTGTACACTAAAAGGATTCTCTTACTATAACAAGGCAAAGCAGTATAAAACCATCAAGACCAATATAAATTCTGTAATCACTGGGTAGGATAAGGTCAGATTATCATGGGAAACTTTAGGTTGATTTCCAGTTTTTCTCCAAAACTCAAGATACCAAGAGATAATGGAACAATTATTTGCAGGTTATGTTGGGGGAAAACCTTTGAGCTAGGAATTCATAAATGCTACTTAAAATGTACACTTTAGTTAATGGGATGCATAGTAAAATAAGAATTAAAATAAATAACTTACGGATATGAGGAATGAAGTTTGTTGGTGAGCTTTAAATCTAAATAAAATTATTAGGTCTAAATGGTGAAAATTATGGTTATAAAACTGGAATTATTATAATGTTATTACTTATTATAATGTTATTATTTTTATTATTCTTTTTTATTTTATTTTTAAAATTTTTTTCCTTTTATTATTAGTTTTTCATTTCATTTTCTTCCATACAATCAATCACATTATTATTTGTCTTACAAAATGGATATTTAAACAGGTGAATATTTCTCCCTAGTACTGTTGATAAAACTACGAAATATCTTCAACAGATAACTTTTATTATTCTTATTCAAGAAATATAATAGATGACAAAAATCCCAGCTAGTGCCACCAGAAGTCACAGAAAAGGAGAAAGAAGGGAAATCTGTGGCTTTCTTCATTTTTTTTTTAAGTCAGGGGAATCAAGAGATAATGTAAGTTAATAAATGTATTTTGACATTTTCACACTAATTTCTAAATTTAGATAGTAACAAACTTAAAAAAAAAATTCCTTCTGAGGACCAGCAGGCAGTATGGTGGTTAAAGTGCTGGACTCCCATATGGATGACTACAGTTTGAATCCCAGGTATGGTGGCTTGCTTTCCATTTTCTTCTCTTTCTCTCTGTCTCTCTCTGGTGACTGTACATGTCCCATAGCAAATTAAAAAAGAATAATTTAATAAAGAATAAAAATAAATAAATTATTTTTTTTAAAAAAGAAATTCTTTCTATTGATATATATACATAAGGAATACAACTAAATTACTTCTCTGTCTTCCCACTCATTTATGTACTTGGCTTGATTGGTTTTGAGAGGAATATGTTGTCTTTGTTCGCTGCCGTGCTCATGTCTCTCTTCCCATGTACTCCCTACAGTTATTCTTTGTATATTTCAAAGCTATGTTATTTGGTGCATTGAAGTAAATGATAGTTATCTCCATTATGGACTATAACCTTAATCATTATAAAGTGATCCTCTGACTCGTTTAGTGCTTTTAGTTCAGGATTTATGTATTTATATTTGTATATCTAGTGGCTGGAAAATTCAAAGGTGTGTGGCTGGCATCTGGCTGACCTCCGGTGCAGCATCACAGCATGACTTACAGCAGCAGAGAGACATACAGCAGGCCCAAAGAGAGTGGAAACAGAATTCTCACTTCCTCTGTCCCTCTGATGACCTCAGCTGTAAGATGGTTGATGGTGCTTTCCAATTAGGTCCCACCTCTTAAAGATCTTACCAGTTCCCAAAGCCATTAGAGCGGGGACTAACTTTCTAGAACATAAACCGTTGGAGGACAAACCATTATCAAAAGCACAGCATTCTGTTCTGACTCCCAAAGTTCATGTCTTTCTCACAGATAAAATAGTTACCCTACTTCACTGGTCCCAAAAGTCTTAAGTTGTTCCAGCACCAACCCGAACGTCCAAGTGCAGGTATCATCTGAGAGTGAAGGCAGATTCCTTCCTGCCGTAAGCTTTGTAAAATCCAGAAAACATATCAGCTACTTCCCGTATGCGACACGAGAAAAGACATAGGGTAGAAATTCCCATACCATAAGAGGAAAGGAGTATGAGAATAATCTCCTTTCACTCCATGTCTCTGACCCTCCCATTGGAGGCTGGGTCCTGGGTAGCTCTGCCCCCAAGCCTTGGCAAGTTGCAACCCATGTGACTGCTTGTCTTTGGAGTCTGGTGCCTGTAGCTTTCCCTGGTGGCTGTTGCATGCTGCTGGCAGCTCTACAGTTCTGCGGTCTCAAGGGCCACTCTGCCTTGTGGTGTCACTAGGTACAGCCTTGGTAAATACTCTTATCCAGCCCCACATGTCAGGTGGCAATGTGCTAGTTGAAGTTCTCCATTACATCTCTGCCCCTGCAGCAGGTCTCTGACTGAGCTCCAGGAGTCTTGATATGTCCTTAACAGGGCAACCACTACTGGGTTGTCTGGAAAGCCATGGTGCATTTTTGCATAGAAAAATATGTCATGACTTTCCTGACAACCTAGGATTATGGTGGCCCAGGATTTCTTTCATTTTTCTTTTTTAAAGAAAAATTTTTAAACTTTATTTATTTATTTAAATTTGACCAGAGAGGGACAGAATAAGAAAGAGAGAAAGAGAGATAAAGTGAGAAGCAAGCCGCTGGTCTGGGATTTGAACTGCAATTGGTCACGTGGGAGTCCAGTGCCCTTAACCACCATGGCACCTGCTGGCCCCACCCATGCTTTCTTTTGTTTGCATTTACCATATATATTTTGATGTATCCTTTTATTTTCGACTCTGTAGTATTCTTTGATTTCAGGTTTGTCTCATAAAACAAGATAAAATTGGACCTAGTATTTAGGCTTAATTTTCAGAATGTTTCACTTGATAGGTAATTTTATTTCATTTTTATTTACTATAAGAATCAATAAAGGGTTGGCAGGTGGGTGAGGTGCAGAACTCCAACAAGGTCGACTACAGTTCAAGTCCTGGACCTGGTGGCATGTTATCTCACTTTCCTCCCCTCTCTCTCTGGTCAAATAGAAAATAATAATAATGATGTAATTTTATAGTAGTTTTTCTGAGGTGTGGAGTTGAAAACCCCTTATGTGCTAAAAGACTAAATTGGGGCTGGCTCCATAGCCTAATGGTTAAATGGGCTGGATTATTTTTTTTCAGAGGTTTTTGCTATAAGGTGCATGTGCTCTCCTGAAAGACAGAGAGAGTCAGAAAGATAGAAAGCGAGAAATCACCCCCTGGGGAGATGGCCATGCCACAATCCCTTCTCCTCCACTTTCCTCTTGGGGTCTTGGGCATGTACGCACACGCGCCCGGCATGAGTTTAAGCCACTGGGTCCAGGACTCGAACCGTGACAGACTACATGGAAGTCCAGAGACATAGCCATTACTCTAACTGCTGGTCCCAAATGGGCTGGATCCTTCACGGCTAACTACATTGTTTGAGTCCCAGACCTGGAAGCTTGGAAAACATGCCAGGAGAAATGCTGGAGATGGGATTGTGGTGTGACCATGCTCCACTGGAGGGGATGCTTTCTCCCTCTCCTTCTCTCTCTGTATCTCTTTGGCAAGCACACATCCCCTGGCAATTAAAAAAAAAAAAATTCCATCTTTACCTTTCTCCTCACACCAAAATACATCCCAGATTAAAAAGAAAATTAAAGGTAAAAAGTAGCAACAAATGATCAAAGAAGATGGCGTAATGGCTACGTCGCTGGACTCCCATGTAGTCGATGGCAGTTCAAGTCTTGGACCTGGTGGCTTAAACTCATGCTGGGCATGTGTGCGTGCCCAAGATCCCAAGAGGAGAATGGAGGAGAAGGGATTGTGCCTTGGCCATCCCCCCGGGCAGTGATTTCTCACTTTCTGTCTCTCTCTGTCTTTCTGGCGAGCGCAAGCATCTAAATAAATAAATAAATAAATAAATAAATAAAGTCAATCACACAAATTAAATAAATTCAAATTAAAGCAATGAGATAAACTTGTTTGATCTTATGTGTATCACCCAGAGGTCCTGAACTTCATTTGTACAACAGATAAGAAGATTGATTTATAGCAAGAGTGGACGAGGGCGTGAAGAATTGAGCCTCTGGTGTACTACTGGAGAGTCTGTGCATTGGCACAGCACTTTAGGGCCAGCACTATCAATACTTCTTTAAAGTTTTAATAAATTTTAAAGGCATCAATTTTTTCTCAAAGTAGAAAGTAAATCTAGTTTTAGGATGATTCTCTATTAACATACTCAATGAGGCTCAAAAAACACAAAGGTTTTCTTAAACATTATTATTATTATTATTTTAGTTTGCTATAGGGTACATGTGCTCATAGAGAGAGACAGAGAAAAAGAGAGGAGGAAAGTGAGAAAGCAGCCCTCCAGGGGGGATAACCATGCCATAATCCTTTCTTCTCTATTCTCCTCTCCAGAATTTGGGCATGCAAATGCATGTGCCTAGCATGTTCTTCAAGCCACTAGGTTGGTCATGTGGGATCTAGTAGCCTTAACTGCCATGCCACCAGCTGGCTCAGCATTATTATTATTTTTGCTAGAGCACATGTGCACTCGGGGGAGAGACAGGGGGCATGGCCATGCTGTGATTCCTTCTCTTTCATTCTTCTCTTGGATTTTGGGCACGTATGCACATGTGCCCAGTGTGAGCTTCAATCCACTAGGTCTGGGATTTGAACTGAGGTTGGCTATGTGGGAGCCCAACGATATAACCATTATGCCATCTGGTGGTCCCGTGGCTCAACATTATTTACAACAGCAAAAAGTTAGAAAAAATAGGGCTAGCTCTATGATCTGGTGGTTAAGGTTGCTAGATTCCACATGGCTGACTGTGTAATTCAAGTCCTAGACTGGCAGCTTGGAGAAACATGCTGGCACATGTACATGTGTGCTCAAAATCCCAATTGGAAGAAATGGAGAAGGGATTGTGAAGTGATCATTCTTCATGGGGGCAGGAGGATGCTTCCTTTTCTTCTCTGTGTCTTTCTCTAGGCTTTCTCTAGTGAGTGCTTGCACCCTCTGGCAAGCATTATTTAAATTTTTTGTTAAGTTAGGAAAATTCAAAGGTATTGGGACAAGCAGATGGCATCACAGTTGTGTCACTGGACTTCCACATGGTCAATGATGGTTCAAGTCCTGAACCTGGTATCTTGAATATCATGCCAGTGCATGTGTATAAGTGCCCAGGATCTTGGGAGAAGAACGGAGGAGAAGGGATTGCAGTGTGGCCATTTACCCTGGGGGCAATTTCTCACTTCTGCTATGTCACTGTCTCTGTCTCTCTGGCAAGCACTCACACCCTAAGGCAAAAACCTCTACCAAAAAAATAATGAAAAAATTCAAAAGTATCAATAGGAGACTGGATTAATACATCGTGTTATATCCACAGTTTTGACTGCAAGGGGCAGAATTCTAACTTGAATGACTTGAGAAGGGAAAGTGTCTTCCACCTTGTGGGGACCTTAAGGAGGACTAGAACTGGGACCTGCATGTGGCAAGAATTTTTCACTCTATCGATGCCTCTCTCTACATGCTGGCTCAGTCTTCTCGCAGGGGAACATGGGCACAGGCAGAACTCAGAGGCTACCCATGAGGCTGTCTTCAAAATACATCCTGCTTTGGATCTAGAAGCTCCATTTCGGTTTCCATTCATCCCTGTGTGTAAATGTTTCCAGGTATCTCCCTTTGCTGGCAGTAGAGCAATACTTCTGACCACAAAAAGCAGGGTGTGTTCCACTTCCTAGTATGGCCCAAGCTATGAATGGTGTGACTGACTGATCCTGGATGAGAATGGAAATAGCATCAAGGATTCTGAACATGACTCTCAAGAGGTAAGTACTAGCAGCTCCAGTAACAAATCTCTTCCTTTAAGACTAAAATTCTTGGGCTGGCTCCATGGCCTGGTGGTTTAAGGCAGCTGGATCCCATATGACCAACCATGTGCTATGAGTCCCAAACCTGGGGGCTTCAGAAACATGCCCTGTGAATATTCATCCATGCTTAAAATCTTGAAAGGTGGGAGAGATGGAAGAGAAGGGATTGCAGTGTGACCATTCCCCACAGGGGGTGCTCTCTCCTCTTCCTTGCTGTCTCTCTCTGGTGAGCACATATACCCTCTAGTGAAAAAAAAAAAAAAGAGTACTTCTTATAACAAATATTTTTCCACTTAAAAAAGTTTATTTGTATCTTTCATTAGCAAGAGAGATAAAGAGAGGCAGTGACCTCAATAGGATCTTATTTCCACAATCCGGCTCTAGCCTCACACATACCCCATGCATTCGGGGAGGTTTCTGGATGTGAACCCAGAACCTTCCCATGTGAGGCAGACTTTGAGAATGTTGTGTTTTACCACTGGCCACTGCCTGACCCTCATTTTTCCACTTTAAAGTTGCAAGTTTAATTTAGAATTTTACTTGTAGGCTGTCCCTGTAGCATAACAGTTAAACACTGTGTGGAGAGAGCTGGAGTCCACATGGCTGACTACAGTTCAAATCCTGGCCCTGGTGCCTTGAAAAACCAAAGGTTGTGTGTGTACATACCCAAGATCCTATTGGGATGGTGGAATAAAGGGATAAAATGCTGGTGTGACCAAGCCCTGTGTATGGAGGTGCTTTCTCCATTTCTCCCTCCCTCTCTCTCGCATGTAGTAGCTGGGGACCTTGCACTGTACAAATGAATTATTTGAATTTTATCATCTAAAAGTGGAGTTTAGTACCTTTTTCATAGGGTTGTAGAATGAGGATTAAATCAATTAATATATGTACAGTGCTTAGAGGGGTTCCTGGTGGGTGACTGACACAGGTAAATGTTAAATACAATAAATACAAGCTAGAAAGGAAAAACAGAGTTAGTGTCTGAGTGTTTTCCATTCTTTCCCTTACTGCATAGCGTGTTGATGATGGTTAGCCTGTAAGTATTCTATTTTTGTATATGAGAGTGGGGCAATAACTTGGGAGGTTGGGCAGATACTTGGCTTTTAGTTCCTAGGTCTCTGGACAGAGAGAGTATACCTCCTGTGCACCATCCAGATGCCTTGGACTTTAAGCCTGATACTTTCTGAGCAGAATTTTTGGATGATTTCCCTTGGAGTGGAGTGGAAGGTGGGGGGTGAATATATTTTGCTTGTTGGGAAGAAGAGTGGTCCAAATTATTTAGTGACCAGAGGGAGGACCATGGTCATCCCTAGTGCTATTTGCCAATATTTCTGTCACTCGTTATCCAGGTATACTGTAGCATGCATTGTCTAAGTCCCCAACCTTGAGTTAGGACATGTGACAGTGCTGGCCTATAAACTGTGAGAAGAGACATGTATCACTTCCATGTCAGAGCATTTAATCTCTGGTGTGAGACCCTCAGAAATCATCTCTCCCTCTGCTGTGGAGACCAGGCTCATCCCTGACAGTGGCTATTCCATTGGCTGGTCTAGGAGGGAGGACAGAATGATGGAGAGTCCCAGCCAAACTGTTGGATACATAACAAGAACAAAAATAACCCTTCATCATTTTAAACTATCAAGATTTGGGGTATCTGTTATGACAGCAGAAGAGAGCTTGTCCTGAACAGAAATTGTAAAGGGAACATTTTACTGGTATGAAATCACCTTGTGCTTCACCTCTCTGTTAGGGGACCAAAACCCTTGCCAAAGGCCAGAGCAGAATTAGCACAGTGCTGAATACATTGTGGGTACCCAGAAGGCACTTTATGATTGACTGGTGAATGTCATATTTTTTATGCTAGAGATTTGCTTCTATTGGACCTATAAGGTCTCCACTTAGCTATTATTAGAACATAAATTGGAGCAGTCTGCTTTGTAGTGACAGGAATATAAAAGTTGGTAACTTGGAGGCACTTCATTTTGAAACCACTTGGACAGCTCATATTCAGGTACTATAGCAGAAGAGTTATAACAAAAGATGAGGATGGGAAAAGTAGGCATGACAGGTTTAAAATGCTGCTGACAGAAATACTCTGAGGGGATCCCAGCTATCTCAGTATTCACGAATGATGAGTGTTGAAGGGAGGCAGATGCTTTTTAGCATCAGTTCCCAGGGACTTTGTTTTCTTATAAACTCGAGGAGCCTAAGAAGGTCACGGTATTAAATTGCTGGGTATAGAATAGGCCAAGTTCAAAGTCATCAATTTTTGTAATGACTCAATTATTTGACAAAGCATTTCTTTGCCTGATGTGCACCAAACTGACTTCCAGGCTTCACAGGTTCAGGTTTATCCTGTTTAAAAAAACAAATATTTCTTGGGCCCAGCAGGTGATATGGTGGTTAAAATGCTGGATTCCCACATGGTCGACTGTGGTTAAAGTCCTGCACCTGGCAGCTTGCTTTCCTACTCTCCCTTTTTTCTCTATCTCTCTCTGATCAAACTGAATAATAATAATAATAATAATAATAATAATAAAATTCAATAAATAATTCTTTTAAAAAAATGTTTATTTATGTATCTATTCCTGGAGAAAGAGAGAGAAGGGGAGAAAGAGAGAGAGAGAGAGAGAGAGAGAGAGAGAGAGAGGGAGAGAAAGAGAGAGAGAGAGAGTGACCCTTAATAGGGTCTTTGTGCCACAAGGTACCCTTGGTCTTGGTGGACCTGGACCATAAGCATGCATGTGAATACCCAGCACGTTCAGGGAGATCCCAGGATGTGAACCAAGAACCTTTCCCACGTGGGTCCAGTTGCATTACTGCTGCACCACTGTCTGATCCTCAAGTTTATTCCCTTCTTTTTCTAATTTTGAATACAAACCATGTTGTAGTTATTAGTCCACGTTCTAAGAGCAGAGAACAGATGGGGGGTAAGCAGAGTGGGAAACACGATCAGATTTGCCTTTTGAAACGTCTCCATGGTGTGGTAGAACACAACTATGGATAGATAGAAGGCTGCTATTGGACTTCAGGAGAAAGGTGATGGAAACCTGGGTTAGGCTATGATAAGAGGGAAAAGTGGACAGACACCAGAAATGCCGAGGAAGTAAGACAACTTTGGATGTTTTGGTCACTGAAAGCAAGTGAAAGGATAGTACAAACACAGGCCAGGTGCGGGTGCAGTGAAAACACAACTGGACCTTTATGGAAAAGGGCCTGGGTCACACCCTGGATCTCCCTGAGCATCTGAGCACATGCACATGCCTGTGATCTGTGCTGACTGAGACTGGAGGTAGACTGGGGCATGAAAACCTTTTTTGGGGTGACTCTTTCTCGCTAGGAAGAAATAAATATATAAACTTACATATAGTACACATGAAGTTGAGGTATTTCTCACTTAAATAACAAATTGCATGAAGATAGTATTCACTGAGTTAGAAGTGGTGGGTTGAATGGCAGCTTCCTGAAAGAGATGTCTGGCTGGAACCTGTGAATGTAATCTTACTTGGGAAAAGGAACTTTGCAGATGTAATTAAGTTAAAGATTTTGAGATGAAATTATCCCGGATTATTCTGAGTTCTTCTAAGAGAAAGGCAGAGAAGATTTGAGACACATGAGGATACGAGAGGGACACATGGAAATGGAGTGAGACTAAAGTTATGTAGCCATGACTCCAAAACTCCTGGAGCCTTCAGAGGCTGGAAGAACTGAGAAAAGATTCTTCCTTATATTTGGCCATCACAGGAAGGCTTGATTTCAGATTCCTGGTTTCCCGAACTGTGAGAGAATACATTTCTGTAGTTCTAAGCTATCAGATTTGTGGTAAGTAGTTACAGTTTCCCCAGGACATCAATACATCAGAGGACACAGGGGATAAAAAAGGAAAACAAGTTCGGTGGTGGAAATGAGTCTAGTTTTGGATATGTCAAGTTTGAAGGGACTTTTGAGACATCAAGAGGAGATGCCAACGGGTCAATACATACATAACCCTGGGCTGGTGAAATCAGTTTATGAGTTAAATGAGTTCAAATGGCATTTGAAGCCAGAAGATGGATATGATCACCAAGGGACATAATACATAAAAGAGGGGATCAGCAGATGGCATAGTGGTTATGTCGCTGGACTCCTATGTAGTTGACCATGGTTGGAGTCCTGGACCCAGCGACTTAAAACTCACACCAGGTGCTTGTGTGTGTGTGCCTAAAATCCAGAGAGGAGAATAGAGAAGGGATTACACCATGGCCATTCCCCCTGAAGGGTTTTTTCTTGTTTTCTGTCTCTGTCTCTCTGGTGAGCGTGTGTACTCTGTAGTCAAAAGATCTAATTAAAACAAACAAACAAACAAACAAAAAAACAAACAAACAAAAAACCAAAAAAACCCCCATAATATAGGAAAGAGAAATTCTATTGGGATCTTGGGAAAGTCATGATGCGTATTTGCATATAAAAACGTTGAAAAATAGTCAGGAGTTCCCAATGACCTAATAGGACCAAGCCTCAGGGAGCTCCAATATTAAAGAGATGATTAGGGTGCTTAGGAGGTGGCATAGTAGTTAAGGTGCAGGACTCCCAAGTGGTTGATCATGGTTCGAGTCCTAGACCTCGTGGCTTGAAAATCAACCTAGGTACACATGTGTGTGTGCCCAAAATCTCAGGAGAAGAATGGAGAAGAGAGGGACCAGCAGTTAGTGTAATGGCTATGTCGCTGGACTCCCACGTAGTCGACCGTGGTTCGCCCCCCGGACCTGGTGGCTTAAAACTCACGCCGGGCATGTGTGCGTGCGTGCCCAAGATTCCGAGAGGAGAATGGAGGAGAAGGGATTGCGGCGTGACCATCCCTCCTGGGGGGTGATTTCTCGCTTTCTGTCTCTATGTCTCTTTCTGTCTGTCTGGAGAGCACACACGCCCTATAGCAAAAACCTCCCCCCCCCAAAAAAAAAAAAAAGAATGGAGAAGGGATTGCAACATGGCCATCCCCCTGAGGGATAATTTCTGTGGTTCCTTCTCATTGTCCCACTCCAGCAAGTACACACAACCTAAGACTAAAACAAACAGATGGCTGGGGAGGGGTAAGCAAGTGGTGTGGTGTTAAGGTGCTGGATTTCCACATGGCTGACTGTGGTTTGAGTCCCAGACCTGGCAGCTTGTAAATCATGCCAGACACGTGTGCATATGTGTCCAAAAAATTCCAAGAAGAGACTAGAAGGGCTGCAGTGTGACCATTCCTCCTGGGGAGTGATTTCTTCATTTCCCCCATCTCTCCCTAGCAAGCCCACGTACCCTATAACAAAAATCTTAAGAGATGACTAGGTGAAGTAAGCCTGCAGAAACACTAGAGCAGGGGAGACAAGGGAAACAGGAGTTAGTTGAACCAAGAGAGCATTGTCTTAAGAAGTAAAGGAAGAGGGAGTTTCAGAAAAGATAGAGAGCTCACTGGTGTTTAAAATGAAGAAAACACACGGTGAGTCCATGGTCTGGTAATTATGTGAACTGGATCCCACATGGCCGACTGTGCAGTTCAAGTTCTGGACCTGGTGGCTTGAAAAGCATGCCAGCCAGGTGGATGTGTTCAAAGTCTCAAAAAGAGGGAGAAAAGGATAAGGGATTGCATCATGACTACTCCCTATGGAGGGTGCTTTCTTGCTTTCCTTCTCTCTCTTTTTCTCTCTCTTTTTGGTGAGCATCCTCTGGCAAATTAAAAAGAAAAAAATTAAGAGAGTGCAAATACTAAAAATGTTCATTGGCTCTCATAAGCTCATTGGTAACATCAGCAAGAACTCTGTTAGCCAATTAATCCTACCAAAAGCTATTTTGGGGTGGATTGACAAGTGATAGTAGGTATCTTCTGGAGAAGGGGGGATGACAGGAAGGGATGTTTGGATTACTAAATAAAGGAGAGAAGTTGAATGATAATCTGTTGGAAGGAAAAGGTATGTGAGGGGTTAGACTTGTTTGGTTTGTGTTTTTGTTGGTTTGCTTCTATCGGGAGAGTCTTCTGT